>NC_134644.1:161725634-162030161 GCF_030463565.1 Pelecanus crispus | reverse complement strand
GAGTGGAATTAAGGCAACTGGGCCATGCTCTCAGATGGTCTCCACGTGCAACAGCAGGATGCTCGCTGGGGAGTATCTCCTTTCGGAGGACAGGCAGAAGCCTGCGTCACTCCCAGCACTGGCAGGACAACCGCGCTGAGCTCACCACTGCTGCAGGCAGCCTGGCTGGTGTGGAGGGCAGGCAGGGGGCTCGCGATGTCCCTCGCTGCCTCCCATAGCCATTGCTTGGATGTTGCACCCGATATTCGGCTAGGACCAACCTGCTGTTGCTGCAGCACCAATTAAACATGGGCCATGCTCTCAAGGTTGTCTCTGCAACCACAAGTTTTCCTCCAAAAAACACGCCTCTGCCCCCCTATCCTCTTTAATGAATACTTTAGAAATTCAGCATCCCCAGACATGCGGGAGCTAAGACCTCCGGGCACATCTTGTCTTTGGCTATTCTTCAACCTAACCACATAGCCACACAAAGGGTTTTGTGTAACTACTTGGGATCCAAAGCCGGCACACAAGCCAGCTCCCAAGGATCCCCCCTTGCCCCCCGTTCCCAGCAGCATTCCCTCCCCATCTTATCACCTGCAAGACTCTGCCTTAAGCACTACAACTACCCAGACTGGAGAGGTCCAGGGTTATTTCTCCTGAGGCTTTATGTGAAAGTTTAGTTGCACAACAGTTTCTGAGGTTTAGGAAAAAATACGTTCCACAGCAAGACCTGGTGCTATTACTTGAAGTCACCTGATCCCAAAGTCCAAACAGGAACGGGGGAAGGGGATGGACAATATGGATAAGGTTGGGGATGGCAGAGACCTGAAACCACATCTCAGAGGAGCATTCATCAGCTATCACCTCTCTCAAATGCAGCCTGGGCTTCAGGCACCTTTCCTGACAAAAGCATTGGCAAAACACACATTTTTGTGAAGAGCTTCAGTTCCAGCAGATCAGCTGCCTTCCGATGGGGAAATGCTTGCTCACGAGCATCTCCTGAAGCAACTCCTGTCTCGAGACTTTTGTGATATTCAGGGAGCTAGATCAAGACTTACTGCATGCTCCACACCTGAAAGAGGAACCCAAGAAGAAAAAAAAAAGAAATCTTGAATTACTTTTGTCTTTTCTCCCAAAAGTTCCTCTTCTCTTCATGATTTCTTTGTCTCATGGAATTGATCTGCTTCTCCTCTGATGCCTTTTGCCTTCTTCACCCCCACCAAAATGTTCAGGGGGTGAAGGAAGCTCAGGCTGAAGAAACCAGACAAACTACTCGCAGAGTTCCTGATTTGTGTGGCCTTCAGAAATACTCCTGATAGAGGCAGAGCCTGTGGAGGAGGGCTGCTTCTGGCTTGGGAAGGAATCGGGCCCGATATGACCCAATGCACTCAATTCCCCTGGTATCTCACAACAGTAAATTAAAGGGTAAAAATCAGAGGGGAGAGAGAGGGAACAAACAGGAAACCCTTAAAATCCCTTCCCGCTCATACAGGTCATGGGCCTCTGCTATCCTTTTGAAAAAATTCATTTCTAAAGGAAAGTTATCCTGTGTGCGGTACTGCAAGAGGAGGAAAGACAGCCAGGGAGCGTGAAAAGGCTGCAGAGCCTGTAATGGAAAATCCTCACTCAGTCACTGAGCAGTCCTCTCGTAACACTTATTAAAATAAAGTGAATATGATGAAACGCAGCCCAATTGCACGCAACACTGCTGAGAAATTGGATCCGGCTGCTGAAGTCGGCTCCCAAACCCCTCCTCTCCAAATACACATCAGTTAACTGCATCCAAACCACCCCTGGGCGAGAAGGGATGGGAGAGATGAGACAGGACGGGTCACCCCGTGTTTGATTCATCTTCAGAGCAGGGCCAGCGTCTAAATCTTTGCTGGTCTCTTCTGTCACTTGTCAAGGTTCAAATGCGGCATCTCTAGCTGTTTCCTAATGATGAAAGGTGGCACTGAATGAAAGAGTTCAAGGGCGACGTCCGTGGGGCTCAGTCTTAGCTGTTGCATGAGCAAGTGAGAAAAGGAGCCTTAATATTAGGTCTAGGAAAGCAAGTTAAAAAAAGGCCTCTCTGTTTCCTTCTCATAATTTGTTTTGAATTCTGTATTTTATTCTTTCAAAACTGAATTCAAACAAGAATAGACAGATTTTACTCCTTTTGTGGAATAAATCAGCCTAACCGCTGAGGTCAGTGTTTTCAGACCAATACATAAAAGCAGAAGACCCGGCTGAGGAAATTCAGTGCCCTCCGATTCATCCTTTAGAAAGGATGAAGAACAGCCATCCTGGCATGTCAAGTTTGTTCCTTTGAAGGCAAAACAATTGGTATCAGATGGCAGGAACTGAAAAAAACCCCACCCTTTCCAGACTGCCCCGAGATATCTTTTCAGGGCTTCAAATGCTGAACAACGGGACAGCCCCTGTGGTCCATCGACCTTAAAGTGAACCGAAGGGATGTGAAAGGCATCCTTCCCTGTTTACTTCTTGGCATGGTGGCTCAGCACTGCTGCTCGTCCCGTGTCTCCTACCCCAGACGTGCAGAGAGAGACTGGGGCAGCAAAGTGGGAGGAGAACTACAAATTATTTCACCCACTGAAAGGGGCTTCGGATGGGATCCATGCCTCACATTTCAGAGGAACCAAAGCACTGTCTGAGGCTTGCATAAACAAAACCACCATCACCATCCCCAGAACCACACAGCAAAACCCCACCAAAACCACACTATGAGAGAAAGAACAGGAAAAAAAGTGCAATGAGGTTTCATTCAGATCTGAAGCGAGAAATCAAGAGGGTGTTGGGGGGGGGGGGAACTCTTTCCTCCTTGGACAACCCCATTTCAAGATGCAGGTGCATACACACACGACATATATCAAAACCAGCACACGCCATCGCTGTTTCCTTAGGGTGTAATTAGCACCAGGAGAGAAACACCTTTGAACCCAGGCCTCTGTTTGCTTCCAGTCCCAAGTGACTCAAAAGAAGGGCTGTCTGAAGATGCTCAGTAGTGGGCCAGTCTTTCCCAGCAGGTAGGAGAGTTATAAATCAATTGCTTTAAAAAAAAAAAAACAACCCAACAAAAAACCCCTGAGGCTTACTAGGAAGAAGTAAAATTGGGGAGGGGAAAAAAAAAAGTGAAGATGAAAAGCACCTGTAATCTCTTTAATGCAGCACTGAAGTTCTTATGAAGAGAAAGCACAGAAACGGTAAGAAAAGCAAAGCAAGGAAAAGAAGAAAGCAGCCCATTGACACCAGCTACAGATATTTTTTCTTTAATGGGCATTAGGTCAGCAGGGCATTTTCCATCTGCCCTGCTTAAACCAGAGCTTTGATGATGTTACATGTGTGATTTTAACACAGCATTTATCCTGGTGGGGACATAAGTTTATTTTGTGTCTGTGTGCATGGATGTGGCAGGGGTTTTCCTGAGGGGAAGGGAATGAGGGTTATTTGTAGGTAGATGATGAAAACAGCAGGCATTGGGTTGCACCTCAACCGGTTTTTGGGTTGCTGACAAGGGGAAGGGGGAGAGAAAGGAACAGGCAGCAGCAAAGGGCTTACAAGGACTTGGAGAGAAGGGAAGAGGAGAATAAATAAGAAACAGTTTTGCCCTCAGCCTCCTACGGTCCTCCTGAATTCAGCTCAAATGGCAAAAGGCCAGTCTTGCTGCTGCCGAATCCTGCCCCGCAGGGGCACCTTCCCTCTAGGAGCAGAGACCCGGTCAGGGGCTCTAGGCTTTCCTCTCCCGTGCCGAATGCACAGGAGCTGCAACATCCCCTCGCTCCTGCCCAATTTTTAGCCCAGTCTACAGGCATGCCCATCTCAACTCTGAAGGCTCAGCACACTGGCCAAGGCAGCAATGGTAAAACACATTTTTTGCTAGCGATTTGTATCTACACAGAGATGAAGACACCCCAGGCTTCATCCTTCAAAAAAACTACAAAAAGGAAAGATCATGAATCCACATTCTGCTTTTCTTTCAAATTCCACAGTGCTTTTCCAATCTAATTCAATAAGGACTGTGTAAACAGACTGGAGCCCATAAAAGTTCCCAGTGAATTAGCTGCTTGACTAACATGGTGGAAGTTAAAGGTGGTTAGCTAGAAACTGAAGTCAACGTTTAAAACACAGACTAGGGACAAACTGAGCAGATTTGGAAGACAGCTTTCAGAAAACCCTACCCTACAACCTTAGCAATCTCTTAAGTTTAATTACTGCTGTTTTAGGATAGGTTACTATAATTAGACTAGATTACACTTTCTCTTAAGGTGCAAAAGATCCCTGGAGAACACCGCTGTTTGTGCCAGTACTGATTTGCTATACACCTAGCTGCACGCGATACGCTTAACTACACGGAATGCCTTTTAGTTGAATATACCCTATAAACCCAAAACAAGCCTACAGAATCTTTTTCTGTCCAGTATGTTACACATAGCAGCGGTGTTACCCAAAATGGTCACTGTTTCAAGAGACCTGAAGACTTGAAGAACAGCTGGCAGACATGAAGAACAAAGCAGAAGACATCCATCTCTCTATGAGGAATCTCCACGACAGGCAGCATGGGTGTAGCAATGCTACAGATGGATGGTACATGAATTCACTTGGCCCTTGGGTGGGTGAAGGTGGGGTAGGAAAAAGGCACTCGAGACCCAACAAGAAGCTTAACATTCACACGTTACTGTAAGAACAACCAAGGGGTTAACAATTTCCAGTGTGTTCACTTTACAAGGGGCAAGATAGAAATGGGAATACATTTTCAAATTTAATTTTACATTCCCTGAGGATTATATTCCAAGAAATTACTGTTATGTGAATATTGTTACTGCATGACATTTTGGTCCCATTATCTCACACTCTTTTTGGCATGTATGTCAGATGTGATTCACCATATGTTTAATGACATGCAACACACTGATTCAAATATATCCTACTCATGCAACAAGCCAAGAGAACCTTTATTTTTTTATTCTTCAATTTACAACCTAACTCAGAAATGCCTCAGTTAGTCACAGAGTCCTCATCCAATTTTAAGATCTCCCATGTAGATTTATGGAAGTTTAAACAACAAAAGAAAACCTCTTGAGACAGATAAAAACTGCTTTTCATAAATTTGAGAAAGACAGGATACAGTTTAACTGTTAGCACTAGAAATGCCCCAATCCTAATTACCTTCTCCAGCATTTTTGAGCTATTCATGTAAAGTGGTTTCTCTGTATGATTACTAGGCAGGATTTTCATAGCAAGAATGTTTTCCCAGGTCAACAGCTTTTCCCCAATCACGACTTCAGTGGTACAAAACCAAACAAGCCCCAATCCCTGTCCCAAAGAGTTTACACACTATTTCCCTGCTCAAAGGGCGGTTAGGAGGATTATTAGCTGTAAATTGCTTTGAAGGTTAAAAAAAAAAAAAAAAAAAAAAGTGCGCTAAATATTGCTGTCTCCATGAGTCAACACATATTCTTCAAAACTCTCTACTAACCGTTTATACTATGATAAAAATAGTAATTTTGAGAAATAAGCTAGATACTCTACTATTGGTGGCTCAGGAACAAGAAGCAACACCAAGCGTTACTGTCTCTGACAATAGCCCCTTGCAGGCAAATATGTTTTAAGGTTAAACCAAACAAATTTCAGCTCATGCAGTCAGACAAATTTTGTTCAATCCCTTCAGTCCAACAAAGGCAAAGAGCTGAGTGTGCTTCTGCCCTGCAGAGGGCAGAGAGCCAGTGGTGTCCACCAGAATGACGTCAACCTTTGCAAAGAGGGGACCTCCCTCCTGGACTTCCTATGAAAGACGGCTCACTTCGAGCTAACTGCTGCTGTGCTGAAGGTGCACAAAGCAATGTGCACCTCAATCTGCCGAAGAGGGTCTTGGATAAGGAGCAGCAGAGGAACACCAGTCACCTCCAGTAACCCGTATGGGAAAAGGATACACAGGCTGGCTCTGTGTGTGGATCTAGCCATGCTATCAGTCATCCTTTTGACCAAATAAGAAAAAATCCACCAAATCCACCCACAGGAATACAAAGCCCCACCCCCCCCAAGGTTCCAATTGCCTGGAATAAAAATCCAGCCTTTGTAAAGCAGCCACAGACTAATTTTCAGATGTGTCCAGTACCCAAATCTCCAAGCAATTTGGTGTTTTGGTGGGACACCCAAGAGTTCAGTGCCCGGGGGGCGGGGGGGGGGGGTGGTCTGTGTGGGGAGGGCGAAAAGAGGAAGTCTTAGGCATTTCACATGGGTGTCTGACACACACTGGCACATAAACCCCAGCAAATATACCAGCTATAACATTATCTGGGTCTGTGCTGCCATCCCAGCCAAGGGTCCTACCAGCAGGAAGAGTGAGGGGAAACGCCAGGACACACACTGAGGTCTTCACGCAATGCTCTGGCTACTCTTGCCAAAGCAAACGAGATGGCTGGCTCCTTCGCTTAAATAGATTAGGTGCTACCCAAAACAGAAAGCACATCTAATTACTTGAAGTTTTTCAATGTCACCACCTCCTGGGAGGTAACACCAGGGATTGTCCCGCCTTTTGGAGATCTTGGGACTGAGTGTTGGAGGAAGAGCCTAGTGGCATCAGACAGTGCAGCAAGACTAACCCTGCTAGAGCCTCCTGAAAAGCAAAGTGAGATGATTGATAGCAACTGATGGGGCTGCACAAAAGAGGGTGGTTTCTTCCCCGAACAGGCCTGGCACTGGACAGTGGCAATGATGACACAAAACTTGAGCATGCTGTAATGCTCAACATGCCCCAGGAGCCTCCACTTCAGCAGACGCTATGCTGGGCCCAGAGAAGGCCAGAGACAGGCATTGCAGGGGGCAAGAACTGATGCATTTTGAAATCATCATTTATTGCAAAATTTGGGAGTCTGAAAGCAGCACAAAAGCAACATGTTTTAAGGGAGGCTTTCAATGGCCAGCAGGTGATTGATATGGCATCACCTCGGCACTCAGGGTGTTGGGAAGGGATCTTGGAAAAGGACTCTGCAATTTTCCAGCAGCTGTTGTGCTATCGATGCCGTACATCGCTCAGAGCTCATTACGTTGATGTTACCGCCGCTAAATTTACAGGCATATGTTTCAGGCAGCCGTGAAAGAGGACACGACACCTGAGCCCAGTGCTCTGTCCCACTGACACATCCCAGAGCACAGTAAATAGACTGAGGCTTTTAGGAGGAGAAGCAACTGTTTCAACACATATCTATGACTGTCCAGAGACCTGATGGGCACAGCTGTGTACTCTCTGGGAGACAAGCGACATGTTGCAGAAGCCAGGTGTCCAAAGCATGGACTGTGATTTGCAGGGGTAATTCACCAGCTAAACCTACTAGCTGTTTTTTTGGTTTTTAATATTAATGTAAGTGGGAAGCCTCCTCCTACAGACCCGGCGCCTCTGGGCAAGGAGAGCACGGATGGACGAGCAGAGAGAAGTGCTAGGCAGGTACGGAGCCAAGCCTCCATGAGCAAACCAACATACTGGAATGATCACACAGCTCCACTGCCCGTAAGCACTGTGCTACACAGTGCTCCTAACCCGGGGATGCTGCTCAGAGCTGCAGCCTAGAAACTCCCCACCCTTATAAATCAGATTTTTTTCATGTTTATTCCTTTTGCAACTAGCTTATGAAACTGTCAAAATACCTTGCTACTTGTTTTGCTATTCAAACGCTCTTTCGGAGTCACCTACCAAAACCAAGAGCAGCTAAACTAGTTTCCTTCCCTGCTGCCACCACAGCAGCAGTTCGGAGGTCACCGTCTCCCTCCTCTCCATTTATCATGGCTCTGAGCACACAACTGTGCATGGACCAGATACACCATGACTGCAGAGCAGTGCTGGGGCCATCTCGGGGGCTGAGCACAGGGTTTTTTTTTTTGCCTGGTGGGCCTCAGGACGCATTGGAGCCGTTCTCTTCTGGGAAGGGAGATGTGCACCACCGTCCCCTCATGCCTGCCCATGCCACCACTGTGGGCACAGCCACATGCCAGGGCATGCAAACTCAACCCCCAGCCTGCCCTGCCTGCTTCCTACACTCAAAAACCCTCTCTGGGATCCCCAAAGGTGATGTACCTTGTGGCACACTGGCAGCTTTACACCACTTTTAACATACAGGGCATACCTCCAATTTCACTGCCACCTCCAGCGGTCAGGGCTAGCATGAGGCTAGCATACACAGTCAGGAGTCATCAAAATGATACAATTACTCAACCAGACTCGGCTCGAATGAGATGCATGCTCAGAGATCCTCATGACACGCACAAAACGCACCCTTCAGGTTTTCACAGACAGCAAAGTAAGGTGGTTTTGGATCTTCTCTTTTATAGAAAAGTGGCACAATTTCTGTAGTAACAGACCAAAACTTATCGCTGCAACAGGCAGCACGCTACGCTACCGCTGCAGAAGTTTCTTTCCTTTTGATAACATGCACTGAAAGGAATATGTTTATAATGAAGCAACCCCTATTAAGGGTGCGCTCCCTTCCCCCCCGCAGGCACATATAGGCTGCTTCTCACCTACTCACAAGTGCTTTCTCCAAGTGCCTTGGGAGTATTTTTAGAGGGGCTGATCCTGGCTTATTGAAGTCCTCTGGAATTTTGTTAGTGACTCCAGCAGAAGCAAGATCAAAGAAGAAAGCTACTCCTTCTCTGCACTCCTCCAGCATCAGAGGGATGGCCTGTCCATGGCCACTCAGCATGATCTTTTACTTAAGAGAGAACCATTGGAGAGCAAGGTCACACCAGGATGGGCATCCACTGAATGCTTTACAACAGAGCCAAAGAAAATTGCAGTTTCTCTTTGTATTTTATATAATATATAATAATTAATATCTAATCATTAGTTATGATTAAATATATATATTTATTACTGTCCTGGTTTAACCTGGCAGGCAGCTAAACACCACACAGCCATTTGCTCACTCCCCCCTCCATGAATGAGTCTGCCTTTGCCCGAGGCAGGAATAACCCAGACTGTCTTCCCCAGCATATTTTTTTACGTGCACTACAGAGACTTTATCTCCTTCTACAGCATGTAAAAGTTTTGACTGGGCAGGGCTAGCCTGATTGGCAGATCCCCTGGTGTTGACTAACCAGGTGGCTTTTGCTAAATGTGTATCCCAATGTTTGAATGTCCCACCACCCATTGCTCTCAGGGTAGTCTTTAACAATCCATTGTATCATTCGATTTTCCCCGAGGCTGGTGCACGATAAGGGATGTGATATACCCACTCAATGCCGTGCTCTTTGGCCCAGGTGTCTATGAGGTTGTTTCGGAAATGAGTCCTGTTGTCTGACTCAATTCTTTCTGGGGTGCCATGTCACCACAGGACTTGCTTTTCAAGGCCCAGGATGGTGTTCCGGGCGGTGGCATGGGGCATGGGATATGTTTCCAGCCATCTGGTGGTTGCTTCCACCATGGTGAGCACATAGCGCTTGCCTTGGCGGGTTTGTGGGAGTGTGATACAATCAATCTGCTAGGCCTCCCCATATTTCTATTTCAGCCATCGCCCTCCATACCAGAGGGGCTTGAAACGCTTGGCCTGTTTGATTGCAGCACGTTTCACATTCATGAATAGCCTGTGCAATACTGTCCATAGTTAAGTCCACCCCTCGATCACGAGCCCATCTATATGTTGCATCCCTTCCTTGATGGCCTGAGGTATCATGGGCCCAGCAAGCTATAAATTGTTCACCCTTATGTTGCCAGTCCAGATCCACCTGAGCCACTTCAATCTTAGCAGCCTGATCTGCCTGCTGGTTGTTTTGATGTTCTTCAGTGCCCTGACTCCTGGGTGCATGAGCATCTACGTGACGAACTTTTACAACCAGGTTCTCTACTCAGGCAGCAATAACTTGCCACAATGCGGCAGCCCAGATTGGTTTGCCTCTGCTCTGCCAGTTGCTCTGCTTCCATTGATGCAACCACCCCCACAGGGCATTTGCTACCATCCATGAGTCAGTATAGAGATAAAGGACTGGCCACTTTTCTCATTCAGCAATATCTAAAGCCAGCTGGATGGCTTTCACCTCTGCAAACTGACTCGACTCCCCTTCTCCTTCAGCAGTTTATGCGACTTGTCGTGTAGGAGTCCATACAACAGCTTTCCACCTCCGATGCTTTCTCACAAGACGACAGGACCCATCAGTGAACAGGGCATATTGCTTCTCATTTTCTGGCAATTTATTACACAGTGGGGCTTCCTCAGCACGCGTCACCCCCTCCTCTAGTGATATTCCAAAATCTTTACCTTCTGGCCAGTCCATGATTACTTCCAAGATTCCTGGGCGACTGGAGTTCCCTATTTGAGCCCATTGTGTGATTAGTGCAACCCACTTACTCCATGTAGCATCAGCTGCATGATGTGTAGAGGGGACCCTCCCTTTGAACATCCAGCCCAACACCGGCAGTTGGGGTGCCAGCAGGAGCTGTGCTTCAGTACCAACCACTTCCGAAGCAGCTCGAACCCCTTCATACACTGCCAATATCTCCTTCTCAGTTGGAGTATAGTGAGCTTTGGATCCTCTGTATCCCCAACTCCAAAACCCCAGGGGTCGACCTGGTGCTTTTTGCCAGAGGCTCCGGGCAGTGCTGTTCTCCCTGGCTGTGGTGTAGAGCACATTCTTTACATCTTGTTCTGCCTTACTGCATGAAGTATCCCCTGTTTAATTTACTCAAAGGCTTGTCATTGCCCAACATCCCATTTGAAATTGTTCTTCTTCCAGGTCACCTGATAGAGAGGGCTTACAATCAGACTGTAATTTGGAATATGCATTCTCCAAAAACCCACAACGCCTAAGAATGCTTGTGTTTCCTTTTTGCTAGTTGGTGGAGACATGGCTGTTATTTTGTTGATCACATCCATTGGGATCTGACGATGTCCATCTTGCCATTTTATTCCTAAAAACTGGATGTCCTGTGCAGGTCCCTTGACCTTACTTTGTTTTACGGCAAAACCAGCCTTCAGAAGGAGTTGGACTATTTTCTTCCCTTTCTCAAAAACATCTTCTGCTGTGTTGCACCACGTGATAATGTCATCAATGTATTGCAGGTATTCCGGAGCTTCACCCTTTTCCAGTGCCATCTGGATCAGTCCGTGGCAAATGGTGGGGCTGTGCGTCCACCCCTGGAGCAGTAGATTCCAAGTGTACTGAACACCCCTCCAAGTAAAAGCAAACTGGGGCCTGCACTCTGCTGCAAAAGGGATGGAGAAAAATGCATTAGCAACATCAGATGCAGCATACCCCTTGGCTGCCTTTCATTCCAGTTTGTACTGAAGTTCTAGCATGCCCAGCATGGCAGCAGTGTGACTTCTTTGTTCAGGCCACGATAGTCCACTGTTAGTCTCCACTCCCCATTAGACTTTCGCACTGGCCATATGGGACTGTTAAAGGGTGAGCAAGTCTTGCTGATCACTCCTTGGCTCTCCAGTCGACGAGTCAGCTTATGGATGGGAATCGGAGAGTCTTGGTCAGCACAATATTGCTGGCAGTGCACCATTGTGGTAGCGATTGGCACCTGTTGTTCTTCAACCCTCAGCAACTCCACAACAGAAGGGTCCTCCAAGAGACTAGGCAAGGTGGACAACTGTTTAATTTCCTCCATCTCCAAGGCAGCTATACCAAAAGCCCACCGGTACCCTTTCAGATCCTTGAAATACCCTCTCCTGAGGTAATCTATGACGAGGACACATGGAACCTCTGGGCCACTCACAATAAGGTGCTTCTGCCACTCATTCCCAGTTAGGCTCACTTTGGCCTCCAATACGGTTAGCTGTTGGGATCCCCCTGTCACTCCAGAAATACAAATCGGTTTTGCCCCTGTATAGCTTGATGGCATTAGGGTACACTGTGCACCTGTGTCCACTAGAGCCTTATACTCCTGTGGGCCTGATGTGCCAGGCCATCGAATCCATACAGTCCAGTAAACCCAGCTGTTCCTTTCCTCCACCTGTCTGGAGGCACGGCCCCTCTAGTCCCGGTCATAGTATCTGTTATTCTTGCAAATACGAGTCAGAAGTCCCTTTGTTAATATCAGACGTGAGATCAGCCCTTCTACTCTGTCTGTGAAACTGCCCACTGGAAACTGGAGCAGCAATTTTCCTGGAAGAACTCCCTTTTGTGATTATTTTTCCTTACAACTCATGTACCCTCTAGGGTCAAGGTAGGTTTTCCATCCCACTTCCTCACGTCCTCTCTGTGGTCATGCAGGTAAAACCATACAGTGCCCTGTGGTGTGTACCCCATATATCCTCTCTCTTGAGCAGAGGAACACTGACTCCTAATAGCTGAGATACTGGTCTGTACGGGTCAGGAGTAGGACTGATCCCCTTTGAGTTGCTGGAACTCCTGGGACAGTTTCTCCACAGCCACAACGAGGGAGGAAGAGAGACTTTCTTCGTATTGCTGGAGTTGGCCAGCCAATTCATCTACCATTTGTTCCTCTCCATCTTTGCAGGTCAGCACTGCCAATAAGTTGGCATACGATGATGGTATGCTTCATACAAACTTCCCCCACATGGGTCATGTGCACTGGACTTCATCTAATATCTTTGGATAACTGCTTATTGTCCAGGTCATCATAAATCACCTCCAGCATGGCTAATTCTCTCAGGTACTGGATACCTCTCTCCATGGTGGTCCACTTGCCTGGGTGACATATAACATCTTCCTTGAAGGGATACCTTTCCTTCATACCTGACAGAAATCGCCTCCTAAGGCTGAGGATCTGTGCCCCTTTTCCAACCACTCTGTCAATGCCCCCTTCCCTAGAAAGGGATCCCAGCTGCTTGGCTTCCCTACCCTCCAATTCCAGGCTACTGGCCCCATTATCCCAGCACTGGAGCAGCCAGGTGACAGCACACTCGCTTGGACGACAGCCAAAATCTTTTTGCATATCTTGCAGGTCACTCAGGGATAGGGATTGGGTGATTACAGTCTCATTTATGAGTCCTGCCTCTTCCTCTTCCTGTGATGGCCCTGCTTCTTCATCATCCCTTACTAAATGAGCTGACCTTTGCTTCCAAATTTCTTCTTGTGTATAGGGGCAACTGATAGTGGCACGGGTTGGTTCTTTGGTTCAGCCACCGTGCCTGTCACGGGGGCTGGAGTAGCCACGGTGCCTGTCATTTTGTCATCAGACCCAGAGACCTCCTCCTCCCCTTGAGGGTTCTGACTAGTGTTGAACAGGGCTCGGTAGGCACGGGCCAAGCCCCAGTATGTTGCAGTCATTTGTGACTCTCTCGAGTTGCCAGGGTGACAGCACAGTTTTTCTAAATACTTTACCAGTGTTTCAGGATTCTGCACTTATTCAGGGGTGAAGTTCCAAAACACTGGAGGTGCCCACTGTCCTAGGTACTTGCCCATACTATCCCACATGCCCTGCCACTCATAACTGTCCAGCCTTGGGGTAGATCTCTGGGTGGTATTCTTAAACGGCTGTTTAACTTTAAACAAGACCTGAAACACATCCAGGAATAGGAGTAACAGGAACATGCCAGTTTGAATATCCCAAGGATACTCAAGGTTCCCAAGAGCTCTTTTAACTAGCCTGGAGGAGAAGAAGGTGGTGAAGGAAGGAGTCTTCCCCATAAATTGGCTCTCCAAGGAAAAGAAGTAAAAAGTATAATTATTAATAGTTTCTGAGAGAGAGCTCCTGAAGTACGGAGATGATGGCAATGCTGAGTACAAATACCACAGTAGTCTCACAACCAGCCATTTTATCATATCTTAAGCCAGTCCTACAAATTACAGCAAAATGATAACCTTGACCAGCTCCCAGAGATGATAAACAGCACAACAGGGAACACACATGGCAAGTAAGGTGCTACATAACAGAACTCCGAGAACAAGCACAACAACTTTGAGAGCAAATTAATCAACATTGTGATCAGTGACTATCAAACTAGTATAATGAATGTTTATAACAGATTTGTTCTAACATGCTCTGGTCAGATTTGTCATTATCTCAACCTGTCAAGCCCCATGTTGGGCACCAAAAGGACTGTCATGGTTTAACCTCAGCTGGCAACCAAGCACCACACAGCTGCTTGCTCGCTCCCCCACAGTGGGATGAGGGAGAGAATCAGGGGGCAAGGGGGAAGTAAGATTCATGGGTTGAGATGAAGACAGGTTAATAGGACAGAAAAGGAAGGGAAAATAATAATAATAATAATAAAAAAAAATACAAAACAAGTGATGCACAATGCAATTGCTCACCACCCGCTGACCGATGCCCAGCCAGTTCCCAAGCAGTGGCCCCCCGGTGAGCTTTCCCCCAGTTTATATACTGAGCATGACGTCATATGGTATGGAATATCCCTTTGGCCAGTTTGGGTCAGCTGTCCTGGCTGCGCTCCCTCCCAGCTTCTTGTGCATCTCCAGCCTTCTCAGTTGGTAGAGCATAAGAAACTGAAGTCCTTGACTTAGTATAAACACTACTTAGCAACAACTAAAACATCAGTGTGTTATCAACATTGTTCTCATACTAAATCCAAAACACAGCACTGTATCAGCTACTAGGAAGCAAATTAACTCTATCCCAGCC
The DNA here is from genome assembly GCF_030463565.1 of Pelecanus crispus. Taxonomy (NCBI): domain Eukaryota; kingdom Metazoa; phylum Chordata; class Aves; order Pelecaniformes; family Pelecanidae; genus Pelecanus; species Pelecanus crispus. The sequence goes on along the minus strand of NC_134644.1, from coordinate 162,015,637 downwards.
TAAATGAGGACAACTATATATAAAATATATTTAAATACAATATTAATAACAAATAACAATAAATGCAAGACCATTCCCCATCCTGCTGGAGCTTGAGTCTCCTCCCATAGTAGATCCCGAGCTCCACACTCGCTTTTTGCCCTTCCTACACACACTCACGGCAGCATCTGAAACCCAGCCACCCTGAGTGCTGCGGGGTTTGATTCATCTGTAGCAAGCCTGGCTGGATTTCAGAGCGCGGCAAATGCAGTTACAGTCTGGTTTGAGGCATGCAAGCAGAAGACTGTGCTTGGAGAAGTGCAGACAGGAAACATGCCAGATTGTTTATACCTGAATCATGACTAATGTCGACAGTGAAAACTGAGAAAACTCAGAGACCACTACTGTGCTCAGTGCATGCGATGCTCTACCCTAACTCTGTGTAGTAGTTTGACCCTGGTTGGATGCCAAGTGCCCACCAAAGCCACTCTATCACTCCCCTTCTCAGCTGGACAGGGGAGAGAAAATATAATGAAAAAGCTCATGCGTCAAGATGAGGACAGGGAGATCACTCAGCAATTACTGTCATGGGCAAAACAGACTCAACTTGGGGAAAATCAGTTTAATTTATCACCAATCAAAACTGAGTAGGAGGAGCGAGAATATGTGTAGGGTAATGAGAAATAAAACTAAGTCTTAAAACACCTTCCCCACACCCCTCCCTTCTTCCCAGGCTCAGCTTCACCCCCGATTTTCTCTACCTCCTTCCCCCGAGCAGCACAGGGGGATGGAGAATGGGGGTTGTGGTCAGTTCATCACACATCATCTCTGCTGCTCCTTCCTCCTCCGGGGAGGACTCCTCACACTCTTCCCCTGCTCCAGCAATGGGGTCCCTCCCACAGCAGACAGTCCTCCACAAACTTCTCCAGCATGAGCCCTTCCCACGGGCTACAGTTCTTCATGAACTGCTCCAGCATGTCCCTTCCACAGGGTGCAGTCCTTCAGGAGCAGGCTGCTCCAGCGTGGGTCCCCTGCGGGGTCACAAGTCCTGCCAGCAAACCTGCTCCAGTGTGGGCTACCCTCTCTCCACAGGTCCACAGGTCCTTCCAGGAGCCTGCTCCAGTGGGAGCTTCCCATGCGGTCACAGCCTCCTTCGCGCACATCCACCTGCTCCGGCGTGGGGTCTTCCCCAGACGGCAGGTGGATATCTGCTCCACCGTGGACCAACATGGGCTGCAGGGGACAGCCTGCCTCACCATGGTCTTCACCACAGGCTGCAGGGGAATCTCTGCTCTGGCGCCTGGAGCACCTCCTCCCCCTCCTTCTTCACTGACCTTGGTGTCTGCAGTGTCATTCCTCTCAGTCTCACTCCTCACTCCAGCTGCAGTTTGTGTCCCTGTCTTTTTGTTTGTTTGTTTCCCCTTCTTAAATATGTTATCACAGAGGCACTACCACTGTCACTGATTGGCTTGTCCTTGGCCAGCAGTGGGTCCATCTTGGGGCTGGCTGGCATTGACTCTATCGGACATAGAGGAAGGTTCTAGCAGCTTCTCACAGAAGCCACCCCTGTAGCCCTCCCCACCACCAAAACCTTGCCACGCAAACCCAATACACTCCACCAACAGCAAAATTGGGACTAAGCACACATTACCCATGCAAATATCACAGTTGCATTGTGTGAAACTATTCATGATGCAAAGCATGGGACACTCACCCCTCATTGCATTTGCCAGGTTAGGAGACTGGAGAGTCTTCTCCAATACACGAGCAGACTTGCAGATTCAAGCACTCCTGCTTTCAGGATATCAACCCTGCCTCATTTCCAACAGACACACCCCAGTGAGCAAGCAGCCACTGAGAACACAACACTACCAAAAACTACTCCAGGAAAGTTCATTGCAATTTTTGTCACTTCCCTTCTCTCTCCTTTCAATTCACCCGACTCTCTATTCCATACCTTGGTGCTCTTGCTTACCAGGCAGACATGGAAGTAGCAGCATGTTTTTAAATCAACTGGGACTAGTGAAGAGGAAAGCAAGCAAAGCCTGGGTTAGCTTTAAGCGCATGGAGTGAGTGTTTGGGCGAGGGGAAAAGACCGCATGCTCGGTTATGTTGGGATTTGGGACAGATCACTGACTTGCAATGTAAGGTGTGTGCATGGATCCTAAACCACCATAAAAAATCCCAAGAAAGGTCCTCAGGCTTCATTTTGGGGAGTCCTTGTTACCGCAGTATCTCTGAGCACTCGCTTAGCAGAGGTATGCCCTTCGCTCCTGTGCAGGGCTTTTTGCCAGCTTGGATCCACCCTCAACCTCAGGGGTGGGAAAGTCAGACCTGCCAGAGTGCATGTCGTGCCTCTCCAGATGACGTGCCAGTCCCAAATTACTGTAAATTGAAAATCTATATAGCATATTACATCCATACAGAGACGACGAGTAGCTGAGGCTGAGCTGGGGACCCAGGCAAACTCTTTTACATCAGTCTGTGTGTTTGCAGTGGAACCTTTATTTCCCCTTGCAAATCACATTTCAGCTTTTCCAGTATGACTCCAGTGCACATCTACCCAAACAAAAATATAAGGCTCTTGTCTTCTACTTTTTTTCCCTCCTGACTAACCTGATTTCCCTCCCGGAAACTGTTTTCCAAGGCAGATCTGACCACCTAGACCTGCCACCCATCACAGCACTTAGCAGCAATGCACAATAGGGATTCCCCAAACTGCTCACAGCTGGGTCTGCTCCACCACACAGGCTCCTGGCACAGCCATTCCTCCCCAACAGCCCACTGCTCACCTCCGCGCCACCTCCACTCAGGGATGGTGGTGCTCCTGACCTTCCCTGCTCTCCCACCTGCTCTACTGCCTGTATTTTGGCTATCAACCACGTCTGTCTCACTCGGAACCTGGGGGCACTTCTCCTACACCCCAGCACGTAGCCCAAGCAGGATCACTACCCTGCAGCATTTTTCTCTGTATCCTTCTCAAAATTTTGCCACAGAATGAAAATTCCAGGTAGAACTGTTATTTCTCTGCCTTCTCACCACAATTCTCATTTCAGCTACTTAACCCTCTGCCCTATAATAGTCAAAAGCATTGCTGCTCAGACCCCTACCCATGCTAGTCACCATCACCAAACCCTTCCCACCTCCTCCCAGAGAGCAGCTCCGCAGGCTCCCCTTGGTCAGGGTGTTCAGTTCAGAGCTCTCAGCCCCCCTTGCCCCTCTGCGGTTGCCTGATCGCGTTCGTTAACGTAGCAGTGCTTGCCTCCTCCGCTCCACCAGCAATGCCAGCTTCATCCATCTGCTTGTCAGCTTCCCCCACAACAGTCACTGCCTGTCCCTCCACACTGCCCCGCCGGCACGGCAGGACCTCCTGCCATCCGTCTGCAAAGCCCGTCCCGGCTGCTGCCTTGCAAGCCTCAGGGAAACAAACATTTCATGTTTGCTATGAAACCAGTCAAATTTCATTTTTGCAGTACGTTTCAGTTCCTTACTGGTATGAAGCAGAATGGATTCCTTCCCAGACCTCTCGGGAACCAGCAGCTGACCTGGGTGGCCGTGAACATGTGCTGCTCTGTGCTTGTCACTATCCACCCAGACACCCTGCTCCCATCACAGCTCCTTGGACTCCCTGAGGTTGCCATCAGCTAGCAGAGGGGTTCAAACAGAGATCAAAAAACTTAGCATACAAAAAAGCATGGGACGCAACTCAAAAGGATGCTCTAAAGAACCACCTAACACACCCATACGGTCTGCAATATTACAGTAGCAATAATATTATCACTATAATTTTGGTTATACAACAGTACACCTCTAGCACAAACAGAAAGGAAAGCCTTAGCGCTCTTCCTGGCTTGCTAGACGAGTTCAGGAAAATCTTTTGCACCTCAGTTTACATACCTGGGGACAGGGTTTGCATCTCCATCTGAGCTGTTCAATCCTAGATACCCCGTGAACAAAGTGTGGCAGAGATTAGCTGTGCTGCTTTGGAAGGGGGACCCAACACTACATGACCAGAGCAGTGTAACGAGTGAGGACATCCTCCAGCCTGGGATGCTGTTACGGATCACCTACAGAAATGCATATAGAAGATCTCTCATGCAGGATGGCACTTCTCTCGCCTCATTTTCCCTATCTAATTTATAGCTCAGAGTGACCGGGGAGAGACAGGCAACGCTGAGGGTTATGCCTGTGACCTGCCTCAAACATCTGTCCTAAAGCGGGGTGAAACATTTCTGCAAACAGTGCAGTCTCTCATTTGATCCCAGAAGTGGTCCCAGACAACTCAATTGATCCCAGACAGCTACTACAGAATAACTGCTTAACTTATAGGCAGCTCGGGTCAAACACATCCTATTCCACCTCTCCAGGTCTACCTTTCTCCATTTACAAGATGGGATAACAGCACCACCCCAGCCTCTGGGAGCACAAGAGGCCAAACACATCAATCCCACGAACTTGGCGAGACACCGTGGTGATACATGATGGCGGTACATATAGTTTCGGACTCCTCGGCATGAACCAAAACACTGAACAGCCTTGCCCTCCCCTCAGGAAATAAAGGTGTTATCTTCCAAATATGGTTCCAGTACAACATTAAGGGATGCAATGTGAATAGAGACAAAGTGTGTGATACTGAAGTTAATCACAGAAAATGGGGGCTGGGAGGGAATCCCATGAGAGCGACACATTTATTTCATTATTATATCACAGATGACATTAAGTATCCACCAAGTCCCTCAAGGCAGAATTCTTGCATAAAAAGCATCCCCATTTACCAAGCCTGATAGAACCTGCAACTGTTCTATAAATAAAGGGTATTTACAAAGAGAGCTGTTAAATATTTATTTTTCTCTAGAGACTGAGTTCTCTGTTCATTTGCCTCCGCTGCAGAATTGTTTGGTATCAGGGAGCAGAGGAGCTCACCTAAAAAAAGACTAGGAACCAGTCCAGAACCTGATCCGGACACAGCACCAGCCTCCTCTACAAGCTGGCGAGGGAAAAGCATCCAACCTGACACAGAGGGAACATGAAGCAAACAAAATGGGAATGATCTCATTCAGCAGGCAAAGGTAGAAGAAGGAATGCCAGCGACAAAGCAGTGATTAATAAACGCTATCATACCACTCCGTCCTTACAGAGCTGGCTTGGCACTATACATTAAAGAAGTGACAACCTTCAATTGTGAAGAGTAACTGCAGATTTGCATTAGATTTGCTTTGTGTCTTGGGAATAAGCGTATGTTTCTCACAACTAATAAATTAGTGATTTCCCCCTCCCCCCCCCCCTTTTTTTTTTTTTTTGGAAGCTGACAGTTTGGGGGGGGGGAGGGTGGGAAAAACAACCCCAACCAAAAAAACGTGGGTCCAAAATATACTTCACTGCTAACCCTTTGTAGTAGCAATTGTAATAGCTCTTACTCCAGCTTGCCAAAAGCTGAGTTTTAATTAAATATTAAAAAGCTATTTGTTAAAATAATGTTGCCATAGCAACTAGAGAAAGCTAAAATACCCTGGTGTTTCTGACTCACAGCATATTAATCAACCACCAGCTATTATATAATGAGCACCCCCCTGCAAGCGCCGGCGGCAGCTGCGGCACCGAATGCCTGAACCCGTAGCCCCGAGCTGGGCAGCGCTTGCCGCTTGCCCCTGGCTCAGGCAGGGCTGGGTAGTTACCCAGGCTCAGGCCAGGAATCACGTGGCCAAATATTTCGGGGAAGCCACGCTGGAGCGCTCGGGGTCAGTACGTCCTCATGGGGGCACAAAGGGGGATGGCGCGGGGCAAGGGAGATTTTGGTGAGGGGCGTGAGGATGGCAGCTCCTCATGCAGCTGCGGCAACGAGGGGCTTACGTGGCTCCTTCCCAGCAAGCCCTGACCACCTGCCTCCAGTACTCATCTCACAAATGTGGCGCTCACACCAGATCTATTTCTGTAAAAAATTTTATTTTTAAAGTTATTGGAATTATTTCTTGCAGCAGGTGCCTTCCTACCATCAGGCCAACTGTGCAAAACTCTGAAGGAGCGGAGATTAAACCCTGCAAGGGCAAACCAGCTCTGCTGCTCACCCAGAATAGCTTGTTTTACAGACTTAAAAAAAAAAAAAAACAAAACCAAAAAACCCCAACATCCACCCCCCCCCATCACATCTCATCCCCAGCCAAGCTGAAAAAACCCTTCTACACTCTCTGTCCATGCACCGCGAAGATTGCAACCTCAGCCATCCAGCAGTCCAAGCCAGCTGACCCATGGCTGCTGCTGGCACTCGCTGCCAGCCCTTGGGAGGCTTTTCCCTGGGGACACAGCTCGTGTTGGAGGCGGTGGGACTTCTCCCATTACCTTCGTCCATGCCGTGGCATCACCACATGTTGAGAGTTGAGAGGTTGAGGTCCAGAGCAACATTGGGATGGGAAAAGAGGACCAGGAGGGAGAAGTGCAGCTGCATTGCTCAGATGGAGTTGGGGACAACCTTCCTCCCCCTCAACGACTCAAGTTTGTGCTTTTAACACCCCCCCCTCTTTTTTTCAAATGGAAAATAAATACCTAACCACGTAGTTATTAACTGAAAGGAATGTGATGAATATTACAGCATTTGTATGCCAGCTTCAGTTTCCTGCTGCTTTGTTTGGGTGACACAGGCTGTGACTATGACAACCACAAGCAGTTATTGGACTGATGTCATTTGTGACATCATGCTTAATGGAAAAGAAAAAGAAGAAGAGACACTACCAAAAATAAGACGACTGGAACAAAACCTGCTTTCGCCTCTTCAAGCATCATCAACTCCTGTCTACGGAGTAAGGTCCTGAAGGACCACCATGCTGGGGCTGCTGGAGAGCCAGGCAGCAGCAACCTTGTCCTTACCAAAGCCCAGGCAGCGCTGAGCACTTGGGAAAACCTGCCCTCAGCTGCAGGACAAACTGCAAGTTTGCTGTCACATGGAAGAAATCTCCTCACCCCTTCCCAGCTGGGAACCACCGGCATGATCCAAAGCCTAAGCCTGGCTTCCAGGTCCGAGATGAAGAGAGCAATAGAGACTTTTGGCTAAGCCTCGCCTCTCCTGACTAAGTTTCTCCTGCTCTGCAACCAACTTCTCCTCCCCATCTCTGTTCTTCAGCTATAGCAGTATTTCCCCCCACTTTTCAAAAACAAAACACAGTCTGCCCAAGATTTCTGGATGGTTGCCTGACTGAAGACAGGGGAAATGTGCATTGATTTTGTGAGGAGCGCACCGTTTAGAGAGGTGGCTTTTCTGGTGACAAGTACAAGTGATGGTTTCAGCCTTTGAAGGCTGCCCCAGCTGGAGCTGAGTCTCCTGCCCCACATAAGAGCAAGGCGGCAGCACCACTACTGCATTTCGCAAAGCCATTACTGTACATAGCGCGGGCACTCATAGGACCTCACTGTTGTCAGAGCCTTTCTTTGCTTTGACAGAAAGCGTTTGCAAATTCACTGCTTAAGCTCCAAGTAACAAAAAAAACCCCCAAACAACCACAAAACACCAAAACCCAAACAAAAACCCCAAACAAACCCTGAAGTCCCCAAACCCATCTAAATTTTATCTGGTAGAGAACAGTCCACTGCAACAAGTATCTCCTCTATAGTTGCACATCCAGAAGCCTTGACATAAACCAGTTCATTTTTCCAAGTTACTTTTCCCCAAGTTTTTCCAACACAAGAAGTGTTTCTCTGCCCTTCACATTCTCCTGCCAGACCTGCTGTGCCGCTGCAGCCCAACGCCAGTGCCTGCCCCAGACACCCCCGAGACCCCACCTGATCGGCAGCCAACCCACCAACCCATCCTCACACACAGTGTCCTGGGGTGGGAGAGCAGCTACACCACTGTAACACAGCTGAAGATGCTTCTCCTTGAGCGCATACAACCTGAAGGAAACCCTCTCCCTGCATCTTCCTAGGGCTTGGTCTCCCACAGAAAGATGACTCTGCCTTGCACTGCCCAGAGAACAAAACCCCATCAGGGGGATCTTGCCCGTAAAAAAAGAGGGTATTGCTGTTAAAAAGCAGAGGAGAGATGCTGCCTTGCAAAGGGGAGGTAGATTAAAGCTTAACAGCTGAAGCAACCATCACTTGCAGCTCCCTGCTCTCCCTCTTTTCGCTCACCCATGTCTCCAAGCCCACTGGAAGTGGCAGGAGCTCCCCAAACCGACACCATCCCTGGTGGGTGGACCGCTCATTAACACAGCGCATCAGCACTTGCTCTGGGTTCCCTCTGCATGGGCATCAGCCAGAGCCACCCCAAACCACTGCTGCATCCCACGCTGCCACCCCTCGCAAGGGACAGCACCTCTGGGAGCAGCTGCGGGCAAGTTTCACCCTCCGGGTGCTGGGGGGCAAACAAAAAAAGGGAAATGCAAAGAAACCTCCTTTCCCCTCTCGCCATCAAATCTCTTGCTGAACACCTGGTCCTGAAACATTTTGCAGGACAATACTGGGAGCAGACACAGAGAGCAGGCATACAGGAATTGAGCTCTTCCAGCTCTGGTTTCTCCCTGAGCTTCTGAGCAGGACATCGTTTCTCAGTCAGCATCACCGCGCTGCAGCCATCTCACACTTCCCAGTTCCTCACTGGGGCTTCTGCCAGGCAGCCAGAGCAGTAGGAGACAGGTAAATGGGAATTTACAGTCTCCTTTCACTGCTGAGCAATGACTACTTCTCGCTGCAATAATTTCAGAGCCATCTGAGACCATACACGAGGTGCCTGGGCAGCTTCCAAGCAGCCTGTTTGTTCTTGTTTTCTCTCTCACCCTCTTAACACAGTTATGATATATCAGAGGCACCCGCAGGCTACATGCTGCCCTCAGCATCACTGCTTTGCTTTGACTTAACACCACGGACAACATCTACCTGGAACTACTGATCCACCTTTGAAGAACAGGAGCCAGTCCCTTTGTTTACTCCTTTTATGGAAACAACCACCATGGGGGTGCATTAGGACACAGATTCATTAGGACCACCGAAACACCTGCCAAATTTCAACACTGCCTACTTAACAGAAAAACAAAAAAAAACAAGCAAACTTTGCTTTTGAGATGAGCAAGGAGCGTTTCTAGTGTATGGATATACTTTGAGAGACACGGTATGTACATGTGGCATCTTCCTGCTGAATTTTCTTCACCTAAATCAGTATCTACTCTTCCCATCACTCCAGAACCAATGCAGCTGTAAAAAGAAGAGGCCAGAGCCCATCCTGTGAAATGCTTTGTAAGTGACTGACAAAAAATAAACCCTACAGCTCGATTAGCAGGTCTCGTGTGACAGTTTTAACACCAAAGATTTAAGAGAAAATGTTTGTGATTCAAAGGGAGAATATAAGATACAGACCTTACCGAGGGAGGATCAATACAAAACATCATCATAATTTCACATCCCTTTTCTCCCAGTCACTGCACTCATTGCCAGTATACTTCACAAAAGATTGAAAGTAGGATTCCCTATTCAGTTTTTTTGCTTACCAGTTTCTGAATGCTTGTTGGGTATTTATTAAGGATTTTTTACCACATCTTTACCAAATGCTGATGGACTCGGTTTGTCTCCTGTTAACAAAACATAGCCCTTTCTTTCTTCAGGCTGATTTCAATTTGGGGTTTTATTCTGCTCTAGCCCAAATAGATTTGTGTTGTTGTAACAGAAAACAGGCTGTAAGCCACTGAAATAAAGGAGGAATCAAAACTCTGCTGATTTCCAAGTAACCATAGATTTCCATCACCACAGAACAGGGTAAAAATGGGACAGGAGTTGGGCTGATTTTAAAAACATCAACCTCCCACCCCTTATTTAACCCCTCTACTAAGAAAATTTACTTACAGAAAAGCAGCAAAGCCCAGAGCAACAGCATCCAAATCCCCAATCCAAAATTTAGCCCTGTTATCCAGCCTTGCACTAGCCCAGAGGAGCTGCCCCAGGAGCCCACACTGGGCCAGGCACACAGCCAGGGGCTCCAGCTGGGGCTTGCCGAGGTCAGTCTAGTGCAGCCCTGGCTGGTCCACCTGGAGAGCTGCAAACCAGGCACAGCTGCTGGGAAATCACAGCCCTGACCCTTTAGCAATGTATAGGAAAAGGCCATAGTGCAGCTACTCCTTAAATATATACTTTTGAATAAATATATATATTAAAAAACCCTCCTGGCTGAGCTGCTTTGGAGCAAGGGAAGGAGCCAAGCATGCAGGTGCTTTACACCATCCTGCGGTGTAAAAGGTCCTCCAAAGTTGTTTTACCAGAGAAGAGCTCAATATTGGATAGTTTTCTGTTTCAATGACAGGGCTGGGGTGCTGTGCACATAGACAAAACCAACCTTACAACAAATCTGTGCTCTTCTCCCCTTACAAGAGATGCAGGCTTTCTTCCTGAGGAAAGCCTCGCCTCAACTCTCCAGCAAGATTTTGTCTTTCAATGGCTGGTAGAGCTTGGAAACAACAAACAAGCTTCAGATGGTGCTAATGGTCCATTCTACTGACCATATTCTCAGTTAAATGCATTCATGTGGTTCATATCTGCAGCAAGATAATTATTCAGCCTATGTGGTAACACAATGCTGACTTTATTTTGTGGGTTGTGAAGAGGTGCCAAAGGCACACAACTGGTTCCAAAAGACTGGATTTGCTTGCTGTAAACATTTCTTAAAGTGTTTTTTTTAAAAAAAAAAAACACCTAAAAAATCTTCCTTCTGTTTGAGCAAGCTTGGGTTTCTCATTTAAAAGAAAATAGAAAAAAAAAAAACTTACTCACAGCCCTGCATTTCTTACATCCTGGGAATCTCAGTATTTATACCTCTCTGAAGGTGAGCAGAACTTCCAATACCTACAAAAGAGGGAAAAGCTATGTAAGTCGGGGAAAAATAAAGGACAAAATAGCAGCCATCCCTTCCACTCTCTGACTGGCAATTTAGGTTTTTTGCCAGCACCCAGGAATGCCGACTGACAGGAATTACAGCAATTCCCTTTTCCGCTGACCACCGACATGCAGAATTTGAAAGATTTGGTGCTCCAGCCCTGTTACAGTAACACAACGTTGGGGGCCTCTTGGGGGTAAAAAAAAAAAATTCCACATTTCTTAGGCCAAGCAGACGGCGGAGAGCACTCACACACTGAGGTCCAAAGATACCGCTGCTGCGGTTTGGACTGGAAATACCCACAAAACATCTGCTGCAGCACACACGTACCAGAACAAGCTCTGTTTGGCTACTGGGAACTTTGACAAAATGTCATCAAAATTGCCTTTCTCCCCCTTAAAGGGACTCACCTGCTGTGTCCCAAAGCTAAAGTTGGCTTTCCTCATTTTTCCTTTTTTTTTTTTCCCCTAAAGAAATGGCAGAGGAAGGTTTAGCTTCAGCAGCTGCAAGAGCAGAACTGATATAAAAAACTTTCCCTTTTGGCAGTGGCTGTGCACGTGTGTGTGCACAACACCTGCGAAACACCGTGCCCGTGGGTCTGCAAAGAACAGGTAAAGAGAAAATAAACGGTCATGGGACTGCTCTGAGTAAAAGAAATACGTGCAGCAAAACACCCTGCTAGCCCCTCAAGAAAAGAGGTAGAAGCTTTCGATTGCTTCAGCAGCACCAAGAGCACAACCTCCATTTTCAGCTCCAGCTGAAGTTTTTGAGTTTAAAACTTGACACTCTTGTTATCCGGCCAGAGAAGGTCAGTCGGCAAACCCCAAAGAAATCGCTCAGAGTCTGCTGCTCCTTCCCAGCAGGTTAGGAAGATATTTATTTGCTTCTTTTCAAAGGAAGATATGACTTGATTTCCTGAAAGAGCATCATGGCTACTGGAGGAGCTGGGAGGCCAGGAGCTGTTACACAACCAAAACCATTTTTTAAGAGCTTAGAATAGAAAAAGCTGCATGTTTATTCATAGATAAAAGGGAAGCTGCTTCCCGCTTTGCTCCATCTCAGAGTAAGGCAAAAAAATGCTAGTTTCACTGAATAGTAAAAGAGAAATGAACATACAGGATAGCTGCAGATTTTGTGCTACTTACACCTCCACCCCTTTTTGGACTTGGCAGGCCGCCTTCTGCTGCCCTTCCTCCCTCTTTTGGGTCAAATTCTCTGCTCTCCTATTGTAGGCTGCAAGCCCAGGGCCGAGCAGTTTCTGTATTTAATGGATGTAGTCCAGTTATCTTACACTGAATCCACTATCTGAAATCATGTATTTTCAGGGCTATGTCCAACATGCAAAAGAGACCCTACATCTTGCCAACAAGGACCAAAACCACCCCTACGAATAAAACGCTTTTAAAGAACAACAAAATTGCCTATAGTGCAACACAGTCCTGTCTTTCCCCCGATCTCTAACCTCTGCTTAGAAAGTTAATTAGAATACATACATATGTATGGTGCTGGCGCTTCTTAGGACTGTATAATGAGCCTCACAATTTTTGGTGCTTTTCCTAAAGACTCAGCTGGTGAAATTTCTGTGAGGATCGCCACTTTTGGAAACATAAAGCAGGGAGAAATCTCCAGGGTTATTAAATCCAGTCCCTTGCTGTTGTATTCATAGTGCACAATCCTCTTCAGAAAGTATGCAAAAAGTTTCTACCCCTTGTGGCTACGAGAATATGATTTGGGTTTAACATAACGGCTCAGAAACAAGCTGGTAATACATATATACATGCATACATATTTCAGATTTTTTTAAACAATTTCATAGTTCTGGGAGATCTGCTACTGCTTTTGAAAGCCTGGAGTTAGGCAATAGTGAAATGAAGGAGTCACAAACATGTTTTATGCAGAAATGCCCATTTTTTTGCAACAGGTAGGTAATTACTAATGAAAAGAAAATAGGTCTTGCCCGAGTTTGTTCGTCCTGAGCATCCCTGCGTGGGCAGCTCTTGAGCAGCCTCCCGTGGGGGCACGCTTACTCCAAGCCAGCTCAAGGCAGGGGAAGCAGCTTTCCTCAGCATGAAAGCGTCACCTCCCTGAAATGCATCACAGCTCTGGGATCAGGTGAATTCAGACCAGACCTCTCCACTCCACAGGCGGCCATTCATGCAGGTGTCATGTCCTCACCTACATGAGCCATGCCACTGAAACACCTGCACAGTCACAGACAGGAGCTGGGGAGATTTGTATCTGCTGGCTCCTGCGCAGTGTCCTGGTGAGTACACGTACGGAACAGGTGACGGTGATTTATGAGTTACCACACACCGCCTGGTTCACAGGAATTGCCTGTGTGTGCGTGTACGTAGCCCGCAGCACGCAGAGGACAACTCCAGCTACCCCAGCCATCCTTCATTCTCCGCACGCTGAACAGGAGACTCAGCCACCAGCTGCTTCATTATTCTAGATGCTTTCCAAAAAAAGTAACATCTTATGGCAAAACAAACCAAAATAAACAAAGAGATTTTTAAAATGCTTTTTTAAAGTATGTAACTTGATACAACACCAGCACTCTGCATGGTTTCTGCCACACTAACCACCTGAAAATGGGATTATTTTGCTTTGTTCACCATGAAATTTCTCACAAAAACCAGATCATCAAGATACCTTTAGTGAGCTAAAATGTAAATCTCGAGCTGCTGTTAGGGCAGGGAAGAGAAATAATGGTACTTTTTAGATGCTTGACAGAAAAGTTCCTTTGAGACTCTCTCAACTTACGGAAATGACCAATTTTGCAAAAGAACATTTTACAGAGAGAAATGGAGTTGGGAGCCCTGAAAGCACTTGTTTTCCCCAGCTGTGCTCGAGATGAAGAAAAATAAACCCCAAACTCATGACCTTTTTTCCTGAAAGATGCCCACTTGGAGGCTTAAACCCTGTTGCTGGTCAGCCGAAAGCATCACCATGGAACAGGCTGTGCCTGTAACACCAACCCTCCGCAGCCCCACAAGGTTTTGGTGCTTCCCCCCAGCATTGCTGGTGACCCATCCCCATCGCCCAACTGCCCCAATGCCCAAACTTTGGTGGGACAGGCAATAGGTTGGGGCCACTTTCCCCTCATGACCCTAACAAGCCCTGGGATGCTGCTTTCCTCTGCTGCTGGCTCAGCGAGGCAGGAATACGTGGAGGCTGGGGTGCAGGCTCGTCCCCACTCCTCACCCCTTGGCACTTGTATTGTACTAAGCATTTACTAGCTTCTCAGTCTAGCTTACACCTAGATTTCCCTAAAAGCTACCATGATCAAAATTACCACCTTAGTGATCTGAATTACTTCTAATGCTAGACTAGAAGTGCTTTCTATCGAATTAAATATGCACAGCTGTGTTGGAAATGGGGGGTTTGCAGCCAGTAGATTGCAGACTGTTACTACAGCATGATTAGCAGACACAAGCGATCCTGAAAGTTGTCTGTATCCACATGCTGAAACTCCCAGTTATCCCGGCGGATGCCAAGTGCCCCAACAGCTCCCAGCTGCTGATCCAACAGTCACCAAACCTGGCAGACTTCAGCACAAGGGAGTAATGGGCTCATCAGCATCCTTCACTTCAACACCTTTTTATGAAGCTAATAAAATTAACCCATCCTTGCCCCCGTCTCCAAGACAAATGCATAAAACACAATCCAGAGTTTCCATCAAATACCTAAATATGTAGCGAAAAAGCCATTAAAAAACCCCAAAGCGCTCTGAGGTCTCTGCGTAAGCACACACATGCTGTGAGGACAGTGATGCTCAGAGAGGTGCAGGGATATCCCCCACACCTCTCCATCCCCAGTGGTCTTACCCCTACCCCACTCAGCACCCAGCTGCCTTTCTCCAGCCTTTTGAACGAAGCCGAAATGGTGACGGCCATTTCCACCCCACAGCAGCTGCTGACAGGAGCCCTGGTGCTCCCTGGGAAAATCATTGGCTGACCTGGAACACACACGGAAACAGACAAAAAGAGGGAGACCAGGGGCTCCGCAGCCTCTGAAAATATGATGCTGGGCGTGCTGGCTGCCTGCAGCTCCTGGCACTGCACAGGCAGGGGAGGAGGCTCCTGCTAAGGGTTGTCTTTTCCACCTCAGCAGTGTGACAACTGCTCACATGAGGTTTTAATCCATGCTCCACCATTTGCAGGTACCCACGAGCAGAAACTGTCCCAGGGAGTCACTCCAAGCCCACGGCATGCTGCAGCTCTGCAGCCTTCGCTTCCCCCAGGAAAACTTCTATAAACGACAGGAATGGACCAAGCCCCTGTTTGCCAGGCCTTCTTAATGTTACCATCTGGTTTTGGAAATACGCAGAAGCATAGATTTAAACAAAGAGCAAATAACAGCAAAGTAAGAGTAAATAAGAGCAAAAAGCAAATAAGCTGTCTCGAAAAAATAAAAGGAAAAAGTCTCCTAGGTTTAGGCAGATTTTCACTGTTACTGCAGTGCTGTCACAGAAACTATTCCCCCTCTGCTAGAGGTTTGTAAGATTTCAGAGAACATGCTCTCTACCAGAATGAAACCAATCTTCTTATATCCTGCCAGGGAGAAGCCCCAGAGGGATGCTCCAGGGCAGCGGACAGCTGAGCCAGGCAGCCCGGGCAGCCATGGAGGCTGCCTTCGCCTGACCGCCGCTCCCAGGGGACTGCTCCGAGCCCTCGGCCACAGGCTGCCTGGGCCGAGACGTGCCCGTCCATAGATTCACTTGAAGCCGGTAAGAAGATGTGGTTTGGCTGCCGGCAGCAGCCGCAGCTGGCCTCGGCTGCAAGGTGAGGCAGGGGCTGGGGAGGGTCCTGGTCTGGCTTCCCTGGCACTGGACAGACAGACGGACTGCGACTCTCTGCCACTTCTCATCTCAGCGCTTTCTTGAAAAATATGCAAACAGCAACATTAACCCCCACGACCCCAGCACAGGGGATGATCGCCCGCGTCTCCGCTCAGGCCGTACAGCCTTTCCGCACCTCACTCTCTGTTGTTAAGCCTAGTTCATCAGGAAGCAGAGCACTGAACCAAAATGGAAGAGAATGGGAAAGCATTGCTCAAAGCAGATTGTATTTACTTTTCAACACATCCCCCAGCTGTGGATGTCAGCACAGAGAAAGGTATGTTACTTTCTTTCCTAACTCCTTAACTGCTCCTAGTTTCCTTCAACAAATCAAAGTGTTTTCTTGAAGGGTGCGAAATCTCAGTCAGGTATACTATTTTAAATTGGCAGCAAGGACTTTAAAGCAAGGTGAAGAATGTTTGATCGCCTAAGAAAATTCAACCAGAGAGAGAGAGAGCAATGTCCTGTAGGGTTCTGGCCAACAGAAAGTTCATCATTAATTTACATGGCTTTTAGCAGAGTTAAACTATTTCCCATTATTCCTTTTAAGCCCTGCATTTCAGACTGTCACCTTCTGGTTAGTTACCTACTTGCCCATAGTAACAAACATGCTGGAAAACAGTTGTCAGACCCTCCTCTGCCAGAACCGTGATTGATAACTGTTTTCCAACACAGCGGTTGCTACAGTAGCACTGTTGTAGGATGCTTTTGCTGCCCAATATACATACAGCAATAACTTTTATTTTAAACAAACAAGCTGCGGACTGTTCATCTGCTAATTAATTTTCAACACCATGGGATGTCCAGTCCCTGTGTTCAGATCCATCCAGGTGTCATCATACAAGTTTGCTGAAGAGACGTGGTGTACGTTGCACACAGGGGACACAGACAAGAATCACACGTTCCTTCCTCTCCCCCCAAAACACCCAAGCTCGTAACAACAGCAGTGCTATAGAGGAAAAGTCCAACAGAGAGAACTGAAGCGAACACAATACAAGAACATGCTAAACCACATCAGTCCCCACGGTCTAAATGCATGGGCCAATTTGGAAAGGATGGGGGTCATCATTTGAGACTGCCTGTAAGAGGTACCACGCAGGCAGGTACAGCAAGTGATGCGAGCAGTGGCCCATCAGCGTCACTTCACACATACACAACGCTATTTAACCTAGACTGCAGCCAGAAACATCACTAGCTATTTTCACTGCTTAGATCCACTGTCAGAGTGACACAATTTAAAGCCTCCCAGTACCGTTGTTAGGTTTGGCCCGGTCTCTCCAGTTTCAGCCTGATTTCCTTACCACATGACACAACCCAACAGCAGACACTCTTTTCTCCTGCTCTTAATTCATTCCCTCTTTTGTTTCCCTCAAACCCCAAGCTGAAAAGAAAAAAAAAACCCCAAACAATTTAAAAGGAAAAAAAAAAAAAGACTGATCAAGGCCAGCCACTGACTACACTTTGCTGTTACAAAAATAAATACAAGAGGAAGGGGTTTCTCTTTTCTGGCTCTTTAGACCATTCCTACTTTTGGCTGTAAGCATCGACATGTTTGCAAATTCCTGCCAAACACAGCAGCCATCAGTGCAAAAGTGGTACAAGAAATGAAATGAGCACAGGGTGTAAATATAAAGCAAGAAATCACTTCACTCCATTCAAATAATGGTGTTTATGCTCCATTTGCTCTTGAAGACCAGTGCCGTTAGGTGTTACCGAGTCTCTTCTTTTCAGTAAGAGCGTCCATATGTCTGTATCTGGAAAGTTAACTGAGATGCACCTGGGTCAGTGGCCCCTACGTTCGTGCCACGTGACCTACTTTCAGCTACAAGTAACCAAGGAGCCACAAAGAGACTGTAGGAAAGGTTGCCCAGAGTCCCCTACACGTTGCTATACGGTCCTGCTTGGTGCTGAGCTTCATCCCCTCTCCTTACTGCAAACTCCTGGAGGAGCCCGTTCGACAGGAGCATCTCCAGGGGCACGTGCCTGCCTGCAGCGCTTGCTCCCCCGCTGCACAGCCCCAGCGCCAGCACTTCAGTCCCCCCTGTGCTCCAGCAAACACAGCCAAAAGGGGAAAGTCTGCATACACCGAGCACAGAAAAACAGCGTCCGACCCTGAGGACTGGAAAGGCTTGTGGAAATCCCCATGAAGCAGCTGCTTTTGTGGCCTTTTCTCCCTATCCTGGGGATAAGCCAGCACAGCCTGGGCACTGTGTCTGCTCAGTCTGTTAAGAATCAGTAACTTCGGGCCCATCCTTCCCCTCCAGCGAGACTTTTTTTTTAAGGCTGAGAATACAAAGGGATGGAACAAAACTTTCTCCTTACAGCCTGCCAGTCTTGAGGTCCCACAAACCTGTTCTATCAGTTTATCACCTTCACTGCAGTGATGCCTGCATTGAACGCTGATTTGTACACCTCCGGGTCCACAGCCCTAAATAGCCTGGAGTGTTTTTGGAAGCCAAAGCAATACAGGTTCAGACACTGAATGTCTGATTCCCGCAGATCTAAGTGCTGTATTTGAATCACATTAAGATTTGGATCCTACTTATATTGGAATACATCTGTAGGAGCAGATGCTTTTTACAGCTTTCTACCTGATTCAGGATCCAGGGCATAATTATATTTCTGAGAGTGAATCCTGCTACTATTTGGATACACCTTTGCCACTCAGTCCAGTAGAGCAGGTTTGAACCAAGGAAGGTAAAAGTGCAATTCACATCCTACTGTGAAGAGCTGTTCAGGAGAAATGCACTTTCACCCTTTAAAAATCAGACAAAACCAGGTTTCATACAAAACTTATCCTATCCTTCCACATAACCAGCAACATGACATTAATTTCTTCCGTCTCACGATATATTTAACAAGGGGGGGAAAAAAAGGTACATGTGCACACCCCTTTCTCCAGTGCTCCTTGTTATTCTTCCAGAACAATTCTTCAAAGCTGCTGAGATCACTGTGTGTTACCTCCTTTTTGAAGGATCAGATACATTGCATCAAAAAGCATGCAGGAAAAGTTCTAGGGCATGAAACCAATTTTTGCACACTTTTATCTGGGTCAGCTTTTCTATTGATTCTGCAAATACCATATAATTTTTTTAAAGCTAAGGTTTTTTAGCTTAAAAAGAAGAAAAAGAGAACATCAGAACTTAAGTCAAACATCCACCTGAGCCAAGGATTAGTTTTGCTGGGTGACTCCAAATCAAAAAGGTAGATTTTTTTACAATAAAGTCTAACAGTGAAAGAGCATCTGGATTGATTTCTAAATTCAGTAAATGCCCTCTTCCCATACTGCTTCTATTTTTGTTAAATACTATTTAACGTCTTTGCTGTTAGGTGTACAAAACTTAAGACAGCTGACAACATCTACGGAAGTTAACATGAGACAAACACATTAAAAACACTCACACACATGTTTTACCATTAATTCATCCCTCCCTTTCTCTGCCCCTCTGCCAAGTTTTCCTCCATCATCATGAACTCTTTGGTACAGCCTCCAGCTTTGCTTTACGTCGTTTCATCAACCCCAATGTGTGCCTTGAGGCGCTCTGAAATAGAAACAGTAAGAAAGAACTGGCCTTGGGTGACAAAAGGCTGGATCCTGTTTTAGGAGGAGGTGACTTGCTGCAGCCATCTTGAAGGTCTCATATCAACTTCATCAGTACACACAGGTGGGAAACGGAGAAAGAACACTTCTAGGAGGATGCCTACCAACAGGTGACAGTTTGTAGTAGGAGCGACTCAGAAAATTTGCGTGCAACTCCAGATGACAGCAGAAAAAAATATATAAAGTAGTTGCGAATTCTAATTAACTTTTGGTGAAAAGAAAGAGCTAAGGAACTGGTTCTCAAGTGCTTTTCCAGGATGGAGTCCTTCTAGTTCTGACAGATGCTTTTTGCATATTTTGGTGGTGGTGTGATGCTGGGAATAAAACACATTGACCAAGAGCCTGAGTAGCAAGTGTGCTTCTTCTGGAAGGTGGGCGCCCACTTTGGCAAGACCTCATTTCGCAGGGACCCAGGCACACGGTGAGCGGGGCCATTTGCACACACACTTCCGAGTCAGAGCTCGAGAGGGGTCTGACTAAGCCGAGCGTTTCTTTCCTGGCTCTGCGACACCCGCCTGGCACGCTCAAGATCCAGAGGATTGTCAGGACAGATCCCTCAGTCTTCTTCTATTCCATTTTCCCAGTCTGGACAGCTGGGATGGAAAGATGAGTAACCATTTACACCACACCAGTTGTGTAAGACAAACAAAACACCCAGCCTAACAGCTTACTGATTTCTGATATGCAAATGATTAAACCCCAACATTTTCTCACCATGATTTTACCCAATTAAGCCTTGTCCTCATTAGGGACATCCTGCCAGTCCTGCAGTAGGCTGCTGGATGCTGCCTCCAGCATCGCACATCTATAACCAAAGAGCCGCAGACAAGCGAGCTGCCCTCACTGTGGCAGGGCTGGAGGTCCCCTCGCCCAAGGGTGACACTCCTTCCAGCACCCCACCATGCTGTACTCCAGCCACGGCTGAAGTGCAGTTCTTAATATACTTCTAATTGCAAGAATTATTGCTACATTACGCCCCGACTTCTCTCTTCCCCCATGCATTAACTGGTTGCTCAGAGCTTTGCAATCTTTTGAAGAAAATGCCTTGAAAAATAAGACTGGGGAGGCACACGTTAAATAGGGAAATGAAAACGCATTGCTAGCTGCCCCCAAAAACTAGGCCAGGCTTCTCTCGACCAAATCTCCAGGTATCTCTAAGGCAGTAACAGTTGGCACGATTCTTAAAATACGCACAGGCTGATTAAAGGCTGGCATACAGTGCTCACTACACTTAAAGCATTAGCGGTGAATTTTAAAATCTGACAGACCCAATGATTTTTGAAAGAAACCTTCTCCAAACGCAGGGCTACTCGCTGAACCCCCTCGCTGGCTTGCTCTCTCACCTCAAAACACACCCAGAGGTCACCTTGGGAGAGCCAGAGGTACCAAACTTGGTGCCGACAGAGGTACCAACACCTTGGATGTTGGTCTGAATTCAAACCAGCGGCTGTTTCAGCGTTGAAGCGGGCTTGCAAACCCCAACTTCCCGGGGCTCCTGCCCGCCAGCCGCCATCCTGCTCCTTCCCCAGGGGCTGGGCTGTGGCGCCGGCCTTGCTGGGAGATGCAGCGCGGGCGGCAGAGGGGAAGGTGGAGGGCTGAGCAGGGACAGCCGGCCGATGGACCTCCCTGCCGGAGGAGGCAACTGCAGAGCAGATTTTAACACAAACACATATCCCACCCTAACAGGACACTTTCCCCGGGGGAATTATTTTTTCCCTGTGTGCCACATCCCAGGCCCTCTCCTTCATTTGCTCCCCTCACGTTGAAAAGCCTTCGTTAGCAGAGAGGAGCCGAGCTCTGCCCTCCCTCCTCGCTCTGGCTGGTGACCGTAAAAAGCAGGACTGTGTAACCAGCAAGTACCTTCCCTCCTCTCCCTCACACCAGGGGGAAGCCAGGGCTGCTCTCCTTCAGCTGCCTTCCCCACCTGCCTATCAAGTACTCGGCGCTGCTGAGGCCGCACCTGGAATACTGTGTCCAGTTTTGGGCCCCTCAAAACAAGAAAGACATTGAGGTGCTGGAGCGTGTTCAGAGAAGGGCAACAAGGCTGGTGAAGGGTCTGGAGCACAGGCCTTATGAGGAGCGGCTGAGGGAACTGGGGTTGTTTATCCTGGAGAAGAGGAGGCTGAGGGGAGACCTTATCGCTCTCTACAACTACCTGAAAGGAGGTTGTAGTGAGGTGGGTGTTGGTCTCTTCTCCCATGTGGTTAGCGATAGGACAAGAGGAAATGGGCTTAAGCTGCACCAGGGGAGGTTTAGGTTGGATATTAGGAAAAAATCTTCACGGAAAGGGTGGTCAAGCATTGGAACAGGCTGCCCAGAGAGGTGGTGGAGTCACCATCCCTGGAAGTGTTCAATAAACAGGTAGATGTGGCACTTGGGGACATGGTTTAGTCTAGTCTGCCCTTGATTGGTTTAGAGTAGACTTGGTAGTGTAGGTTAATGGTTGGACTGGATGATATTAAAGGTCTTTTCCAACCTAAATGATTCTATGATTCTATGATTCTAAGTATCAGAGCACCCTGCCGCCATAACGAATTTAATATGGGAAGTGTTTTCATCTTATTATGGATGAGGTAAAGCAAGACTGATAGTTTGGATTTACGTTATTTCAGTTTAAATTAAGGCTGCAGCTTTCTTAAGATTGCAAATGTGGCTTTGTCGCGCCCGTGACTCAGCTGAGCCCACCACGTCCCGGCAGTGCAAAGCGCTGCCCGGCTACGAGCCCCGGCAGCTCCCAGCTGCTGCAAGTCCCGTGGGAGCGGCGTGGGCCCCGGCTCCCATCACCACCGCGTCGCCCTGTGCTGCCGCTCACCCCGCACCCTCGGACGTGCGTTTCAGCCTGCTTACTGATACCTCCTCATTTAAATAATTAGGCCACTTTGCAACAAACGTAGATGCTTTTGTGCCTGTGCTCTTGCATGTGGACTTCAATAAACAGGTTCTGGCCACCCGTCCCACAGCAGGTTGTAATACGTGGGGCTGTTTATCCTCTTTGACAGAGCTATCAGGCAATCGAGTTAATGTATGAATATGCTGAACCTGAATGGACTCTCTGAAACTTGATTCAGAAATTACTATGGGCAAATACAGTCAGAAGTCACTGGAGAAAGAGACTGGTAATGTTCAGATTTATACAGAATCATAGAATCATAGAACAGTTTGGGTTGGAAGGGACCTTTACAGGTCATCTAGTCCAAACCCTAACATATATACAACCTCTCAGTGAGGGAAACAGTGGCTTTGAAGTATCTCCTATAGAGCAAGATAAACAAACACCTTTAAATAAAGCTCAGCAACCCTCCAAATCCAGGCAGAGTAGTTTTGGCTCTCTTTAGTCTGTCCTTTGTGTATCTTCAAAGCGGTCTGTGAAATCGGTTGTAACTTTGCCACTCGATTTCTTTCCTTTGCGACACTTTATGACAACTTGCAAATAACTGGGAAGCAGCACAGCAACATTGACCAGAACAACCTCCACTGTCCAAAGGCAAACTGCACAGCTTGGATTTAATTTGTATTTATGTGCTTGCATTTTCCAGATTAAATGTGTGGTCTGTGCAAAAACCTCAGCCAGAGTCTCCACTGCCTTCATCCAAACTCAGTCATGAGCTCTCACATGTCCTGCTGAAACAACCAGGACCCCACTTGGGCCCCGAAATCCCTTTTATTTAGAGCACTTTGCCTTACAAGGAGCTCTGTAACGCTCCGTTCAAAGATGAACAGTGCTCAGAATTTTATTCTTGATGGAAGTTGTATTTAAAATGTTTTTCTACTGTCCTCAAGTGGGATTTCACATTTTGCATGTGTGACAAAGCAGACATCATCTGCAAGAAGCTATAAATCCTGACTGCACAAAACTACCCGAAATCTAGAGCATCCATGGACCAAATTTGATCCCTAGAATCAAGATGCTCATATCTCCTCTGCTGCTAAAATAAAGGCAGAATTTGGTCCTGGAAGCTTAAGGCCGTTCCTCATTTTGCAGCAGAGCCTAACTAGAAATCTGTCAAGTTTCTAGTCCACACCTCAAATAGCCTTGTCAAGTCGTACAATCGGCAAGAAGCAGCCAAGGCAGGGTTTTATTGTCAGGGAATGTAAACAAATAACAGGCAGTGCTGCTCATCTATCTCAGGTTGGTGCATATAATTTTAATTAAAGCATTTATGTAAATACAGATGCAAATTAGGTTCAGTATAGCATCTGGCAAATTACTATCAGAGCCCTGAGGCTACTGGCAAATTATCAGCATGAGCTTTCATGATGTGAAGGTACCAAATCCAGTCTTGGTCCAGACGCTGTATATTTTATTTGGCTTAAGTTGGCAGTAAAACACCATATTCATACATACATAAGAAGTTAAATAGTCTTCCATTTGAAAAAGAGCTCTTAGGAGGTAAACCAACATCATTAAAATCCATCCTTTAGACAGCCTATGTCTAGCAAGAAAAAAAACCCCTTTTGCATTTCTGCAACACCTATCAAAAGAACTCAAAGCGCCTCTGAAATGTTAATTAATCCATACTCTCCCCAAGGGAGATCTGTTTTAAAGATGGTTATATGGAGCCTGCATTCATCTCTCATTTGCCAAAGGCTCGCAGGAGGGAAAGCCGCAGAGATCGAATCTAGACCTAGGAGCCTTGATTCCCTGCTCTTCCACGTTCTCATCACAAGACCTCCCTCCCAAAAATCACAAGAACTCGCTCACACCAAAGAGGTGCGAACCTCTTTGGCCTAGATATCACTGCCTCAAAGTAGTGTTAACTTCAAAACCTTGTTAAAACTGCAAAGGTGATTACATGACAAGAAATTAAGGGAAAACAAATCACAAGGGGAGAAAAAAACACAACTTTTGAAAACTGAAGGAATCTTTAGATCATGCTGAAAGGATCTATCTTTGGAAAACGAAAAGGTATGACCAAGATAATGTTCATAGCAATACCGGCATCAACTTCTGCTGATTATTCCTCCCCTCAAGGTGCACTTCCATCTTTAGGGCCTTGCAAGTGGAGATCAATTCCCCTTCTTTCAGAACCCTCCACTAAAACCAACGCTTGGAAGCCGGCAATAGCTCCTAAGGCTTAAGAGCACACTTAACTTGATCAACATCAATGATCCTTAAGCACATGCTTAATATTTTCCTGGCAATACCCTTGCAAATTTCGCAGGGTATGAATTTCCTACTGGAACTGAATGAAGTGAAAACACATTTCCAATTTACTCAGAATGGATGCAGAAGTTGACTGGAAACAATTGTTGTTACTGGTGACGAAGAACAGGAGAAGGAAACGCAGTAAGGTTTGGAGTCACACGGGTACATTCACAGCGTGACAAAATGTGACACATACATGACATATCATTACTATGACAACACTGTTTGGAAGACATGTGCAACCAGCATTTTGTAAGCATATGGACATATACTGGCCCCTTCCTGTGCTCAAAATTAAAAACAAAAACAGAGGGACAGGAGCTAAAAGCATCACACCACAGACTGGCCTGTTTGCATTCCTTTGCCCTGATATCAGTTATAATGACTGCACATTCATTTAAATGCTTTGCTTATTGACTTGTTTATTTGTCTTTAGCATTTTGTTTCCAAAAAACCCCTCAATAAACAGGTAAAAATAGCAAGTGTTGGTTTTGAATGTTGGGACCCGGTGTGAATTCCTACAGTAACAGTGAGTTCCTGGCTGCAGGGAGCATGGAAGAGGGGGAACAGGAAATGGAGATGTAATTAAGGACATTACACAGAGGTCCTGTCTCCTGTGATCTACTGGAACAGGCTAAACATGAGAGCTTCACGCCCTGGGCATCCCTGCTCTCCACCGCTATCAACACAATTGGCATATAGATATAGGAAACTTGCTAGAGAGTAGTAATATTTCCGACTCAGCTCCTCCATAGCATGTTTGCATCTTGACTGTACCCTGCCCTAGCAAAATCATCTTCTGGGTCCCCTTTGCAGGATGAAAAAAACTTAAGTTTCACTGGAGCAGGGGGGGAAAGACTGTTACAAAAGACGAGACACTTCCCATTCTTATTTTGGGAGACAATCGAGCCAAAATCACAACCTTGCCATGTATTTGTTTCAAGTCAGAACCCACATTCCTCATGGAAGCCAAGTTGGCGATCTTGATGCTTTCTTCTTGATAATCACATCTCAATAGACTTTTATCTGATCTCAGACTTAATTGGGCAATTCTGATAGACTGAATGATTGCACTAGTTTTGCCAAAGGCAGTAAGTAACTTCAAACACACAAACAAACAGACAGATAAGAGACTTGCAGGTCTGACATGGCCTTTGCCATCCGTCGCACTCAGCTGGCACATCCTTAGGGACCCATTCGGAAATAGGTGCATCCTACACCGTACTGAGAAGATGAGCTACTCGGGTAGCAACTAATAACCCAGGGATACTGGTGCACAAAAGAAAAAGGAGCGGCAAGAGGGTATGGTCCTAGCCAGGCTATAGGAAAGGAGGTTTTAATCCTCTGCCTGAACTTGTGTTAATCGTGTTTATTCCTCAGTGCTTCTACACCAAATTCTTGTAACAAAACTTTCCTGTATCACAAATACTGGGATGGAAAATACGCAAGCAGATACCATGTGCTTGTATTTTAAGAGAGATGGGATTAAATAAGCACCGATAAACCGCTCTCTTCTCTGCTTCTCCAATGAGGCTGGGGATGACCTTGAGGTGTTTTTCTCGAGCAAAGAAATCTGTAACTCTAAAAGGCTGGGGAGGAACAGAGGAGCGGTATTTCACCAAAGGACCTGCTGTAGCAGTGTAACAACATAAGCTCTTGAAGGGAGCCAAGGATTAAAACTCAGTGTGGAAAGACAGAGTAGGTGGTAAAAACCCAAGAGAGTTGCCCATCTTTTGAGACTCACGGGGTGAAGCTGTGCTAGGAAGATGGAAGGGGGTTGCTCTGCCCAAGAGGTAAAGTTGTGCCTTGTTTCCTCTGTCTGCATATTTTTCCACTTTTTATTTTTGGATCTTGCAACATTATCCAGCCTTAGATGGCACATAGCTAGAATAACTGCTGCTGTGCCCTGCTCTGGAGCATGTGGGGAACACCAGAACCTCCCTGCAAAGAAGGACAACGAGAGAGGACCTGCAACATTAAAAGTGCACCTTTCACCTCTTTTTTACTGAGAAGGATCTGAAAACACCCCTTTAAAAATTTACAGGAACTAAGACCCCAGAAGCACTCCAGCAGCAGATGAACACCCACGTAACCTTGCCAAAACACTACAGGGCAGACAGGGCTATCGCAACAAAGCCCTGGTCTACAAGAGCCCAGCATGAGTCCCTCACAGGCCGCAGAAAGGGCGGCTTCCCCAGCATATGCACACCATGCCTCGGGGCTGTGCCAGCACGGCCCTGTCACTCAGGAGTCGCACCTCTCCATGCTTTTTAGCCAGTGCAGCTTTGCTGGCAGAAGTCTGTAGTGTAGGCACGGCTTAACCCCAAGCTATTTTCAGAAGAAGGCAAGATGCGAGCTGACTTCCCAGCATACATCAACCTGCATTATAATACAAAATTCAGCCTTTCTGCCTTTCCACACAGAACTCCTCAGGCTACTGGAGGTGGGGACCGTCGGATGCGGTCAAGTAAGTCTTAATATGCCAATGCCATGAAATAAAAGGTTTTATAAAAAGCTTGGCACGACAGTTTTCATTGATACGCAAACTCTAGATAAGTGCTGTTTTGGAAGAGGATTCAGTACCCAGGATGGAGCTGTAATGCTCGTGGCTTACACACTCCCCTGGAGCACCAGTGGCTGTGGCCCCATCACGTCACATTAGTGCAGAAGGACCCAACTATGCGAGCACAGCAGTTGCAAGGCAACTTTGCACTCCTTAAGCCAAGGCATAAACAGCATCAGCAGGAAATATGATAAAGTAACACACCTCAAATGACGATTAAAATCTTCCGAAGAGGCCGAGTTTAGCAGGTCTTGCAGGACAGCTTCATCCCAGATTCAATCAGGATCCATTTTATTTTGCCAGCTGACCTGTTCCCCCATTTCTACCCATGATCGATAAGGCTGGGTTTGCCCTTTCTTCCTCTTAATTTTAGGCTTAGTAATATTTTCCTGAGACAGAATTTACCGTGAACAAAAGCAGCTGCTGGCTGGAGTACCCACCAATCTAAATGCACATGAAAATTTAAGCTAACACTTCCAAACCTGGATACACACACCCCCCTCCCTGCCCCGCGGGGACACAGGGCAAACATGGATATAGCTAATGAACAGCTGGTTTCTACCAAAAAAGCTGGAGACCCACAAGTCCCAATGAACTACTGGTACCCCACTGATCACTTAGATGCCAAGACATCACTTTAGAAACCACTGTTCGTAAATGTGAGCAATCATTTTTATCTTGACAAGACATGAGTACACTGGCAGAAAAGGAAAATGCATAATGAGTTGCAGTATCCTCCAAATCACGGTCCAGTCCTCAGTCCGAAACTGTTGAAATCAGGAATCTGCCCAAGAGCGTGAACAGACACGCTTTTTCCTTGGAAATGTAATCCACAGCTGAGCGGCATGCAGAAGACACATCTGGAATTTCTCTGGCTGCTGGCAGCTCTGTCACTTCACGTTACGACACCAAGAACCAAAAGTTGATGTTTCTACAGAGAACCCCTCCCTCTTCTAGTTATTTTGTAGGATACAGTTAAGTTTCTACTTACTGAAAATGTTAATCGTCACTGTATTTTCCCGTATCGTTGACACCTGATCATTTATGCCCTTGGCAGGGACAGGACAGAGCCCCCAGCGTTTTGAATTACACTGGTCTTCCCTCTGCTGAGGAACAGAGATTTTGCAACATTCCTCACCTGTGATTCAGCCCCAAACTCACCGAGGAGGAACAGGGTCTGTTTTGGGCAGACTCCTCCTAACTACCAAGGAAGAAGCAAGGAAAGGGGTCCCAAAACTTAGGCAGAGCTTCATGCCCTTGGTGGGATGCGGGGGCAGATCTTCCACAAGGAAGAGAACAGCTCTACAGATGGAGAGGTAATGGCACCATTGGTAACTCAAAAAACAATGATGATCTGCTCTGCAGCCTGCACTACAGCTGTCTCTGGAAGAGCTGCACCAGCCAAGGGACAGGGACTCAATTCCTGCATCTACCCATTTTCCAGCTTTTGGAGGAATTGCTTCAATAAAGAGTGACAAGAGTCGCTCAAGATCTGGATGCTATTCTTGTAGCAGCAGAGTCCCAGAAGCCTTCCCCAGAGACGCTTATGCTAGTTTTGAGGGCCAAATTAGCATTCAGCATGCTGCCAGGATATTCCTGGAGACCAATGTGACAATGGAGACCCACCAAGACCTGCTGCAGTCATATGGGGCACAATATGACCGTTCTACCACTAACTGTGGGTACCTCCAGGATAGCTGAGTAGGCTCTTCACCTTGTAGCAGTATAAAATTAAGGTGTTACGATAAACCCTTGAACACCACTTTGGTGAAGGACAGGTCTTTGAAATTCTACCCTAGATCCACCACAACTTCACTCCATCAACTAAAAGGAATGGCTCCAGGAGAGAAACCAAGCCTCCCTTGTAATTTGATATGATGTCGGATAAAATATTCACACTCTGTAAGAAATAATAATGAGAAAGTTGTACCAGGAAATGCTCCTGATACAGATCTATTTTGCTGCCTGGCTCCACTCCGGCGCTATCTGCAAGTCCAGAAGCTTGAACAGCACTAAAGGCTGTTTCTTGACATTCCTGACACACCCTCCATCTTCTAAACACACAGGAGCCTTTTTACTCTAAAGGCCAGCTGCGTATGGAAAAGACGTCAAACTTTGTACAGATTGGTCCTCACTCCTGGAGTCATACCTGTTCTCTTTAAAGTGTATCTCCCTACTTTACCAAAAAAAGCCTCCCACATGTATTTACACTAGTGTTTGCTCTGCAGATGGCTGTGGGAAAGAAACATAGATTTTAATCTGCCTGATGCACCACCAGCCGAGCTGCAGTTGGGATTTAGCGGACAGACTCTTTATTGCTGGTAGATGTAAGCGACAGGAGGAACACAATTTTATCTCCAAAATCTGGATGGAGGGGAAAAATAGCTTCCCTACTGCTTCTTGGTATCAGAGGGAGCTAAAACATCTAGCACCTTCCCAGGGAAAGCACTACTCAGCGCTCCTCTCTGCAGTCATGGAGGAGCTCTGTTTGGGATGGGACGGGAACAACTAATAGCCACGGCTTCAGATGATGCTTGGTGAGTGTCCCCCCCTTTCACAATAACCAGACTTTAATCAAAAGTAGCATTACAGTTTTGGGCAAAACCACTTCCATTCTCTACTGGCTTCCCACTGCTCAGCTCTAGGCAAATTGTTCAACTTTTGTGCCTCAGTTTCCCCATCTGTTAAACAAGAGTAATAAAACCTCCCCTGGAGGTATCATTTACACCTTGGCGCCTGTAGAGCACCATGCAAAGGGAAGCACTACAGGAACATCAGCAAAGCAGCCAAGACTTTGCTAAGAAGGCAGAAGACCAGACACCAGACTAGGTTAGTCTGGTTATGAATCTGATGTGTTACAGGGGCTTGCCTGGATTAACAGCTCACCAGGGGACCAACTGAGCCATCGATGCTTCAGCTAACCACCAGCCCATTCGACCCCTACAGCCAGACGTGTAGCACAAGCCAAAATAAAAAAAAGAGAGAAGCTGCCAGCTTCTTCATATTCATGAGCTCTTTAATAATGCTCAAAAAAACTTGGAGGCATGTTCTCTGCTGTTACTCTTGCCCTTTTGCACAGCGAGCAAGTCATAAATATTTCAGGAGAAGAGTCCAGAAAATTTGTAAGATTGGTCCTAGCCTTTTACAGCATTAATGAGCAGGCCATTAATAGTTAATGAAGCAGCTGCTGGTGGTCTCAGAGGTAAAGGCACGATGAGAACAGCCGTGTTTGCCCATTCACTACAATGCGATAATGGAAAGGCACGACTTGATCCTTTTATCAAGCCCTCCCCATCATGGTAAGACCCGGAAGCTGATCACAAGACCTCCAGCAGAACCACACCCGACCTGCTTGCCCCGCTGCCGTCACCCAGCAGGGATGGAGACCACTGCAAAGGGTCTGAACCGACCATCCTGATGCTCAGGGCACATTTGCGGGACTGAAAAGGCCTCAGTGCTGTGTCTTACTTAAACACAAGTGCACTGTCCCAAACACTTATACAGGTCAGACCACCCAATGCATGTGTGCAGGCGCATGTGTGCACCCTGTAGTTGTACATATGTAAAAATGCCAATAAAAAAAGCCGGGGTTTGGGCCTTTTAAAGGTCTCAGCTGCTTGTTCGAAGCCAAATTCACAATACGATTAGACTTCAAAGAACAGCTCCTGTGATTTCAGCCTTGCATGCAGTGAGGACTCCGATGAAAAGGTATTTTTGCTGTACTGATTCTTTCATACCTCTGATGTTTCTATGTTCGCAGCTGGGAAAGTACGAAGCATCCCTCGGCCATCACTGTTTGGTTACTCTACACACCGGGAGCTTTGCTGAGGAAGGGCACCATGCAGCTGCCGCCTGCCAGCCAGCCTGCCGGGAGCAACTCCAACCCCACAGCCCCGGCAGGGGCAAAACGAAAAGGGGATGGCAAGAAGAACTGGGTAAAAATTTGGACATTGCCAAACTCCATTCCCTTCTTTTCACCCCTGCTGGTATCACTGATTTAAAGGATTTGTGAGGTTGGTTTCTGGCTGCTTCCACGTTTGTGTGTATGTGGGTTTATCAGTCCCAGCACTATTTTTTTTAATTTGCTGGCTAATGTCTGTCACGTTTGACAGAGGTGAAAATCTCAAAGACAGTGACTTTCTACCCAATCCAACCCTTCTCCCAGTGCAGGCATGAATTCTATCTCATCAGTCAAACACACTGGAAAGTGGTCTGTGTTGGTCCCACTGCTCCCAGGAATAACCAGTCTCCTGGATTTCAGCTCACATCATATCTGGCTTGTCACAAATTAAGCTTTTTCTGCTCGACAACTGATAGGGGTCTGCACAAAAAGCAAGGACTGGTAGCAGAGAGACTCTGAAGACCCCCAGGTGGATAGCGACAGCACAGACCCATCTTCTTCAACAGCAAGCACATGAACTGAGTGGGGTTTGGATGCAATCTGAGTATCTCCCTTTTATGTAAGTGTCCTTAGCACACAGTGCAAAAGTTTGCACATCATCTGTTCGGGATGTAATGCTCAGAGCTGGCAGTCAAGAGCCTTAAATTCATTGGGAAGAAGAAAAGGAAAATAAAAGCTTAATTTCAAAGTTATAGTCTTAATTCCACCCTCCAAACCAGAGCTGTTAAGTAGTGCAGGAGTCAAAGGCAACTGCACCGTTGGGCCTTTTGTTAAATAATTAACTACGATTTGCCTAATCTATCTGCAGGTACTCAGCGAAGAGACAAAAACCTTCTCTATCAACACCCTACTCTCACCTAAACCATGAGCTTCCGGAAAAGCACCTCCTGGGATGACCTGGACAAGTACCTCCTGGGATGCTGTATTCTAGTTTTTAACAAAACTGGTCCTTAGCTTTGCTTGCCTTCAAACAAGACTCTGCCTGCCTAGTTTCAATGCAGATCAAAGGTGATCTTAATAGGTCCTCACTGTATTAAGGCCTGTAAAATAAGTTTATTATGTTAAATTCCAAGTAATTATTTTATTCTGTAATTTGATTAGAAACTGTCATTTGCCAAACATGCCTTGGAAAAAAAAAATTACTACTTGGACTTATTATAATAAGTACATAATTAGCAATGAATGTGTAGTGCTTCCTTTTAGCATGTAACATTCCTTCATGCTTTAAGTTGGGAGCATCTTAAAGTCATTATAAACCTGGATTTTAAGACTTTAATACCTTGAACTATTTAAATCACATTAAGGATGAAACTTCATGTATGAAGAACCGTGCCAAACCCAGATGTGCGTTGGCCTGTTTCTCACCCTCATACCATCTATTTTACGTAATTTAAGAGCGGATAGTTTAAAATCCCAGACAAGTCAAAAAAAAGTTTAATGACCAAAAAAACCTACCCAACTTCAAATGTTTCTTAATCAGCTTCCTGTTAGTTGTCGGTTTCATTTTAAAAAAAGAAAAGTAAAAATAACAAGGTTCTTGGTATTCTGCCTCCCCCTCTAGCTACATTGTAAAAGTTTCAGTATGAAGTGTGTGCTAAGTTTGCTGTTTCTAACTTTCCGAGTACTTATTTTTTACTGATTTTAAAACACAGCAAAGGGACAAGGGCCATTCACGTGCTTGCCAAAAATTAATCAAGCTGCAACCCCAACCAAGCCACGTGGCCGCAGCGAAAGGTGAAGAGTGTTTCAAGATGAGCATCTGTATGTTGTAAAAGACCAGTAATAAAGTGTGGTAAATCACAGCCTTTCTCCACCGCTCTGCAGCTCAGCAGTCACGAATCTGAGCAGAAGAAGGGCCTCCCGGCCAGCCTGTGCCAGAAGCTCGGCATGGGAACTCTTCTGGAGGATGCTATGGCAGTGCCTAGATGCACAAACCAAACCCAACGTGACAGCAACCTTGCGACACACGGTAGCAGCTTCCACCCTGTGACTCATTAAAAAGATCAGGACGTGAGTGAGAAGGAACAACTAAGACCCCCCATCTACACAGGCACAAACAAAATACAGGCAGAATAAAAAATAAAATAAAATAACAAATGCATGTTAGATGAAAACACGAGCCAGTGTGAGTGGTCCTGCAAGAGCTGCACCTACTGCAAGGTACTGCTTGTGCCAGAGAGGCAAATAGGAAAGGATGCATCATGTCCAAGGAAGTTAACAGAAAAATATGATCAAATTCCAACCTTGGCTGCAGAAATCGATACAGAGAGGATGCTCAGGAACGAGTTCAGCTTTCCTGTGCAAATACACCATTTCCAAAATGCAGCAAACTACACCTCACACCGTTACACATAAAACATCCCAAAGAAAAGTTAAAACTGTGGCAGAGACTGGGTGGCAATCCCCATCCCCTCTTGCCGCCTGCTACCTTCTGCAAGTAAAGCAGCCTGCAAACAGCCACAAATCCTATGCCATACAGCACCGTGATGTCTACCACATCACCACCAATTGGGGGATGCAGCAGTGCTAATGTTAAATATCCAACACCCTCCTTGCAATGCATCTTGCACACTTTTCAGGGGGTGCTTCACACTTAATGGCACATTTCAAAGCAGGTCCCTCACTCCATCAAGCACCACAAAAGCTCTTTCCCTGCAGATGGAAAAGACCCTTACCCACCCTGCAAGCACCCTGCCGCGGCAGGCTCCCCGCCGGGACATGGACAGAGCCCTCTGAAGCGATGGCAGAGTGGGAACAGGCAGGTAGGGAAAGAGGAAGAGGGAATCGTAAAGAAATTAAAAATGCAAAACATGCTGTCAAGAATGTACTGCCACCTAAACTGGGGACAGGGTCCAGACAGGGGGTTGTGGCTTTTTTTTTTTTAACAACAACAACAAAAAAAACCCCACAACATATTTAAGTCCGCTACAATTTTTGTGGGAAAGGTGCAGAGGGCTCAGCAGGGAATTGGGGCCAGCTGGCGAGGGGTGTGCCGGTGCCCGGTTGCTCCCCGACAGCAGAGGCTGAAAGCACCCGCTCTTGAGCGCTTTGCGGGCAGAACGAGACCGTCTGCCGCTCCCCAGAAGCAAGAGCAGAGCAAACAAAAATGAGTTCAGATTTCAGGAGATTAACTTTAAATCCACCGCCTCAGCGCTCTGATCTGCTGCTGGAGAAGAGATGGGGCCAGAGCTAAGATCATCTCTATGTACAAGCTCTTTTCGGCATAAGTAATGTCTTGTGACACTCCTCTCCTGGCTCGGACACACGCACTTGAAGGTAAACATGTAAAAATAAGGTAAAACATGAAAATAAGGCACTTATAGAGGCTAAGATACAGGATAACAAGACGAGCAAATAGAATTTGAGGCACTTCAAGTGTGTTTAGGCTTGAAAGCAAAATACTTTAGAGAGCTAACATTTTTTTTCCTGTATCTGATTAACTGTGGATTTTGAAACTTGTGCTCGCCTTGAGCAATATTTCCTAAACCACCTCTATCCCCCCTGACATAACCACAAGGCACACAGACGAGATGCCGGCAGATATGCAGAGGAGGGGCGTCCTGTAAAAACAGTTTTAGCAACAGCAAAATTGTGAGGATGCTCTAACGCTAAAGAAAGAGAAGATGCCAAGTTAAGAGCAGTTAAGAAAACAGTTCCCTCCAAACACATCGTTCTTCCTCATCACTCCAATTGCTTTAAAACACACATGGAGCCTATTCCTTCCTTACACCGGAGGATCCCAGACAGATGGAGGGAAGTAAAGTCTTCCTAAGGCAGCAGTTTCCCCTGAATTTACTCATCACCATTTGTACCTGGAAACTTTGTACCCGCAACAGTTGGGCAAAATCCTGCAAGTCCTCAGCAGCCAACAGCAGCCTGGCATGGCTGCACCAGAGACTGTGCCGTGCAGCATCCCCAGGTACTTTCCCTGGTTCAAAAACCCCAAACGAGGCTTTTTCAGCATCTTATCACTGCTGGCTTCTCAAAGAAAATTAAACCTAACCCTCAAAATGCAGCACGGTGGAGCTGGCGCCTTCCTGGCAAGATGCTGGTACCTGAGCACAGGTCGGGGAGACCTGTGCCTTAGGTTAAAGCTCAGGTAAAAGGGCTTCTGGCTCTCAAATAAAACTGGCTGCCCAGTGCTGAGAGATGAGGAACAGATCCCCAAAATCTGCAGCCACGAGGTCACGACTCCTCCTGGTACCGAGCATTACATGACGCTGACAAAAAGTAGCATCGTCAGTGTGACACCTGCAAGAGATGCCATGGGGATGCCTGATGGTGACAAGGAAATAAACGAGCGATAAAGACTCCATAACCACCTTTGGCTGAGCAAAAGGAGGGGTGCAGCAGCTGCCTCACCACGGGTGGGACCAGCGACAGCCGTGTGGACACCCAGCCAGGCGACCGAGCGCTCTCCCCAGGGGGGAGCCGAGCCTTCAAACTTCACCGCCTTTCAATCGCATGGAAATAAGCAGGTCCGACCCAGCACCGCTCTTTTCAGAAGCCCAGGAAGGGGAACCTCTTTAGAAAAATGCAGGGTGTTTACTCAGCTTCAGGGGGGGACCACGATCCTCTGGGATAACCCCATCTTCCACAATTTTCAAGGAAACTGTACTGAAGCCCGGAAGATGACAAGCACCGAAGCCTGCAACAGCAGTGTGCTCCCAGCATATCATTTAAATAAATCAGTTTCTGGAGAGACAAAAGACAAGGAAAAACTCCCTGTGGTGCCTGACAGTTCGTGCTGAAGAGGACACTGAAAAAAAACCCCACAACAAAACATCTTTGCTTTAGAGGTGGGAGGCGGGAAGAGGGGTGGGGAAGGCATCTCCTCAAAAACACTTCAGGCCAGAACCATCAGGACTTTCCTTTATTTCGTGTGAGAGTGAATCAGCAGCGCTCCGCCAGCCTGGCAGCAAAGCTCAGAGATGCTGGCGCTGTCTGCTTCATACCGGCTTCCCCCGGCAGGAGAGGACGGAAAACCTCCCCGCATCGCTTCCCGGGGCCTCTGCCCCGGCACTCTGAAATCCAGCAAAACTTACTACCTCCAACTGTTTACTCCTGGATTTTCTTTTTGCAAATAAGATTTAAAAAAAGAACAAGTATTTGCCCACTCCTGCTATGTGAGTGAAGTGCAACATAAAGTAACTGAAACTAATAAGCATGAAATTAGGTTTAGAGATACTAAAAAAAAAAAGTCCAAAGCTCGGAGAGTGAGAAAAAGGAACACATACATCGGAAGCAAAGGGAAGGTGTACAGAGTTCTTGAGAAATACTAGTATTTTATGAAACCCCTCTGAGGGTGCCTTTAGCAGCAGCTCAGAAACTGCTTTTTTTGGGTACTATTTAAAATAACCCACAAACAACAAGATTCTGTTGAAAAAGAAAGGAAACACATTTTTCCCTATATAGCTTTGCTCACAGGACTTCTTCCTTCACTCACCAGACTGGACAAGAGGTTAAATAACCCTGAACTTGAGGCTTCCTTAGTTACCATCACTGACTCAAAACAAGTGAGAAAATATCTCTCCTTTTTTTTTTTTTTTTGTTTTAAGCTACAGCAAGTCAAATATGCCGTTTTAACACTAGAAAATTGTGGGAACAACAGACAATTAACAACAACAAAAGAAAACCTCAAATCTACAGGTAACTTGAGGTTGCAAGTTTAAAAAAAATATTTAGTATTTAAGAGGGGAAATAAGGTCAGGATAGGGAGAATGAGAGAAAAAGAGGGAAGGAAAACTAAGTTCAGGCCCATAATGGGGCACGGAAACCACTGCAAGAAGTTCCCGTCCCACCCCTCCCACCGCTTGCATGAAGTTAACTGTGCGCTCCGTTGGTGCCACTGTAAATCACATCACCAAAATGCTGCAAGTTAAAAAATAATAGTAAAAAAATATATATCTATATCTATCTTGCTTAAGAAAGGCGGGAGAGAAGCAGAGAGTTGCTTCTCACCAAGACTGTTTCTGTGCAAACCCACAGCTACAGGCACAGCAAGGGGAGTAACACAAGGGAAATAACGTAGTTTTTCAGCTTTGCCACATTTTTCCAGGACAGAAGATGAATTTCAGGCTGTGGAGGAGTCTCCTAAGTGAACCGAACTACACCATGGTCAGGTAACACCGGCCTGGAGGGAACTCCACAACATGCACAAAATCACTTGCGTTTGGGCCAGGATGCGCCCACTCCGGCAGCCTGGAGCCTCCAATGCCTGCTCCCGCAGGGAGGACTGGGCTTAAGCAGTAAAAAGGGTTTCCCAGAGAGGAGCGTTGATGTGCAGCCATCAAGAGCTGAACAAGCACACAACATGTCTGCATGGGAACATCTCACGTCAGGTCTGTACCACTAACGCTCACCAAGCGGTTGTTACCAGCCCAGGGCAGGACGTGTCACTCACGTAGCTGTGCTGGCAAAACCCGCGAGCAGAAAGGCTGTTACACCAGCAAAGGGGCATTTTTTTTTTTGCTAACGCCACTTATCAAACTCATCACACAGGGTTGAGAGGATAAACACACAACCAGCAAATTCACCCAAGGAGCAACTTCTTGGCGTGGTTGTGGGATGCTGACCCCAACAAAGCGCTCGTGCACTCCTAGGCTCTGGGTACCTGGCATAATGAGATATTAAGTAGTCTGAAATACACACGTGCTCACTTTTTACCAAGGCCTGTAGCGACAGGACAACGGGCAATGGTTTTAAACTGAAAGAGCGTAGGTTTAAATCGGATGTAAGGAAGAAATTTTTTACGATGAGGGTGGTGAGACACTGGAACAGGTTGCCCAGCGAAGCCGTCGATGCCCCATCATTGGCAGTGTTCAAAGTCAGGTTGGACGGGGCTTTGAGCAACCTGATCTAGTGAAAGATGTCCTTACCCATAGCAGGAGGTTTGGACTAGATGATCTTTAAAGGTCCCTTCCAACCCAAATCATTCTATGTTTCTATGATCCTGTGAATGCTGGGGCTGCCCTTTGAGCCAGAGCCCTGGGGGGGCAGCCAGCGGGCTTCCCCCGGCTGTGAAACAAAGGGCAGCAATAGATGGAGAAGATCTACATCACTTCAGAGCTTGTGAACGGTGTAGATGGCAACGGAGCCCAAGGGTCAGCCTGGACCATGGCGCTGCTTAACCTGTAGTCCAAGGGGACGGGAGGCAGGGGCGGGGAGGGCATCTGCAAATTCCTCCCAAAATGTCTGCAAAAGTTAATTTGAGAGGCAAGCCAGTGGTGAGCAGGCTTCACTTTGCTAGATCAGGTCCTCACTCGAAAGTCTGCCCGGGGGCCACAATGTGGAGAAGGTGTAAACTGTAGATGTAGCCAGGGAGGCTCATTGCTGGAGTGACACTGAATTCCTCACACGTGCCCTGCTTTCCCCACCCGGCACGTACCCCATGCACTGGGCCGATTTGCAAAAGGTTGTCAAAACTCGCTGAAATCCCCCCCCCCCTCCACTCCTGACGTGCGATTTCTAACCACGGAGGCGTTACAGATCACCTTCTTCCCTATTTGCTTCCTGACCCTTCCTCCCTTCTCCGTCAGCCCTCCAGATGGCAAACACTCCCCTCCGCCAAGCGCAGACACGAGCCTTCCCACCGCCAGCCCCGCTCGGGCATCGCCCGCCGCAGGCAGCTTGGGCACGTGCTGTCTCATCCGCGAATTCAAGAGACGAGCCTGCCTCTGTCACAGGGGATGTGGCACCCACAACCCATGCCCTCAGCTACCAGAATAAAACCTCCCAGGAGGACTTTAAAAAAAGTCCCCTCCTGGTTACCAATGCCAAAACCTTCTCTGCTTGCCTGTGCCATTCTCCCTCTGCTCACTAATAAAACCCAGACTTTTTAAGGTTCTTCAGTGCTAAATACACAAAATAATTTCACACATCTCCCTGAAAAACCCTATATCCCTCAATTTGACCGGATCTCCCAGTTGCACCAGCAAACTCACAATACTGGCCGTTTTATGTAAACTCATTTTACTTTATGTAAACTCAGTTTTCACTTTAGAAACAGGTTTTGGGTCTCACCATTCTGAGAAAAGCTTGCCAAGTACATTGTCTTAAACGCAAACTCACAGCTTTTGTTGCAACAACCCAAAGTGCACCTTTTTTAAAACAAAGCAATCAATCAAACAACACTTCTGACTTGCAAAGGCATGGTGTTTTTTGGGAGGGAGGACTGGGCTGGTGATTTCAGAACTGCCTCCAGATGGCAAGGCTGGAATTGAGTTCTCTTCCCTTCATCTTCCAAGGGCCCACTTCACTTCATTCCCATTTTGCTACACCTTTGCAAACCAAATTCTCAAATACTACCCTGTATGAAAAGTATTTGTAACGTTCTGGAAATCAACAGCTCTTTTGGCTTTTACAGAAGAACCCCAGACTTACTGCTACCTTGGGACTGAACCATATCATGACATCCAGTAAACTTCAGACCTACCTATTTTTGAAGGGTTGATAAAATAAACTAAAACCACAGGTATTATTTCCAGCTGACATGACACATGTAAACACACCCTGACAAAAGACCAGCAATTACTTTAACGGCTTTAAGTTAAAGCCTGTATAGCTTATTTTAATGCCTACTTTTGTTTGCTACTCACTTCTAATACGAACGGATACCATCATGCAGATGTGCATGTTACAACCTTCAGTTTGCAGCAACTTTTAGGGAAAGAACACGCTTGCTGAATTATCCTCACACTTAAAAGAAAGTCAAAACTACAATTACACTCTCCCCGCACAAAAAGCAGATGCAGCTTTACTGCAACTTGACAGCCATGCTAAAATCTCAGGGAGCTCAGTTGCAACCCTATCTGTTTCTAAACAAATTCTATCAAAATACTGTTTTGATTTATTTTCAGTGGATGTTTTCATTCCTTAAGTGGACACACAGGAAAATAATTTATATATGGGTCAAAACATCCCAAACAAAAGAGACTCCACATAATATCCCTGGGGATCATCCGAGTTAGAGCAAAGCTAAAAGGAATAAAACCCAAAGATGTCGCACATGCAAATACAGTGATGTCATGCCTGGCATTAAAACCTTCGTCTTGTATGAGGATGAGCAAAACCTGCTGTGTTCTCATTCCAGCCTGCAGCAGTTTGAAACTGGTTTGAAAATGTAACAAGAAGCAAGTAACTTTGCTATATTTAACGTCAGCTTTATTTTCTGGACTTTTAATAAAAACACAATAAAGCTTCCTCCCCTAATAAAACAAGAACCAAAACGTGATGCTGTCAACTTGGTCTGTCTCATACAATGGATTATTGATTTTACAGACACTGTCTAGAAATTGTTGATTGTAACTAGTGTAAAAAGGAGAAAAAAAGTGGTACTTGGAAAGAAAGCAGTTGGAAGGAGCACGCTCCCTTCAAACACCGACGGCAAGATGGCCTGTGGGACGAAATGCTTACAGGAGAACTTTTGGGGTGGGCAGGCAGGAAAAATGTCATTTTACGAAGCTGAGCAATCGCATGGGCTTTGGACTGGTAACTGAGCTGTGCACATCTACAAGCGCGTTCTGGCACTGAGATCATCACAGGTACGAGAAGAGAGGACGAACACAGGAGAGCTCTTGGCCCTTCATTTCTGCAGATAGGCTGCAGAAGCCTGGAAGGGGATAAACACACACACACTGCCGAAATAAAATAAGGACCGGCCAACAACTTTAAAAATGCATGGGCTTTTTAGCATTTATATTCTTCCCATTTGCTGGCCAGTACCTTGCTTTCCCTGACCCAGAGATCAATTTGCAATTCTGTGTTTCAAAGAGCTGCTGAGTTCATACAACAGACTGAAGCCACATCTACATTAGAAAGGCTTCACTGGGACAGGAATATATTACACTGGCAAAGCACTTTGGTCACAGATACCTCCTAAACAGCAAAATTACTCCTCTACTGGCCTAACAAAACCACGGCAGCACACAGCCGTGCTACTTCACGTGCCATTTCCCAGCAAGGCTACATGCAAGAGGCTTCTGCTAGAGACATCAGACCCCTGCTAGTCACACCTGCGCCTGCACAACTACCCAGCCTCAGCCAGGAGGGACAAACGCCGCACAAAGTTTAATCTGTAGCTTTAAAAAAAAAAAAAAAAAAAAAAAAAAGACAATTCATTGACCAACTACGTGTGGATTATTTGTAGGTGAACTGGATGACGAAGCAGAGAGCGGCAATGATTGACTGTCATTTGCTGTAAAAGAATTACATTTGACATTTTAGCTCTCAGCCCCAAACTGGGAAGGGGTTTGGTTGGAGTGACTATCATTGCTCCACTAAAGGATGTGCGAAGATTCCTTCCTGAACCGGGATCTTGATGCCTATGCATCCGAATTGAGGTGTGACAAAAAAAATCAAATCAAAGGACCAGTTTTGCCTAGCTGACAGCCGTACGCTGCGATCCCGGCATTGCTGAGGGAGATCCCCAGTGCTGCCAGGGGTGCAGCTTCACAAGGCAGCGGGTGCTCTGCCACCCTCGCCTGCTGCTGCCCGCACTGCTGCCTCGGGACCCAGCTGGCAGGAGGTGCTGACACCCAGCAATCCCGATCACCAAGTCACCTTCCTGCCCACCAAGAGTCCCCCTCTTCCCTCCCATTCCCACTTCTTTGGACGCTTCCTCCGCTTCTGCTCTCCACCTTCTGACCCAAAACTTTTGCCGAGTTTCCCTGCACGGCAGGGCCCTTGCAAGCTCCCCAGGTTTAAGCGGAGCACCTGCCCCGAGACGATGGGCAGCCTCCATCGGAGAGGTGCCTGGGGAGCCCAAGGCGGGAAGAAATCAGGGCCACGTCCCCCCAACACGCTCTCTCCCTAAGGAGGGATTCACAGGCGCAAAGCAAACAAAAGGGCTCCGGAAAAGGGAGAGGGCAGAGGGATCACCCAAAGTCAGGCAGGCACATCTCAACTCCACTTCCAAGTTTTATTCCTAGCAAAGAGGGGAGAAAAATCTCTTTTGCTGTCTCCCTCATCCCAGAGGGAGAGAAGGAAGGGGGGAAAAAAATGAGTCAGTTGCGTGATGGCTTTGGAAACCAGCTAAAACAAAAGGGAAAGTCACCCCCTCCTAAAAAACAAAAGTGAAGGCAACGTGTCAAAGGCCGAGTTTCCCCAAATGTCCCCATCCCGGGGAACACAAAACGCCACAGGCAGGCAGCGAGTTTCGCAGAGGCTGCGGGCGGGATGGAGCGGGGCGCCCGGCTCTGCCCCGCCGCGCTCCCGGCTGGCAGCCGCCCGCGCTCCCCGCAGCCACCGGCAGCGACCCCCGCGCCGCGGCCTCACGGGGGAGGGGGAAAGAAAAAAAAAAAAAAAAAATTAAACCAGAAGAAACCGCTGCCAAGTCCGGCCGCGGGCGCGGAGCCACGCGTGGCGGCGGCGCCCGGGCCCCTCCTGCGCCTGCAGCACCCCCGGGGCGGCTTCTCCCCCCTCCCCCCCGCAAGCCAGCGGCTCCTTTTTAAAGACCGCACTGACAAAATCGCCCTGCTCGCCTCTACGTAACGCCCTGTCGAAAGCGGACGCCATATTTTGTGTTGCTGATGTCGACATAGACAAACGTAGACATGTTTTTTCCTCCCCCCCCCCCCTTCCTCCTCCTCCTCCTGCTTTCTCCCCTTCACCCAAACTTGCGATCGGGAGGCGGCGGGGAGCGGGGAGGAGGGCCGGGGAGGGGGGGAGGGGAAGAAGGCTGCATGGCAAAAAATTAAGAATATATCTAAAAAAATGAAGAGCCCACCCCGAACAACCCTCCCGGCTCCCCCCCTCCCCCGCGGCGGTCTCCCTCCCCCTCCCCCCCACCTCCCGGCCCCCGCCGGAGTCCCGGGAACCGGACAGTTTTTTGCGGGAGGAAAAGTTGGGTGCGAGCGGCCGGGGCGGGAGCTCCGGCGAGCGCCCGTGTGCGGGGAGGGGGCGGCCGGGGAGCGCCGCGCCGCCGGGGGGGGCCCCGCCTGGGAAGTTTCCTACCTGCGCCCAGGGCGGCGGCACCGAGTGTCCCGGGCGGAGCGGCGGCCGGGGCTCCGCGCACGGCTCCGCGCACGGCTCCGCGCACCGCTCCGCGGCCGCGGGACCCCGCGCCCCCCGCCCCCGCCGCGCCGCGCCGGCCCGCGGGGAAACACGCGCGCACCGCCACGCGCGCACGCACGCACACGCCGCCCCGGCCCCGCCGCGGGAAAAAAAAAAAAGAAAAGGAGAGGGGAAAAAAAAAAGGGGAAAAAAAAAAAGAAAAAAAAGGGAAAAAAAAAAAAAGGGCCCTCGATCGGTGGGGATCTACGCCAAAACCCACATGATCTCTGACGTCAGCGTGCGTATTTGCATACGATACCACCGCCGGCGCGGCCGCCGGGGTCCCTCGGCGCGGCGGAAAGTTGCGAGCGGGGCCGTGCCCCCCCCATGCCCCCGCCCGGCGCCGGCCGCTCCTCCTCCGGCTCAGCCCCACGAATTTTCCGCGCACCCCCCCCCCCCCGCCCCCCCCGGCCGAGCGGTGCGCGCGTGGGCTCCGGCGGGCGCTGCGCAGCCCGTGTGGCCGCACCGCCCGGCCCGGCCGCCGGCACCGCCGGGCCCCCCGCGCCCCCCGCGCCGTCCCGCTCCGCGGGCGGAACCGCACGGGTACCCCCCCACCCCCCACCCCACCCCCCGCGCCCCGATCCTCCGGGCGGAGCCGGGGCTCGCAGTGGGGGCAGCCCCCCCGGCCCCAGGCGGTGCGAGCGGTGGCGGCGCCCGGGGGGTACGGACCCTCGGCACAGGGGCCGGGGGGAGGGGACCCTCGGTCCAGGGCCGCGTGGGCTGGACCCTCCCCCTGTGGGGGTGGCGGAGGCTGGCCCCTCGCTGTGGGACATGGGGACGGGACCCCCACCTTAGCATCGCGGGGCTGGAGCCCCTGCTACAGGGACGGCGGGGGCTGCACCCCCGTTCTGGGGGCGGCGGGGTTAGACCCCCGCTGTAGGGAGGGCGAGGGGCTGCGGGAGGCTGTGCCCTGAGGCTGCCCCTCCGACGCGGGGCGGGCTACCTGGGGAGGCGGGAGGCATTTCTTCATCCTCGGCTCGTGATGGAGGTTTCCCAAGCCACCCGGTTTTGGGTGGGCTTCAGGCGATGGTTGTTTCTTGCTTTGCAGAAGGTGGTGTGTACTTCCAGGGGATGCTGCAAGAATCTCCGCTCCTCCGCTGCACCGCAGGAATCCTTTCCCCCGTGTAAAACTGTCGCTGAACTCTCGCGCCTCTTTGCCTTTCTTCCAGAGAGATGTAGACAGATAGGACTCAGGCTGTTTGCCGTTTACTTCAATGAATTCATTAAAAGAAATCATTTACCGATTGTATCTCGCTACTAGATAGCAGATCTTCCAAACAAGTCCGGGCTAATAGGGTTTAGGAGTAGCATAATCTCACTGTAACTTCAGGGCTGTGCTATCTACGATGCGGTATCTTTGATCAGGTCGCATTCAATTAATATTTTAATTGTCTACTTAAACCTCCAAAGGCTTTGAATCTCCACTTGCTGTGGCTCTCGCCCGGCCCCGTGTCACCGGCGTCGTGGCTGGCAGAGCCGGAGCCTGGCTGCAGCCCCTAACCCAGCCCAGTAACTTCCCTGGGCAACATTTTGCTTCCCTTCCCCGTGTAGGGCTGGGGACTGGCTTGTATTAGAGTGTCAGAAGAGGAGCTCTAAGTTATTGCAACTGAATAATCGCGGAAGAACGTAAATATGTCAAAGCAGTGTCAAGAGATTTCTTTGCAGGGATACCCTTATCTGAGTAGGCGTGTTTTTGACTGCCTGACTGAGTACAGTCTCTGCAAGTATTTGATAACAGAATGGGTTCCTTCCTCTCTGCCACCAGCTCCGAGATTTCTGCTAACTTTCCCTCTTCTTCCTAGATCGAAGCTGTTCGGAA
The DNA here is from genome assembly GCF_030463565.1 of Pelecanus crispus. Classification (NCBI taxonomy): domain Eukaryota; kingdom Metazoa; phylum Chordata; class Aves; order Pelecaniformes; family Pelecanidae; genus Pelecanus; species Pelecanus crispus. The sequence continues at coordinate 161,970,891 of NC_134644.1, read as the reverse complement.
GGGGCAAGCATGGGCGTCTTCTCCGCACTTGCTGGGGGCACAAAGATGGCCATTAGGGCTTGCTGGGCTCATTGAACTTTGGGTTTCCTCCCTAGAGGTTTGGGTGTTGCGGGCTTTTTTAATGGAAATTCCTCTTTTTTTAAAAATACTGCTGAATATATTTTGTTTAACTCTTCAGCAGCTGTTCAGCCCTGTTTCTGAATTTTGAATGCCTGGGGAAAAAAAAAAAAAAAGAGCTCTTTTAGGGGGCAAAAAAATTCCCCCTCTCCCCCCCGGATACACTTTTTTCCTACTGTCTCAAATTCCTTTTCTATGATTTGGAAAAAAAGAAAAGCCAAAGTGTTTTAATAAGACTACTGTGCTTATGCATATAAAATATTCCTGAAAAGGGCAGATCAATGGAAAAGCAGGTGAAAAATCATCTGCTTGCTCTTGTCCTAATTAACACTTACTTTAAGGCCTTTTTAACTCTTTTTGCACTGCCAAATGCAAAAAGCTCTTTGATTGATTGGGTGATACGGCGGCTAATGCTGCCTTTCAAGTGCAAAAAAGGGCTGTCAGTGGGAGCCGGGCCCGGCGTTTCAGACTTTAAGCCCGGGTTGTAACAAAGACAGTTCTAACCTGAGGTCAAAGCGATCCCTGCACCAAGGGCCCCAGTGAGGCTCGTCTGCCTTCCCCAAACCCCTGGGTGATGTCACCCAGATTAGGAGCTGAAAGGTCATTAAAAAGGGAGCATAATTCAGTGTATTTAAGGTGAGGAGGATGGGGGTTTAAAAGTGTAGTAGTTGCTATTGCTGTCCCAAATGCACCAACTAAGGACAACTTTGTGAGCACTGTGTGTTCAATGTTCCTGCTAGAGAAGCTGCTCAGACCGTGTAGGTAAGTCTAAGGATACCTGCTCGTGTGTGACTTTGCACTTTCCCCACATCCAAGTGCAAAATATAGAGCACGGAGATCTGTTCTGTGAATGTTTCTCAACTTGGCCATCAAATTCCTCCTCTGAATCTTGAGCGGTGGGACCAACAGGCTGTGTGGCGTCTCTACTCAGATGCTGTCTTTTAGGAAACTTGTGGTTAGTCAGTTAGCTCTGATTCTGTCAAATTTAATTGAAGTTAAGTGAAAGGATCAAACATTTACTGAGAGATGGGAGAACTGTGTTTATGATTAGAGTTTATAATTACAAAAGCCTTGATTCCTTGGGAAATCAGGCAAAAAAAAAAAGTATCAGTGATGAATGCAATGTGAATACTTTTGCCAAATCTCAGTATGTAACTCATTTATAGAAACCTAACATTAAAATGATGCAAGGTAACATAACAAAATAGAAATTGCTTTTACAGAAGATGCAAAAAGGAAATTTGCAATTTTAAATTTCTTTTGCATAAGGCCTCTCTTTTTAATTAATGACACAATGGAAGCCACAGTGATTACAAAGCACAGTGAACATGCATGCACAATTTCCCAGAAAAGTGAGAGCAGAGCACTTGCTTGCTTTAAATCTAGTGCCCTCTCCGTTTCCTCTGTACACTTTCTCTAGATTTAAAGTGACATCTGCTCCATAAAGCCCTCAGATGAAGTTGCAAGCTTGCTTGTGAAATAATACCTCAGTCAGAGATAATGAACTGTGTACTGATATGTATATATATATTTTTTATGGTGGGGAGATGAGTGTCTGACATATGTATTGTCACATACGTTTCAGTCTTTTTCAGCTTAATGGTTTCTTTCTGACTGTTTAATCCTGTGAAATTGCAGGCTGAGTCAGCATTACAGATCTAATTCCCTCTCTTGGAGGTGCAGCTCCGAATTTCGCTCTGAAGAGACCGCGTAAATATCCTCGAAGGGAAAGTGCATCCTTTAAGAGCCAAAGGAGAGGCATGTAAATAAACGAACTGGAGAGTCATTTTCTGTTGAGTGCGTGGCTACATGTTGCTCATTTTTATGCTGACCTAAGACTGTAAGATCAAGTGGAGTTTTGCCTACAGGATGCAGCAGCAAATGGGTGGGCTGTGAGCTTCGGGATGTGTTCGCTTCTCCTGGCTGAGGTGAACCAGCCCTAGGCTGGTGGGCCAAGCTGCTGCCTTAGGGCTGGTTTTGGGAATAACCATGCTCAGCTTCAATTGCTAATTTTACACCTTGCTCCTAACTTTTCTTCCACCCCGTTTGTTCTTACCCTGCACAGGTACAGTGATTGCCCCGCTCCCACTTGGTGTTTTTAATGACAGCTCAATGGTGGAGTTAGGCTTTCTATGCAGTCAGCAGTAGAAATTAAGGTAAAAACAGCTTAGAAGTCAGCAGATAAATGCTGTTACTTTTTTTCCCTCTCTTGCGGAGATCTTGATCTCTGTGCTGAAGGCGGGAAGTGGTGCTTGTGCTTGTTGTGCAGACCAGTGGCCAAGAAACAAAGCTCTTTAGCCTCATGTGTTTGCCACTCACTCCCCAACCTGGGTGGTTTGTTTTTTTTCACCCCAAGCAAAACAACTCCCCAAATCAAGCTTTCTCCTTTGCTAAAACAATTTGTCGACCCAATCAGTGTTCTCAATTGCCGGGCTGCGCGAAGGCAAGCTGAGGTAGTGAGCACCGATCAGATGCGCTGTCTGCAAAATGAGATGTTAATATAAATGCACAGAAGAGCAAAGCAATATCAAAGTCTGATCCAATTACAAGGGCTGACCTTATGATTTGTAGTGCCCTTAAGCCGGGGGAAGCTGTCAGAAGGCAAGATGCCTCCCCTTCAGGACGCAGGGCTGATGGGGAAGATTAGTTGCTAAGCCTGGATGGAGAGAATCCCCTGAACACAACCTCCCTAAGCATTTGCACTCATCGCCTGAGCTTAAGATGGGTCCTGGCAAGAGGCACGCAGGCATCTGTCTTTTTCTGTTTCAAAAACTCCAGGAGAGCTGATCACTTACCACGGGAACCATCTGGCTTATTCTTAGAGAGATCAACAGTTAGTCACTGAACGAATGAGGAACATGCTGCATTGAAGTCTGCTCTCCCCGTTAAATAGGAGGACTCAGCCCAAGGTCCCTGAAACACCGCGTGCAGTGCCTGCTGCAGGCAGAGGGGAGAGAGGTTTAATTCTGCCTTGAGGTTGCTGAGCTGCTGCAGTTTAGAAAAGAGCTGCTGCGGCGAGCTGGGGCATGCCGGCGTCTCTGCAATGGTGGCCACAGGGACAGGGACCTGAGGCTTCGCTTCCTCAAGGTCACCTCTGCCGGGGACAGAGAAGCCCAAGGGGGGAGCAGGGCTGCACCAAGGCTATCTGGAAAGCTTGACGCCATCTGCTCCGCCACCGTTGTTTGCTGTTGATCTCAGTTCCCAAGTGCAGGGGCAATAGGTGGGACTGGGTTATCGCCCTGCGACAGAGACGCTGAGGATGCAGGGCAAGGCCAGTGTAGTCTACTCTGTGGGTCAGTGCTGCTGGGCTGTGAGAATTAGGGGGCCAAGGGGTTGCATTCTCATCTTGGAGGGGTAACACTTCAGGATGTGAGGGCAAACACATCCGTTTGACTCTGGGCTCCTCATGTGCTGTATTAAAAAGGGCCATAGAAGTGCCTAGGCCAGCTCCTTGCAAAAAACTTCTGAAGCCAGGGCACTACACCTCCCCTTCTGTCGGACAGTTTGGCTTTTAATAAAGCCCACGGCACTCCCCGCCTGCCCTCTGCCATTCCTATCAGGACCTTGCAAAGGGCGGCTGGCTGAGTGCCGGCGTGCTTTGAAATGCATTGATGTGCAGGGGGGCTTCGCTTGCCCGCCGCTGCTCTGGGCCTCCTGCAGCTGGGCAGGCTCCAGACTTTTTTGGACCCATCAGTGACCCCAGGAGCTGGGTGAACTCGGAGCAGCTGCTCGGCCATCCTCCCCTGCAGACGGCCTGCAGATCCCATGTGAATCCCGTAACCTTTGCTGAGAGTGGCGGTTTGGGGATTTTTCTTTTCTTTTTAATGTCTTTTTCTATTGCTCTTGCTAATTACTAAAGCAATTTTTAAAATTTAAATGAGGGCTTCCTCCCTCACAGCCCATCTGCTGTGAAATCATAGCGCACATCCTTTGTGACAGTTCAAGCATCGCCATGGCAACGTGCTGTGATGTGATCAGCCCTGAGTTATGACCTCACTGCGGGACCGGGCAGGCCAGGCTGCTTTGGCAGGAGGCATAAAAAGCAGCTTCTGTGTTAACAAAAGTGGGGTCTCTGCTACAAGCCAATGAGATTTGTCCTGGAGCAGACAGGCTAGAGCCCTCCCTGGAGCTTTTTACAGGACTTCAGTGCTAGGGCTGGGGGGGGCATCCACTTGAGAAATCATGTATTTCTTTCCTTAGAGAAAGTTGCTTTCTTTAAGAAGTCTTTTCCACCAGTTTGTGGTACTACTTCAACAGAATTCCTTGGAATTTTTAAGACTTCCCCCCCCCCCCCCCCCCATATATCCATAGATTGAAAGTGCTGGAGACTAAACTCTCTTTTTCCTGTCTGGAGGCAGGTATTGTATGGCCGGTGGCAATGCATACTTCACCTATGCTCCCCCGTGGCTCTGCCCCGACCTCATCCAGAAGATAACAGGCTGGGGGTGAGTGGCTTGGCTTTCCAAGGCATTCATCTCCCACCTCCCTGCTGAGCCTGGCATGAAGGGTGACAACTGTCGCAAGTCTTTGTGGACAACTGGCGTGGATTAGTGACCAAGACTGCCCAGCAGGTGCCATAGCCAGTGTTAGCCATTTCCAATTAACCAAAGACCTGGTTCAGAGCCCCTGGTTCAAAGCAGGTTTTTTTTTTTTTCTTTTCTTTTCTTTTTTTTGTTTGCTTCCCATGGATTTTGGATCAGATTTTAACCGTCAAACTGAGCCTGCTCTTCCAGGAAGATATTTGCACATATAACTAATTCACCGAGACAGCTTGTATATTTGTCTGTACTTTAGTATGTATTTCAGAATGTGTCTTTATCTGTCCCTTAGATTAGACTACAGCATCTTTAGACTGGTGGTGCAAACAGAATTGACAGGGGTATTTGGCAATTCTAGCAAGACTGGTGGTACAATTTGCCACCTCTCTGGGGAGCTGGAAAGTTAACAGGCAGCCTAGTTTGGCTATTTTATTTGTTGCTGAATAGACCTGGTGCTGTTTATGAGGTCTTAAATGATATGCGTCTATTAAATGACATGCGTTAACAAAGCTGAGCGGTGTTTTGGGAAGGAGAGGAGAGAATCTGGGAAAAATGGCACACTGTGCAGAGGAGAAGTGTTAGACTTGCATAGTATTAGACTTTCAAGTATTAAGACTTTGTGGCAACTTCTATATGATGGTAAGGTCTAGGGGACTAGGGTGGGTCTGCTGTGCCAGGTCTGTATGGTGACAGAGGACCACATGGCGCCTCTCAGCTGCTATAGGTTCCTCTGTCCCTTATGGTGGAGCTGGTGCATAAGGCTGGCAGGCCTCACACATCTGCTCCTCCCCTGTCCCTTTTTGAACATATATAATCCATATAGCCCCCGTGTATTACTAATCAGGCCATTTCAATTTGCACTGAAGATGCTCTGCTTTATCTGTTGAGTGAGAAAACTGGCAAATGGCTGCTGCAGCTTTGTGTTTAAGCCGTTTTAGAGAGCCAATCTTGAAGAACTCCGTAATTTTTTAGGCTCAAAACCTGAAGGGGGGAAAAAAGGACTCAAGTGTAATGATTTTCTCCTTCCAAAACTGGCTTTAAAAATACTCCCTGCTCTGCCTCTTTATGCCATGTTACAGCCTCCAGCAAGTTTTTACAGCTGAGCTACGTTCCAACCCCAGAAAATGCAGCGCAGCCCCCCGAACTATTGAAGTGCAAGTGGCTTGGCCATAATCTAGGAAGATTCAAGAGAAACAGGTCAAATGCTGCACTAAACACTTATGGCAACATATTTTAACAGCAGGAGGATAGAAGCATGTTTACCCTGGGCAGGTTTAATGTGAGAAGATTAAAATCTTCTCTTTTCTGAAGGTGAATACAATTAATTTACAAGTCTTTGGCTGTGCAGTCTCAAAACAACAATGCTTCTGTAGCTCTGTCTGTACCAGAATCTCAAGGTGTTTGCAAGATTATCTTGATCAGCTTTACAGCACGCCCATATTGTCAGCCCCTATGGTTATCCCAATTTACTGGTGGGAAACTGGGGCTTGGGGAAACTGGAGATCAAGTTCTCCCGTGGCTTTGGCTGCGGCCAAGCATTCATAAAAATCAGTACCAGCACTGGGACTCTTGCGACTTTTGCCGACTCCATGCAAGGAACCTGTGGCACAGCCAGATCCCCTGAGTCTAAACCTGTTGTCTTAGCTATGCCGCCCATCATTCACCCCATCGCTGACACCAGCAGGAAGGCTCAGTTCGACTTGCTACGCATTGCAGTAAATATTTATAAGACTGGCCTGGATCTCAGCAGTGGCCATAGGAATTTTCCCACTTTCACAGAAAAGTGTACCCATACCACTATCAGAAATATAAAAGCAATATCACAGAGCTCACAGAAACAAATTGGAGTCTTTATCCTACCAGGGCTCAGCCAAGAGTTTGTATCATCTTCTTAGTAAGAGATCTGCCCCTAGGTCCTCAGCACATAGATTTTCCCTGCATGCTGGGGTAGCTCCGGGATTTTGTTTTGCTGCAAGGCCATGCTAGTAATAACTCCTGTAAGTTTGGAAAGCTGGATTTGCAAAGCTAGCTGCTGGAGAACATGCTAAATTACAGGTTAGGCTATGTGTATTTACTACAACTAAAGGGAAATGTTTTTTTTCTGATCTTGAAAATCCCAGAAAGGCAGCTCTCTCCATGCAAAATATTTTGTCACAGTAGCCACCTTAAATGTCACTCTGGTTCGGTGACAAATTTATGGTGGCATTTTTCAACAGAGATGGTTAAACTCAACTCAAGTGCTGCCTGTAAAATACTGATTTTCCTGCACTCTGAGGGTGTCTGGGGAAAAAATTGTTACTGTATGTAAGATCTGATTTATAAAAAACATGTGCCTGTTGCTTCAACCTCTGGGTGCATTTACATTACAAGACACAAATTAAATTTAACATCATGCTGCCAACAACTGTGTTTCATCCAGGACGGAGCAGACAGGATGGGAGATAGAAGTTGCAATAGATGGGTGGCAATACAGGGGGAAGCTTGAAAAAGGCAGGGAGGGGACAGACCAAGAGGGTAACTGATAAAGGCACATACATTTATAAAGGCATGAGCATGCATTTTGCTGGCTATGAACTGTAAATTATCATCTGGTTTCAGAAGTACACTTTTCAATATTAAAAAATATGAAGATAAGGGATCCCTCTTCCCCAACCCATATAATTTATTTGCAACAGTTTTTGGAAGTCAGCAATAGAATGAAAAATAAGTGTAGATTTTCTTAATGATTTCCTTAGTGCTATAACACTGGCGCAGATCTTTCAGAGAAGTGCTGGGATCTTCTGTCTGGAGGGGAGGTGGAAGATGGGTCACTCCCTGTCCAGGTCCTATTCACTGCTTTTACTTATGTCTTAACATGTTCATGAAACACGTTTAAAAATAAATGGTATGCCAAGGATGGTGTGATGGATACTGAATTTGATGGATAGTGATACAAATGAAGATTAATATTAGTCATATCTGTATGATTTAATGAAGGATATAATGCCACCTGCTGTGTGGTGAAAACAAATTACTGCTTCTTTGATTGTTTTTGACTAGTTCTGGAAAGAAAATGAATTTGGACTAAAGTAATTTCCCTTTAATGTCTTATATGTGTAATTAAAGATTCATGTATTGCAACTAAGCATACTGTGTAAAATCACACAAAGGAGAGGCCTACGATATTAACCCACCACTTCCCAGGGGGTACAGCACCCACCATCTTCTAGCTGAATTCAGTAGTAGTTTCCTGTTCTTCATCGGGGACCTGGAAGACACTCTCACACACTTCCCTGCTTTGTTATAGGTGCAAAAGTCGTCCACTTGGAGGCAATAATGGCCTTTCATTCATAGAGCAGTTCCAGATGGAGATGTATATTCATCCGCTTAGTCTGGTCAGGGCACTTGACTGGCCTGGATTCAGGGCCACGCTGTGTTGGTACATCTCTTTGGTGGTTGCTGCACCAGTGGCTCTCAAGCTGGGGATGCCATATGAATCCAGAGGGAGTGATGATGCCTTGGAGCTGTGTCTTTGCTGGGTGCAGACCACGAGTGGTATCAATAGAAGGCATTAAAACCCAGGCAGTGGCTAGCACCTGTTGCCACTGTGGACCTTTCTGAGGACTTGGTGGGGTTTTTGGCTAATGGGTTGTTTTGCGTCTCAGGACGCCTGGTCTAGTGAGAGCTCCTGCGCTGGAGCGTGCTGTGTCTCCTTGCCATATCTAAAGGCTGAATGGCCTAGCTGCTGGATGGCATATTATACACAGCAGACTGGCAAACGGCGGCAACAAAATAACTTTGTCCCCCAACAAAGTTAATTGAATGAGATTTAATGTTGCTAAGAGATTTGGACTGCATCCCTCAAACTTCAGGAGATTAGGCTGCTGAGCAGGAGGCACTGCAGAGGGGTTGGCGCCGCGCCAGTAAACAAAGCTTTATCAAGATGATATGTTAATATTTGTGTGTACTGTAAAATTAAAAAAAAAAAAAGAGGGGGGCAGGGTGGTGGACTGCCTCATCTGCTTCTCTGGCAAAGTGATTCCCATTGAAGCTGATGGTAAAACATTAATGCTTCAGCAATAAAGGCAAGTGATTTCAAAACAGCTTGATTGCAATGAAAAACAGATGCCTAATGCAGCCAGTCCACCTTTATCTGTGGTTCCAGCAGATCTTACATGGAGAAATATTTCTTATGAGAAGGCCCAGAAGCCCCAGCTGAAATCAGAGCTGATTTCAGCAAGGGGTTTCTTCAGGATGCAACAACCCTGACTCAGCAGGCTGTGGGTGGATACAAGCTCTCTCTGCCTAAGCACCAAGCTGGCCATGCACAGGTTCACCATCATTCGAAAACTGTGTAACTGTGCTAATGTGAGACTACACTTGAGGTAAGAAACCATGATGAAAAACTCAGACTACAGAAAAAAAACCCAATGAACCAGCTGGTAAGAAATGCAGGCAGTGGTGAGACTCTTGGTGTCCTTCATCTGACACAATACGGACAGGGAAAATGACAAGAATGCAGCAGTGGGTCTTGCAGGCTGAGAAGGTGCTCCTGAATTTCATCTAAACTTTGGACAATTAAAACATCGAAGCTGATGTCAAAGTAGATTTTTGTGAGTTAATTGCTGGAGAGAAGTTAACTGGAGAAGATGATGGAGCAGATGCTGAAGATAAGAAATGACAGGATGGTTAAGAGGGAATTTCCTGTTGGTTTAGCTTGTGATGTGTGCCAGGGTTAGAAGAAATGTTTTCTGAGCATGGATGTGTGTGAGAGGTTTGAGGAGGGCTGCTGGCAGTGCTCCTGCCTGGTCCTGACTTGCTCACTGCTAGTAGGTTCTCACCTTGGAGATTTGGGGAAAGTGGATCTGAGTGTGCCAGGTGCTGGAAACAGTCATGGATAGGTGTAAAGGCTGTCACCACTCCAGTTACAGCTGACCTGAGTCCTGCCAAAAACTCAAGCGGTATTTTCATCTGAGGACCACTGCGACTGTGGTCCATCTGGTGACCATATCAGCAAAGTGGAGCATGTAGTTTTCTCACCATATGAAACCTGCAGCACCTGCATAGGGCATGGGAGAAAGAGGGAAACCTTGAGGTTTCATGAGATGGAGGACAGCACAGTTTCTACCCACAGAGCTTAGTAGTTTCAGCTATGGTTGTAACATATGAGCTACAGCTCTCCTTTATTGCCCATAAACAGGTAGGGCCAGGGCTGTCTAGATGACACTTTTTTCCTGTCTTCCAACCTACTGCCTACTTTCATAAGCACTTTGCCTGAAATTCTGGTCCCAGTAGAAGCAAAATGGCAAATATCTCATTGGCTCCAGTGGGACAGGAGCTAATTGTCAGATAGAATGATGTACTAGCCCCATGCACTGGCTATACTCTGAACTTACACACCCAGAAGTCACATAAAGATAACACTGAGTTCATGGGAAATCCACATTTTCTGTATAAAGCTTTGGAGTACAATTTGTAGGCTGATGCAGCTTATGTTTAGATCACTATGGGGATGGATAAAGCTGGGGAGCCTCGTGCAGCTCAGCCCAGATACAGGTTCAAGTCCAGTCTGATTAAATGTTGTCGTCTCCATAATGTGGTTCAGATGTGTCTGCCTGGATTTTAGTAGGCAAGTTTTACACCTACAAGATGTTCCCTCTATGCCAAAGCACCCCCTAGCATTGGGGTGAAGTACAAGCATGGCATTTCTACTGTTTCTATAGCTGGGCTACAAGCCTGCCAGTTGCTATTAACATTCCCTAAAAAACCCAGACTCCAGGAGAGGGGGATGAGGAATGCATCCAGTGTTTATTGGCTTTGCTGCTGATAACTGGGTAAAGATAAATATTTGTGCGATGGTATGTCCCATTATCTGGCTCTGGGAATAAAGTGATCATTCAGACCAAGTGCTTTATCACAGCTATACATCAGAGGACAACTATATAGAAAGCTTATATCAGGATGGTCTTAGCTTTTGCAGATCTGAATAATTGTGTGGATCTGATTAGTTATAAGTTTTCTATTCCTTTAATGAGGCTTTTCCATCTGAATAGTCAGTTGTTTGCACAGAAAAACTGCTCTCACTTCACATTATTTTCTATTGCCCTGGGTGCATGTGTCTAATTTTTGTATCCCAGAAATGGTCTCTCTGGTTATATTTTGGGGGATTCAGCTTGAGCTAGGACCTGCCTTCTTGAATGTTGAGGAAATGTACAGGTTTTCAGAGAGCACTCTGTGCTGTAACACAACAAGAAAAACTAGTAAGACTAAAGCTAAGCTCAAATTCATCCTGGTAGAAACTTTATTATAGTGAATGAACTGTATCACTGAAGAAAAAGCTGGGTTTGCCTCCAAACGCCACATCTCCCAAGTCCATAGGAGTTCAAATGAGCTAATCCTAGCAACTTGAAGTGATGTAAGGTAACCTTCACTCCATAAGCCTTTTCTCCTCTTGATTTTCTCCATTCGGGTGTCTTCCCATGCTCAACTGGCAGCATCAGCAGAGAGGGAGGAAAATTATAACAGCAGCAGTCACTGCCAGAGCAAAAAAGAAAGTATGCAATCTTTTTTGTATTGTCCAGAGGGGAAAGACTATGAGCAGAGAAACTTGTGTGCTGCGCTCAATCTTAATGTTCCTTCTAATAAGCCCCGATGTATTTAAAAAAGGAATCTTTAAATTAGTGAAAACAGGCCTTATATTAAAAGCGTTGTCTCTGGTTAAAAGCCACCAGGGGAAAGTGCTTTTGTTCATATTTTTCTCTCTCCCTGGGCTGCAAGGATTGATTCGTTTGTTCTAGCATAACACTGGTAGCCGAGACTGTCACAAGGGCTGGCCCCTCGAAACCAAAGCTCTTCGTTCCTCCACCATGTAATCAGCTGGGAAGGGGCTCACTGGCCCCTCAGGGAGCTTGCTCTGTCATGAACAGCCTCCTTCTGCTGGAGCTTTAGGAGCTGGGGGAACGTGGGGGAACGGAGAAGCCAAACCTCCTTCTCCTCTGTCTGGTTTTAATGTCACTTACAAAGAAGCTATCGGAAGTTCTTAGTTTCACATTTTGATCTCATTTCCCATTCGGCAGCTAGGTACAGATGTGGATTTTCTGAGCCATCTGATCTGTTTGGATAATAAAAGCCTGTTAGGTCTTTTGGGGAAAAGCTGATATATAGTTGCCAACATTTTTGTAGATGTTTTCCAAGCACAATTTCCCAACTGAACCCCAGAGGGTGGGCAGGCTGGGAGCTGCTGGAGGGCTGTGTGCTCATTTTCATCCATTTTTAATGTGCTTAGAAAAAGAAAGAAAGAAAACAATGCCCTTTCCTAGTGACCAACTTCTCTAAAATGATACAGTTTCAGGGTTTTCATACTGAAGAATTTCTTTTCCAATAAAGTCTTGATTTATATCTTTTAATCTAGGTTTCCATTTTTCTGCCAAAACTTTAAAAGGGCAGCAATCTCTTCCCCATCCATGTAATGATGAGAGATCCTCATATACTCTGAATCAGGAAAAGCATATTAAAATCCTATACTGTTTTTTTATAAAGCACTTAGAGCTGCCAGTTCCTTCTGAAATCTGGTGGTGGTGGTAAACATGTAGCACTTCTAAAAATAAGGTCATGGATGTTAATCCATAAGCTCCCAACACCACTTTCCTCTCCTGTGTTTTATGGGCTTTTCCCAATGAACCAAGCTGGTAGTATTGCATCCACCAACTCGATGAGCAGTCCTGGAGCATGTTACATTAATCTCGTGGGACTTGAAGTGGTGAGAGGCTCTGACATCTTTTCTGGCATGTCTGGATATATTTACAAGGTAGAAAAGAGTGAGCACTGAGAATAAGTATGTTGACTCTGGACACCCTACCGCTGTGATGCTCCTGGACCTTGTTCTCAGGAGACCCAGTTGGTACCCATGGGGAACACCCAGGACATGCCCTGCAGTGCACCGTATGACACCTTGCAGACCTGTCGTGGGATGGACATTTGGCCGAGGAGATGTTCCCAGGTCCCTCTGTGCTGCATGCCTGCTTCTCACTCCCTTCTGCAGTTCTGAGTACCTCTAGTCTTTCTCTGAGAAATCTCCTCTCCTTCTGAAACTGATCTTTTTCCTTTCAAGTTTCTTCTCTTCCTGTGTTTTCTGTAGTTCTTCATAATAAAATAGAGGAATGTGAATTCCTCCCTCATCATCTCTCCCTTCTTCTTTCTTATGATACCTTCTCCCGCTGAAAGTGCAAGTGCAGTCTGCTGCCAGGTCTTCATAACTGCTATTCATGAGCTGGAGCACTTGCAATGCAAAGCTTTGTGCGTGGGTCTAGAAATCTGTGTGACAAAGTGAATCCAGGACTCAGCAATATAGATTTTTCAAAACTAAGACTGAGGACACCATTGCTTTATAAAGCTGTGTGCAGTGATACCCATCAGAGAGCTCTCGTTGACCTCAGAAGGTGAATGCAAACCTCATATCAGTAGAGCAAATGGCATAAAAACAGGGGTCTCTTCTCCAAACCTGCTTTGTTTTGCTGTTATGTGTGAGCTGGAGAGTCTCTGGTGTGCTACCAAAGAAGGAAGATTTTTTTTTTAAGTTCTAATATAATCAGAAGATTTTTGTCTTAGAACTGAAAACCAGCAAGGAAACTTTAAACAGCAGGCAAGAAGACTGTTACAGGTGACCCAGCCATAATTTAGAGAGAGACTTTAATCAGCACAATAATGTTGAGGATCATGATGCTCTGGGCCTTTTTTCTTCCCTGAACACTTCAGTTAACGGTTGGGCTAATTGGTAGCTGTCAAGCTTGTGCTGAATGTACTGAAGGTTTCTGTGATACTGCACTGTCCACTTAAAGGCAACCGGTATAGTTTGGGTTTCAGAAAAATGTCAATTAGAAAGCAATTTCCATGCATTCACAGCTTACTCAAAGCGTTATAATTTCGACTGACGCTTTCCATGCTGCTTGCTCTTCCAAAGCTGATCTACTTATTTCTGTTATCTGCTTCATTGTAAACTCCCAGAGAACAGACTGTCTCCTTTATTGTATGCATGCAAAGTGCCCGCTGCAGTCTGGTTCTCCTTCTTGCTGGGACTCCAAGGTGCTGCTACAATTAATGTGAGGATGGAAAGTTTGAATAAGCTCCTTGTAGCTGCTCTGAGTGATGAATGCGTGTGAGGAAGTCTCCTAGGATTGTTCCTGTAATAAAGTATTTTTTCTCACATTAACAATTCCAAAAAAGCTGAACTTTGACTTGGACTTTTCAGTGCGTGTTTCCCAGAGTATGTGTTCACTAAGCCATTATGTTGCTGAGAGTGAAATTCTGGCCCCTGCGAGCCGTGCACAGTCCCAGGGAGCAGTGGCCAACACAGTTGTCTTTGCTGCTTGATTTTGAGGAGTGGATCTTATATCTTTTTTGTTTGCACCTCTGTATACTTTCAGATCACACTACAGCTTGAGCACATCCTTCCAGGAAGCATTTAAAAATACCTGGTTTTGAAGATGCATCTCACAAATAGGTATTTTTAGTTGGTCAAGGAAAAATTTCTTATGAAAGGACAATCTTTTTACAGGTATGTCACAGTGGTGGTGGTGTAGGGGTAGAGCTGGTGGAGGTTAGTGGCTTTTTAGCTTCCTTTGCAGCTTAACAGTGAAGGTAGTGTTGGGACAGGACCTCAGAGAACTAGGCTCCAAAAATAACCTTACCCCATATTTTTTTGGCAAATCACTCATAGTCTCCTGCTACCTGAATATCTTGTCTGTAAAGTGGGGACTGTAGATAAGGGGTGTGCCATCCTGGACTGCCACTGCTGCTTCTGAAACTGCTGTGCCACCCTGCCCTGGAGCCAGGAGTTACACAGGTCCTACCTCTCTGGAGGAGTGAGGGGTTGTGAACATTTACCAGGCAGTTTCTAAGGCAGAGCTTGGTAGCTGGTGGACAAGGCTATGTGGTATGTCTGGTGAGGGCACTTGATGGAGGTCTCTGCTAGCCATCTGCTTTGTTTGCAACTTGTCTTACCTGCACAATGATGCAGCTGATCTCAGCAGGTTTTTCATGCTTCATTAAAACATTATCAGTGCATTCTCATAGTGCAATACGTTGGGTGGCTCTTGCAACTATTATCCTCTCAGAGCTTCTTTCTGAAAGTATTCAACAGGGGCAGGAGAACATGGTGGAAACGCGTGGATGTTTGAGAGCTGTGGTTGTCCATATGATTTGTTCTTGGCACCCATTTAATGTTCCTAAACTGTGCCTGGATCCCTCTGTAAGATCATTGTAAGAGGTCCAGCTAATCTGCAGAACCACATCACTTTTAGCCATTTCCCACTGAAAGGCTGAGAAAACCTGAGATGAGAAAGTCACCCATCAGCGCAAGCAATGGGTGGGGTTGAGTGAAGCAGCCTAAATGTCCAGTAGTACAGAAAGTTTGGAAAACCTCGGATTAGACTGTCACTAGGCTATGGCCTAAATCACCAGAGGTGAGGAAAATCAAGTGATATGTAATGAGGCCTTCCTTTGTGTTTGACTTGACTTACCCTACAGGACTTTCAAAGCTGTAGATGATCATGCAAACTGTATGTGATGCAAAGAGGAAAAACATGAGTTACTGGAGAGAGGGATTTGCTGTTCCTGGGCTAAGGGCTCTTCATCCAGATTAGCCCAGAGAATTTTTTTTTTTTCTTGGTATAGAATAAAGATTATACTATAAAAGCCAACAGATGCTTAACTGTCATGTTATGAATGGCATCACTCTAATTAAATGTCTCAGCTTATTGCTTTTAAACAAGTAGTTTCTTTGAGAATTCATCACTGAAAAAAAAAAAAAAAGAACACTGTATTTTGGAGAGGGCAAAGGGGGGGACTTTACTTTCCTTCCTCCTAATCTTGATTCAGCACCTAAAACTCCCCCATTCCCTTAGCAGGACCTGCTGCCTCATATGTGGGGATGGTGCAGGCAGCTTTCCCTGACCTCAAGCTCCATGTTTTCTCAGGAGCTTTATGGAGAGGAGTGAATACCATAGTCCCCCCTTATGGATGGATGCATCAAGACAGAAATCTTCAGGTTCAACACCATGACTCAAATGCTACATCACTGGGTACTTGCAAGCCTTGTTTTTTGGTGAACTGCTGTCCTCTGAACTCACACCTCCCATTTGGGAATTCACATTGGGTGTGGGAGCCCAAGGCTGGGATTTGCAGACATTTGCCCAGGTGGTGGGAAATGCCGAGATGTCAAGTCGTGCTCTAGTAGGAAGCCTCTTTCTTCTAGTAGCTCCTAGTAGTGAGTGGGGAAGGGCTCAGCCTTTTCTCCTGACATACTCAGGGTGCTCCTCTGATGCATGAAGACTCTGGTACTTATTTCTTCTTGTCTGCCCCAACCCCATCCCCAAAGTAGGCACTGACCAGCAGGGCTGCAGGGCAGGCTCAGTGGTTGCCTTGGTTTCCCTGCTGAAGCTGGATGTCTCCATGCCCTCCACCTGCCTGCACACGGTATTTTGCCTCCTGCCAAAACACCCCTTGCAAATGCAAAAAGTGGGGGAAACTTCTGGTCTGGAAGTCCCCTATGGAGCTACATCCTCATTTTGGGGCTATTTAGGGGTTGAGTGAGTCAGCCAAGGCAAAGGATGCGTGAGTGCTGGGAATGCCTGAATGTTAGACATTGCCATTAGAAGAAGTAGGTGAGAAGCTCTCACTTCTTACAAATATATACCCAAAATGACTTCCCCAGGTGAGGAAGAAAATAGCCAGGCTCAGGGTTGCTTGCAGGTGCAGAACAGCCTCTTGATTTCCCTCTTCCCAGTGTTTTTTTCAATCCTTTTTTTCTGTCACTGTTCAACGAGGGCCTGATCCTTCCAGCTGTCCCATGGAGGGCTGCCCCACTCATGCCAGTTGAAACCAAAGGGCCTCAGGCCTAGGATCTCAGCTTGAGACCTTCAAAGTTATTTAGACTCCCAACGCCCGAGATGAAGGATGGCTCCTTATTGGTAATGTTGTGCTTGGGAGGGAAGGGCTTTGGCACATGAGACAGTTAAAACTTTGGATGAGGGGTGTTTAAGCACTTGAGCAGGATCTTTGGGGATCACATAGGAACCTGCAACTTGCGGAAGGGCCCCTCGTCTGTGAGTGCCAGGGGTCAGCCCAATTTCCAGCCTCTTCCAGGTCCTTCCGAACAGCAGCCTGCCCTCCAGTGTATCCCACTCCCTAGTTTGGTGTCTGCAGGCTTGCAGAGACTTGCAGAGATGCAGGCCATTAGGGGAGACAAGAAGCAGTACTGGTCCCGGGGCTGGTCTGGGGGACACCGCCAGTTCCTGGCTGCCAAGTGGACTTTGCACTGCTGGTCACACCTCCTTCAGCCTAGCGGCACAGCCAATTTTCCACCCACCTTATTGTCCTCTTATCCAGCCCATATTGCGCCAATCTGATAATAAGGACGCTATGGGAAACTGCATCAAAAGCCTTGCAAAAGTTAACGGGTACAACATCCACTGGCCTCTCCTTGTCCAGAGCGCCAGTCACCTCACCACAGAAAGCAGATTTTTACTAGCTCAGTCATGGTTTAACTTAGATGCAAGTTCAGCCAGCTTTGCACTGCACTCCCTCCACCCTCCAGGATGTGGTGTCAGTGGGGATCAAATTTGTTCAGTCTCCGTGTCCCCTGGAGTTGACATACCTTCAACATATGCTCATGCTGCTGTAAAAGCAATTGAACCCGGTGCTGAGCGATTGAGTCCCAAATTTTCCCTCCAATTATCCAAACCACTTGTATTCTGGGAGAAAGTACAGATGATGACATTCAAGATGGAATAATTATGTAGTGGAGTCTTGCAGTATTTATATGAAGGGTTATTACACCAGAGCTCCAAATGTTAGCAAAATCACCCCAAGTAAACAGCATGCAGTGTTTGTGTGTCCGTCTCCCACTCTCATAATGCTCGCTCATGTTTATGTACAGACTTATATGGGTTTTTATTGCTAATGTCTTTCTCATTAATAGCCCACTTGAGTTTTATGGTATATCTTTTTGGCACAAAAACAATTGAGAATTTGCAATTACGTTTCCGGATAGAAGATGCTGTTTACATCATGTTGCTCTGTAAATCTTGGACAAAGAGATTTATGTGGGAGCATCAGTCATGGTGCTGGGCCAAAGACACCAGAGGGTTATTTGCAGGATGTTTATGGCCAAGAGGACAGAGTTTGCTGCCAGAGTTACAGTGACTTCCCTCGACTGGATGCAACGGCATGACCGGAGCTGCAGAAGGGATGGGAACTTCAAACAGGGTTTGCCCTGAGGCACTGTGGGCTGGAAAATTCACAAGCTCCATGGGATTTCTGTATTTAGCTGAAGAAGGACAGGAGCATTACAAGCAGTGATGTTAGTCCTGCTTGCCTTTGCAGAGGTGGGACCTGCCTTAGTGCAGAGCTCTTCCCGCGCACTTGCGAGGCCTCGTATGGGCACACTTTTTGCAATGTTAGGCAACATGCCACATGAATCACTTTGCAGAGGCTGGAAAAATGTAGCAACATATGGAGCTGAGTTTGGGGAAAGAATTGAAAACAAACCTCATAACTTGAGCGGTTTCCTCCCATGGCAGCTGTTCACATGTGCTCTTGATGCTTGATATGGGCCTCCCTGCTCACTGGGGAGATACCTGGAAGTTGTCAGCAGAGTGCTTGCTTTCCAGAAGCCTTTCACCACCTCTGTTTGCAGCTGCTTGGGATCAGGAGTGAATTCGGCACTGACCTGAGGAAAACACAGTTGTCTGCTTCCCTGCACAAGCTTTGTGAACCTCTTGGACAGCATCTCCGCAGCCTGTGAGCTAGATTACATCTAAACCCAGCAGCTACTAAATAATCTGCACTGAGGGTATTCAGCATGACTTGATGAAGAACCTTATAATCAGGCTGGAAGAGTTTCTAGTGGACACAGCATAGCCACGTCCACATCTGATTAAAGCCCCATAACTCCAACACAGCCCAAGCTGCCATCACAGCTCCCACCAGGAGATTCAGCTCTTCACCAACAAACACAAAACCTTGCAAGCCAGGTAGAAACCAAGTGGGTGGCAGTCCTTGCTTTAGTTAGGATGCTGCAAGGATAAAGCTCAGGAGGAATGGGATATGTCTGCTGCTACAGACTTCATGTGTGACACTGGCTAACTGGTCCCTTTGGACCTCAGCTCTCCAGCCATAAGAGGAGAGAGGAATAGTGCTCTCTGCCTTAGCTATTTGCACTTTGACTTTTACAATGGGCATGTTATCATACCCAAGGGGATCCAAGTCTTACTGTGGGGACAGAAGCTGCAAGTGAGTTAAATCAGCTTAGAATAAACAACTTCAGTAGAGAAAAATAAACACAAGACTTAGAATAGAATAAACTCACCTGAAAGCAGGAACTCAGCAAGAATTTGATGGACTAAAACCACAGCATTGCCAATGTTAAAGATATATCTGTCAAGCAATTCCCATTGGGACATCTCCTTTAGTCAAGCTGCATGTGATGCACGTGGCCACCGAAATGTAGAGCTGTGACATGGTGACATCACTTACTGTTTCTCTGTCAAATGGGGTTGGGGGAGGCAGTTTCTGGGACTGTCACAGGCCAAGGGCTGGGGAAAGGAGACAAGGAGGGTCTCTGTCTCAGCGCTGGGTGGGCAGGACAAGGGTGCAGAGGTGTCTCCCAGGCTCTGTTGTTGTCTGGGGGCCCTCTTGTGGAGCATTTGCCTTGCACATCCAGGGACGGGATTAGCTCCCTTTTGGGACAGGGCTTCTCTTGAGCTTCAGACTGGCTTTTACTGAGAGGCGGGGGTTTTTGCTCAGGTTGCTGCTTAGAAAGAGTTGTGCCAGCCCCAGTTTTGCTGTGCAAAGCCAGGGCTCCCCATTGACCCTCACAGCTGGGTTGGGTCTCAGCTCCTCTGCAAGGTCCTGGGGGGACAGACAGTCCCTATTCAGCAAATAGGTGGAAGGATTCAACCCCTAAAGATAATGTGTCTACCCTGAGCTGGCCCCTATATAGCCAGTTGAGTGCTACTTAACGGGGTGTAGGATGAATCACCCAGACAGACCTCTAGAGAGATCAGATGAAAAACAGTTCAAGAGCACAATACTTCTCTCCATTTCTTGTAAAGGGAGTTGAAGGTGATGAGCAAATGTCAACACCTGTATTGGAAGTATCCGCCGTTAGGTGAACTGAATCCCACCATTGTGCCTGAGATCTTGGTGAGATCTGAAAAAATTCTACTCCTGGTCCCACTCTGGACAAGAGTCCTTCATGCGAGGGGCCCTGCTGCAAGGAATTAAGTATTGATTTCATTGGCTACTGCCAATATTCCGTGATTATTCTCACTCACTAGGGGCCCTGCTCCAGCAAAACTAGAGTGTTTGTTTAATGCCTAAATGGGAGGGGGATAATCATGTACTTAAAGTTATTTAGTAAATGCTCTGATGGAGCGAGGGGTGCACAAGAATTAGCTGAGAAGTTGGTTGCTGTAGACAGAAGCCAAGGTGGAACCTGGCCAGGGATTCCCTCACTCATTTCCTTATCCCAGAGCACTTCAGTGAGCTTAATGGGCAAAATATGGCCAAGACTATTCTTTCCATAGTCTAAGTTTTCAACTAAAAATATCTGTACTCCAAGCACTTTTTCCTGTAACGCAGATAGGCTGCGCCTTCTGCCATCTGGGACATGTAGAGACCTAGTAACTCTGATCATGGTTGTTACTTATTTTCTTTGTTTGCGTCAATATAAATCTCTGGGGTTTTTTTTCCCCAGTCACTGTCTGTGTCTGAAATGTGAATTTGTGCAGGAAGATATTTCACTGTGGCTTTTTGGGATAGGACAGAGCTGGTCCTTCTGGTGTCCAGCTAATTTTCAAACAGTTGGAATGACTCCCACCACTTTTTGCAGGGATGGCTCAGCCATCCATGCAGCAGCAGCCGAACTGCCATGAATTACAGCCTGATGTACTAAAGATTCCTGAAATTGAAGCCATTTTACTGTAATACCCTGTGTTGCAAATGGTGGTAATTCATTCTCAACAGCTTGTGAAGCAGCTGCTGGAGCTTCATGTTAGGATTGTAGTTTGCCACCACGACAGGCAGTCCTGCTTCTTTGCCACCTCTCCAATGCAGCTGCCTGTTTGGTATTGCACATGCCATAGCTGCAGGAGGGGAAAAGCTTAGTGACCCAGCAGAGACCTGACCCACCAAAACTGCAGGGACTGTTTTTCCGATGCATGAACAAACATCTCAAACACAGCAAAGGGGCACCTGTCTGATAAACAGTGGGGACTGGTTTAATTCTCGTGAAAGCAAACCCAGCTTCCACAGAGCTGCCTCTGCTCCTTGCAGGGCCACGTTGGCCTCAGGTGTCAAAGCTCTGCTGGTGTAAAATGAACAGTTATTGCACCAGAGGCCTTCAATCTGCAAGTGCAAATGTGACATAAATGGGTCTAATATGCATGAGGCTTGTAATGGGTGACAGCTTAAGAGCCGCACTTTGAAAATATGGTCCTCTGTGTCCCATTTTCTTTACTTGGCTTTCAGTTACTTTCTCATACATGTGGGGGAGATTAAGAACAGAGCACCTACTACTCTCCAGCAATTGTGCATTGCTGATCCTTTCTCTTTCTACACTAAAAAGAAGGCAGGGACTATCGCAGAACTCCACTGTGGATTAGCCGATATGCTGCATGAATGGCAAGGCTATTCCTAGTTTTCTGCAATGCTGCAGGTTGGATCAGATGACTTTTATTGTCAGCTGAAGTCTGAAATCTGTGCACCTACAAAATAACTGGGGCAGACTATGAACAGTTTTGAATGCTGCTCTGCATATACTACATGCCTCCCTTTCTATTGACTTTTGAGCATCAATGAAGGGAGCACTGAATCAGAAGGGCCAGATACCCAAAGTGTAAGGTTTTTCTGAACACTGGAAACTGTGTTTGCTCTCTGCTCTGAGTCCTGCAGCAGGCACATGAGAATGCTATGCTTTAATATGCATCTGGAGACATTGCACATGAGGAAGGGGAAAGAGTGAAGTGTATTTCTGTGAGCACTTTGCAGGTGTGAATGAGGCAAGAACAGTGTTTAATTGTTCTTGTCCTCATGTCACATACTTGAAGTTACTTTCCCTTTCAAAGACATAATTTCAAGCTGTCACTAGGTACACTTTCCTAGGAAAGCCAATTTACTGAAAAGACTGAAGCTATATGGTGCCTTCCCACTGATGCCAGAACAGCTGTTTCTCTGAATGCCAGTCCTTCCCCTGCCTTTTCTTCCTGAAAGAAACAAACACAAATATTACAAGCTCATATTATGTGCAACCAATGAGACAAATGACTTAAGAAGGGTGGTATTGCTTTTATTTCTGTGTATGCTAGCTTAGGGAAGATGTTGATGCAAAGACAGTTGTTACCATCTTTCCCAGTACAGAGGGAAACCTGGATCTATCCAGGGAGGTTTTTCTTTCAGAGGTACTACTGCCCTGTCCTGTGTGGCTTTGGTGGGCCAAAAACCAGACCCAGCAATCCAGTACCAAGCAGAAGGATAATGACTTCCCTTGATTTGGAACCTTGCTGCTCCAAACATAAGTAAAATTGCAGTTTGCCCTTTTTTCCCTATGAGAATACATTGCTGTTTCATAGTGAGATGGTGTCCACCATAACCCTTAGGTCCTTTTCAGTGGGGTCCCATCACTGCCCAGTTGATGATGGAATTGGTCACAACATGGAAATTGCCACTTTTAGCTAAACTATGGCAACTGGTTGTGCGCTGAGACTCTGAGGGAGTCCCCCATGGCAGGAGGGTTGGACGAGATGATCTTTAAAGGTCCCTTCCAACCCAAACCTTTCTATGATTTTATGGTTCTATAAAACTTGCTGCAGTGGTTTAAGACATCTCCATCTATCTGTGTCTAAGCTGCTCCAGAGTTGAAACAGAAATCAAAGGTGGAGTCACTGTGTTTAATGCATTTTGGCTTTTCTTGCAGGAAGGGTAAAGCTCACCTGAAAGCAAAAAAATCAACCAGACACTGTGAACTTTCTAGATTCTTGTGATGGGATGTCTGCTCTCTCTCAGGCTCTAGGAAGGACAAAATTAATTCCCCTTTTTCTATAGGAACATAGAATCCTAGAATAGAATCATAGCGTTGTTTAAGTTGGAAAAGACCTTGAAGATCACTGAGTCCCACCATTAACCTAGCACTGCCAAGTCCGCCACTAAACCATGTCCTTAAGCACCACATCTACATGTCTTCTAAATACTTCCAGGGATGGGGACTCCACCATTTTCCTGGGCACCCGGTTCTAATGCTTGACAACCCTTTCGGTGAAGAAGTTTTTCCTAACATCCAGTCTAGACCTCCCCTAGTGCAACTTGAGGCCATTTCCTCTTGTCCCATTGCTTGTTACTTGGGAGAAGAGACCAACACCCACCTTGCTACAACCTCCTTTCAGGTAGTTGTAGAGAGTGATAAGGTCTCCCCTCAGCCTCCTTTTCCCCAGGATAAACAACCCCAGTTCCCTCAGCTGCTCCTCATAAGACTTGTCCTCTAGACCCTTCACCAGCTTTGTTGCCCTTCTTTGGACACGCTCCAGCACCTCAATGTCCTTCTTGTAGTGAGGGGCCCAAAACTGAACACAGTATTCGAGGTGTGGCCTCACCAGTGCTGAGTACAGGGGGACAATCACTTCCCCCGTCCTGCTGGCTACACTATTTCTAATACAAGCCAGGATCTATTGGCCAAACAACCATGGCTAAAAGCAGTAATTTTCTATGTATTGAGAAACCTTTTGCTATTCCCATACATTAGGTAGGTGCCAAATTTGTGGACTATGATCTGATATGAAAACTGGAAACAAAAGTGTTATTTGATTCCAAATTTTTAGGGAATTGTGTTTGGCTTATTTTGGTGTGATAAGTCTGCATCTTTCTATTTTAGATATAACCCCCCTATATATTTTTTGTTTTTCTGCTAAGTAAAATTAATGCTATTCATTAAATTTAAACAATGGTTAACTTGCCATTCTTCTCATTAATTATCTCTCATTCCTTAGGAGTACATAAACACACACAACATTTGTTGTATATAAAGGCCCATGCCAAACTTACATAAGTAAATCGAGGAAAGCATAGTGTGAGACGCTTTTGTGATACTTTTAATGACTGAAGGACTGTTCCTCTTAAAACACCTCCCACTCGCAAAAACATAAAAAATGGGTCTTGCAATAAGCTTTGGGTACTTAAGTGGAATTCACTTCTTGGAATATAGAATTCGTTAAAGTGACTTAAATTATTTATTTACAGATTTCAGTTCAACATTGAAATGCTCATTTTGATGAGCTAGTGATGAGATGTCATTATTTGTTCCACTGCCAACCTTCCATTCAATAATTAGCCACCTCACTCATAACATTTTTGCTTGATCCTATCAAGCATGTATTCACTTTGATTGGATAGAATATTCATTGGCAGAGGCTGTGGGGAGGCATGTAATTCTATTTATGTTCATCCCTTAATCTATTTCTGCAGTTTAAGGGATCTAATAATTCCAACTCTCTTTCACCCTTGATTGTAACTTAATTTAGTAAATACTCTATGCTATATTTTGTGAAAAATTTGAAGACTTTCACACCTGAAATGGGCTGCTCTGTTCTTTACTCATAAGAAAACATTCTGCCAAATGAAAGGTATTCACAACTTTTTTTATGATTAAGAATATTAAAATTTAAACCAGCCATGCAAAAATTACCTTTTTTGGTTTTATACAGGAAGAATAAAATCCCCCAGGAAAAACATTCTAATATGAGGAAGTGTG
This sequence comes from Pelecanus crispus, assembly GCF_030463565.1. Lineage (NCBI taxonomy): Eukaryota > Metazoa > Chordata > Aves > Pelecaniformes > Pelecanidae > Pelecanus > Pelecanus crispus. The sequence continues at coordinate 161,946,459 of NC_134644.1, read as the reverse complement.
TTCCTTGGAGCATTTCTTATCTGATGAGGTGAAGATTTCTACCGTATTAATGTCTGTATCTGAGCTCATCATCTAGAACCTCTTTATACTCAATAAATAGCAATAGACATGTCCATGATGTGATTCATGTCATCACAAAGAAGGTCTCTAAAGCAGTTGGTGTGAACTGCTATTTTCTCTCCAATGACTGTAAGGGATATCATTTGTTCACACATAAGGATGAAGTGCCATTTGAGATGCTGTAGTGTTTGACACACCTGCATGGGGCTGACAGATATGGTGTAGGACCTAAAGGAGACGTGTCCCCTTGTGGAACTGTAGCTGGAGAGAAGCATCTCAGGTGGCATTAGGTGCCTGTGTTAGGTGACCAGATCAGGATAACCTGCATAAACGTGGTCTAAAGTGTTCTGAGAGATCAGCTTAGGAGATCATGCTTGACCTCTGATACTGCTCAGGGAGGAACTGGACATCTCATGGGTCCAGTTACATGTCATCCAGCTCTGTGTAGATCTCCTGGATCCCCTGGAGCATATCAGACAACTTAAGACAGTTATTTTTGTTCTGGAGCTGATTGCAATGTGAATTCACACTACTAGTCCACATGTGGACAGCTAAGTTTCTGCCTATGAATCTGGAGCTGAATTCCACGACAAAACTTAGGTACCTCTAAATTCCAATCACAGATGGTTAGTATTCAGGGACAGGTACAAATGAGATATTCTCATTGATCTTGCTTCAGAAAGTGTCTGTTTCCTAGCAGAGCTTAGTACAGCGTAGTGTTGCTGACATATCCTTTCCACAGGAGACATGCCTGCAGTCATTCTCAGGTGGTGACTCACCAACAAACACTGAGTTGCCACAGCTGAGATTATTTGTCTGTTCTAATGAGAAGATTTGGAATGAAACATCTTGCAGTAAGAACAGAAATCTTCCTGTGATCTGTGATCTATCCTGTGATCTGCTGGAGGCTCTTAACATGCAAAGGTACACATGAGTAGTTAGCTTCATCCCTTGGAAATGGTCTTAGTGAAGACAGAGGGACTATACTCTAGGTAGCCCCGCTTGAGCAGGAGGGTTGGACAGATGACCCCCAAAGGTCCCTTCCAACCTCAGCCATCCTGTGATTCTGGGATCCTATGATTATACAGAATTGGACTGTGTCCAACTGCCATGGGGTCAGTACAGCTGGGGTTTGAAATTAGGTACCTGCATGAATCTTTTCCAAATCAGGATTCATCCAAGCCTGGCTGAAGTGGAACACAAGGCTGCCGTGAACTGGTGTAGAAGGACCAAGGCCATACCTGGCTTCCATTTGAGTACTGAGATCCTGCTGATTTCACTGAGATTTCTGTATCTACAGAGCAGTTAGTAATGCAAATGCTTCTTTGGATCTGGATCTGAGATCAGAAAGGATGACAGCTGGAGCCTACCTATCTCCTGCTAATACTGTCTTTATCCATTGCTACTAAATCAGTTTCTACACTAAAGCTATTTTTACATTTTTTTTCTCTCAGATTTTAGCAGTTTATTACTAAATCTTGCTCTTTTGGGATAATCCAGTCTTTAAAAATTAGATTTAACACTGAGGTTTAACGCAGAGCTTAGTTCAATCCGTAATTGATTATTATGTGATATTTTAAAAGGTTTCTTCTGAAGTACCTGGGACTTGCTGCGCTAAAAAAAACAGGATAGTGAGCTAGATGGATCACTGCTCTGATCCAAGACAGCAGTCCTAGGACAATTTTTGACCAGCCCACTGAACTCTCTCATATATCACAATTATAGCTTAATATAAAAATATGACTTATATGTGGCTCTGTAGTCTGTTTGTCACTTTGCTTGACACAGGGCAGGCCAAAAAGACCGATAACATCTGCATTCGATTCACAGCAGATTGCACTGGTCTGGATGACCCCTCAAAGTAAGGTATGAGTTAAGGGAGAGACACCATGGTGACTCCAGTGAAATGGACACTCGAGAGATGGAATTAACAGAACAAGTTAGTAAATTAACTCTTACTCTCCAGACAAACCTTCTAAATTAACAGGCACTGGCATTAATATGCCAATAAACTATGACTTCTTAAATAAAAGGGAGTGGAGAATAAAACTGATGTAATCAGTATATTTACTCAGTTTCACCCGATAATTTTTTCATGCTAAATTTTGTAACATTAAAAATAAAGCCTCATACACCAGCCAAAATCCATGTTTAACAGAGTCATGACACACTTCAGCTGATTTGGGATGCTGCAAAACCTGCAGTGGCAATTGGATTGGATGGGACACCCCTGTAAGGACAGTGAAACAGGCTGTCCCTGGAGATCATGGAGCTGCCTTCATTGGGGAATTTTCACAAATAGGTCAGAGAAAGATGAGCTAGGAGGCTTCTTCGACAGGATTGCTTCTGCTTCAGTGTTGTGTCTCCTGGGTTCCCAAAGCCTCTCTGGGAGAGTGATTCTGCGCAGCCTGCAAAAGAGTTTTTGAACTGCGATATTTCTTTGATTTCATAGAATCATAGAATGCTTTGGGTTGGAAGGGACCTTTAGAGGTCACCTAGCCCAACCCCCCTGCACTGAGCGGGGACAGCTTTAACTAGATCAGGTTGCTCAGAGCCCCATCCAACCTGACCTTGAATGTTGCCAGGGATGGGGCCTCTACCACCTCTCTGGGCAACCTGGTCCAGTGCTTCACCACCCTCATTGTAAAAAATGTCTTTCTTATGTCTAGTCTAAATCTATTTGGGGTATTCTGTGGTGGTGGAGCCCCCACACTGATAACCCAGTGAAAGCCAACACGGTCGTTTTTAAGTCCTGTCACAGTCTCAATGTTTAATGAATAATAATTGACTTAAACATTATTTTTTTTTCATTTTACTGCCATTGGATGTGAAGTTTTACAGTAGCATGCTGTTTTCTTAATTTTTTTCAATAGCCGCTTGTACTAACACTTCAGTATACTCCTCTAATTCTCCCTTCTTACACCACTCTCTCCTTCTTGTTACACTTCTGTAATGATAACCGCACACTGACGATACTTTTTTTGGCTTTTAAAATTAGAATGCGAGCATGTAAGATTTAGGGGAGCTGTGAATAACAGTACAAAGGTGCGCAGACCCTTTGATTTCAGTAGGACTGTTTAACATTAAGCACCTTTGGAGCTGGCAGGAATCGTGTGCTGAGCCTGCAAACCCTTTCACCTCACAGTCTGAGCTTTGCCTGTGGATTCTTCTGCCCCTGGGGACACACTGACTTCACGGGGACCTGCCTGGACATGGGGATCTCCAGGCACGTGCTGGGTGGCAGCAGTGGGGTCTCGTGAAGAGAAGAAACTGAGGAAGGAATGTAGTCCCCTGTAGGGAATGTAGGCAGGGGTACTTACTTTTAAGCAACACACAAACCCCATTTTTTTCTGAACTTTGAAAAACTCAGGTGACAAGAGGCAGTGACTTTTCTCTGCAAGCCGCGTGCCCTTTCCTTGGCACTTCTGATTTCTCTTTTACCTTGTCATGCTGGTGATGTTTTTTCAAGTTGTATCCTTTGCATTTCTGTTTCCTTTGATCTCCCTGTTTGTCTGCTTAAAATATGCATGTTCACAGAAAAATAGCAAGTAAAACCCTTTTGCCTTTTGAACATGCTTCTCTTTTGAGTGATGGCGCGTGCCATGTTTAGGCTGGAGGTGGCTATTATTTCAGCTATCTGTTCACATAAAAGAGCCTATCTTTTTTCTTACAACTCCTAGGAAATCAGGGGATCGTTTTCACAGACTTTTTAATCTAACACATAATACCAAGGCTAAAAGAATCAATATTGGGTCTTATATTGAAATATAAAACAATATAAAAAAATTTACTAAGGTTTTTCCTTTTGTGAACTCTTCACTGGATTACAGCTACTATGGAAGTTAATATACCTAGTCCAGTGTATAAATTTTAAGGCTTATTTAAGAAGTATAATAAAATTCAATAATACTGAGAGTACCTTGGGATTTGCAACAAAAACCCTCCAACACATTCAATTTAAGAAGTGGTCACAAGTCTTAGATTTATTGTAGGTGTTTATAGCTCCTTGTGAATTTCTGTGGATGGTTATTCCTGCTTTGCTGACACTACAAAATGTAAAACTTCCTCAGGGTTTTGTAGAAGTTCCACTTTAGTTTTTAAATCATTCCTAAGTTGTGCTGGATGTAACACTGAATATTTTGTTTTATTTCATTATTCCTTGGGACTCTCAATTTGGTCTGACTGACATTGCTGGAATTTCCAAAGACAAAATTACAGAGTAGAGAGAAATATGCACAGCGCTGAAGGGATGATGGATTTTGCTCTGACTCATTTAAAACAAATTTGTTTGCCCTAAAATCTTAGACCGATTAAAAATGGTGATCTAGTTAATTCTCCTCAGGAACTGAAATCAGTGAGTTGCCCTGATTTGTGCCTGTGAAAGAGCTTCCTTGAGCACTTGCAAAGAGGGAAATCCCATCATCCAGGATCAGTTCAAAAGCAGACTGCAGTAGTGAGGGAATTTGTCATCATGTAGCTCCAGAGACCTTCTGGAAGTCTCCCCAGGTACATGAATTTTAATCTACTAAAATTCTGGGACAGGGAAAATATTCTTGAAATTATCCAGAGGGAAAACCACTGTCCCTCCAGTCTAATCAGAGAAATCACTGACTGCAGAAGAAGGATCCAACAGCCAGTGATCATAATAAGCTTTTGACTATGTCAGGACTGGTTCTTCCTCTTTTAGTACTGATCATTTGACATTCATTGTCACCTTCAGCCAGGGCACCCTGGCTCACTTTGTCATCTTTGACCCCAGCCTCAGTTCAAGAATGGGTTTGCCCTTCTAGTTCATTTATTTGGGAAAATAAGTTACAGTGAGTAACAAGCCATCCTGTCAATAAAACATGCTATATAGAAGTCTGACTGCAATGGCACCAGTTCTGGTTTGCCTCTTGTACATCTGATGGTTACATTTTCACTATCATCATCTTGTTGGTTCAGGTCTATCACAATTTCTTTAATTGGTTTAGCTTCTTACATTTTCAGACCTTTCCCAGTTATGTGTTGTGTATGTCACCCAAAATGGGCCAATATATGTCCTACTGACTTGTGCTCCGTACCTGTCAGAAGACAGCTAGAGCGTAGCTTTCCTGCCTTTGTATTTAGTTAGTAGCTAAATTCACAGTCTTAGATTTGTCTCTACGACTACCACGTAAGTGGGTCACTTTAGGCTGGAAAGAGTTTATACTGCCATTTCAGTCAATGGAGAAATACTTGTTGACTTCAATTGTGTAAGATCATTGTATAACCGGAGGATTGACCCTCAGCGTGGTTTGGTGGATATCCATTTGATATTTTTGTTCCTAGTGAGATCTTCCACCTTTTCCTCCTCAGGAGAGCATGACTGATTATCTTGCTCTTGACTTATGTGGTGCTTTCTGCCTCCTGCTGCCTCTCGTTTCCATGACGTGGAGAGAAGGAACAAGCTGGAGGCTGCTGCTTCTGGTTTGTTCTTTCTGAACACCAATTTCCCCAGTACAGTGAGAAACTGAGAGAGACCTGTGTTTGATAGGGCAGTTTTCTTCTGCTTGGGAATCTGTCTGCTGCTGGAAAAGATTAATGAAAGCAAAGCAAACTTGAACAGTGTACAATGCTATCTGTGGGCTGTGCATGCAGACACTTAGGTCAGCTCAGCCTGGGGCATGGCAACATGCAATCTGTCATTAAATGGTCCATATTCTGGAGTCTTGGGAAGGTGAAGGTCTGTCCCCAGGGGACCCCAGAAGGCTGTGTCTGCACCATGGCATGGAGGTGGGACAGCAGGTCCTGGCTTAGTGCTAGTCTGGCTGGTCCAGACCCCTGTATCTGTGACAGGCTGCAACATGAGCTGCTGGGACAGGACCCTGGGGTCCTGCCTCTGTGAGATTCACACCCCGGCTCTGTTTCACCCACCAGGGAGCTGAATGGTTTCAGATGATTTGTGTGAGCTAAAAAATGGGTGTCAGCTTACTGCATGGCCAGTGGTTAAGTTTTCACACGTCCCTGCAGGGAAAGAGCTATTAAGTAGATGAAAGGGGACTCTCTCATGGGATGGCTATGCATCCTTCCACATGGCTCCTCTTCAGTTTTGCTGGCAAAGTGCTTTGTCTCCAGCACTGGTTCTACTTCTCCATTTGTAATTTTATGGTTGACTTGATATATATTGGTCTTTCAGAATTAATGCTACCTGGTTTTAGTTTGTTTTTCTTCCAAAATGCAGTTGGAGGCCTGAGGGACTGTCACTGTGTGCTTGTCAAGCTCTGGAGGAGGAGAGGTCCAGAGTGAAGAATACAGCTGCAGCAGACAGATCCCTAGGAGCCCGCGCCAGAGTAGGAGTTGCTCCATCTACTGGAACTGCCAAGGGAGAACTACTGTGCTCCTGCTTAAATGAGGAGCTGACAAACTTTAGTATTTCTATGTACAACCGTGTTGTGGGTTGATCCTGGATGAACACCAGGGTCCCACCAAAGCCGCTCTGTCACTCCCCTCCTTGGCTGGACATGGGAGAGAAAATATATCAAAAGGCTCTTGGGTCAAGATAAGGACAGGGACAGATCATTCACCAACTACCGTCACAGGCAAAACAGACTCAACTTGGGGAAATTAGTTTAATTTATTACCAGTCAAATCAGAGTAGGATAATGAGAAATAAACCCAGATCTTAAAAACACCTTCCCCCCTACCCCTACCTTCTTCCTGGTCTCAACTTCACTCCTGATTTTCTCTACCTCCTCTCCCTGAGTAGCAGCAGGGGGACAGGGAACGGGGGTTGCGGTCAGTTCATCACACATCATCTCTGCTGCTCCTTCCTTCTCAGGGGAGGACTCCTCACACTCTTCCCCTGCTCAAGCATGGGGTCCCTCCCACAGGAGACAGTCCTCCACAAACTTCTCCAGCATGAGCCCTTCCCACGGGCTACAGTTCTTCATGAACTGCTCCAGCATGTCCCTTCCACAGGGTGCAGTCCTTCAGGAACAGACTGCTCCAGTGTGGGTCCCCTACAGGGTCACAAGTCCTGCCAGCAAACCTGCTCCAGCATGGGCTCCTCTCTCCACAGGTCCACAGGTCCTGCCAGGAGCCTGCTCCAGCGCAGGCTTCCCACAGGGTCACAGCCTCCTTTGGGCACATACCCCTGCTCCGGCGTGGGGTCTTCCCCAGATGGCAGGTGGATATCTGCTCCACCGTGGACCTCCATGGGCTGCAGGGGACAGCCTGCCTCACCATGGTCTTCACCACGGGCTGCAGGGGAATCTCTGCTCCAGTGCCTGGAGCACCTCCTCCCTCTCCTTCTTCACTGACCTTGGTGTCTGCAGTCGTTCCTCTTGTATACTCTCACTCCTCACTCCAGCTGCAGTTGCACAGGTTTTTTTCCCCCTTCTTGAATATGTTATCACAGAGGCGCTACCACTGTCGCTGATGGGCTTGGTGTTGGCTAGTGGTGAGTCCGTCTTGGAGCCAGCTGGCATTGGCTCTCTTGGACATAGGGGAGGCTTCTAGCAGCTTCTCACAGAATCCACCCCTGTAGCCCCTGCACTACCAAAACCTTGCCACGCAAACCCAATACAATCACGTGACAAGAGGTACTATTTGGTCTGGCTTTTTTAATTGCTGTATGGGAATGCAGAGAAATAACCTTTTCTCTGGATTTGGAGGATCTATGCCAGGACAGAAGCCCCAGTCTCCCAGACAAAGCATGTGCTGATGGCCTTTCCCCATTGAGGTCCTCTGCCGAGGTCAAGAGCAGGCAAACATTTACACACCATGTTAGCATGAGTCTGCAAAAAGCTCATTTATTCAGGCTGCTATTTAGTTTTGCTTTAGCCTCGGACTCAGACCCATAACAACTACTAATTGTAGTAATGCATCCTGAAGCATTGTCGATCTTACCCATATGTACAATTAGAATTTTTTATTGCCACTAGTACCTTGCTGACTTGTCCATTTGTAGTGCCACACACGATGAGGATTTTGAAAGACAGCAACAGCCTAGCTGGAACGACACGAGAGCTGCATTCGCAGCAGTACAGCTGACATAGCAGTAGTGACACAGCCAAAATTAAATCACCGCTCTGGGAATACTTGGCAATGCAAGCCTAGACTGGAAGTACCCAACAGGCCTGGTGATGTCACAGGTACTTTTTTCTTGTCCTAAAACACTCCAGAATAATGTGGGAATTTTATTTCATAAAATGTGATGTTCTTCAAAGTGTTCTTCCATGATTCATTTGTTTTGGGTGTGGTAACATCCCTCTCAGTTCCCTGTGTACTTACATACTCATTAATCTTCTCCCAGTGGAGAATTTCCATCTTCCTTGTAATTATTTGGGGATGGAAAAAAAAATTCTGGATACATCATCTAGTAGGACAATCCCTTACTGGCTGACTAAAGGGAAGATTGAGACTGCTAAGTTTTGGCACTGTGTGATCCAAAGTCTATCAGTATTAGTGAGTTCATTGACTTGTACAATGGATCCAACCTTCTATCCTATCTGATATCTCTAGTAATTATATTTTCAGAATTCTGGTAAAATTGAATTTTGGAAGCCTGTCCTTCTGAGACATGTCAGAGTTTCACCACATAAAAGGAGAACTGGACTGGTGTCTCCTCATCCAAGGACAATCCAACTGCTCTGCTTTGAGAGGTTCTTTAGGGTTCTGGTTCAAACCTTCATTAAAGGTCACTGATACTAACTATTTGCAAAAGTTGCTATCTATCTCCTTCTGCCACTGTTATATGTGATCAGTCTTGAGGTGCCTAACTCTGTGAAAGCTAGGTGTTCTTTCTGACCTGTTGGTTGATTTTGGGGTCTTCTAATGGAGCAAAGCATTGGGGAAGACCTACCATTTGGATCCATGTGCTCCACTGTGGGACTTAGCCTGATCACAGTGACCACAGCACTACTTCCTCTGCATAACACGGATGAAGTTTTGAGCAATTTTGATATGGTTTTGATTATTTGAAAATCCTTTCCTAGCATTTATAAGCACATTTGATAGCAAATAGTACGGGTGGAGACTAGATCTTCTGTCTCAAGGAAACTCTGATTTTCTATTCCCCACTGGAAAGGAAAAACTACCCTTTCCAAGTAAGTGAAATTCCAGCAAAGCAGATAAATGAGACAAAATGGTCCTAATTTCAATCTTCTGTAACTTTAGTAACCAAATTTTTTTTTCAAAGTCCATTTCAGGAGAAAGAAAATCAAAACTACCATTCCAAAAGGACAAAATAAGATACATGAACTTCACATTGTGTCATGCAATTTCTTTCTAGGGCAAATGCTATCAGAATGAACAGATTTTGAAAATGCATAAATTATGACAAAACCAGATCTTTTTTTTGGCCCCCAAAATACTTTATCAAAATCTTGCCAACCAGCTGCTACTGTAAGTGTACCCTTGGGCTGATCCAGGCCGATCTTCTGGAACAGGCTTGCCAAATGCACCTGGAGAGTTTAATTCTGAAGTCAAAGCAAGTGAACAGTGGCAGAGTTACATCAGACCAGGATACTGTGGAAAAAACCCACTGTTTTAAAGGTGGTTCAGCTGCTGTAAAGGTTGGATCCTCCTTTTCAATTTTTGCTTTTGGGAATTGTCATCCTCCAATTCCCTCTTGTAACTTCCTGAACCAACTTATGTGGCTGCACTGGAGTAGAGATTTTATAGCAACTTCATTTATATTGAAGAATGGAGATAGAAAAGTTAAATAAGAAAATGAATTATTCAGTTTCTAGTAGAGTATGCTGTGTCTATTATTGCGATGTGGCATGTGATATATGATGCTGTCTGTGTAACTTCTTATGTGGATTTCAGTACCAGGTACCTCAAACTGCAAGTCAGAAGCCAGCATGAGCCTGGGAGACAGGAAAACGGGGATTTAAGTCACCTGGATGAATGCCGTCAGGACTCTGTCAGTTATGGTGTTTTGGGTGGGCTGAAATTGTGAGATGGAAACATACAACTTGACTGCTTCTTTTTGTGAAATAGAGTAAATCTTTACTGCTTCAAGTGTTAACATGGCCTTAGGAGTATATAAAACCCAAGACTATTGGTCCTTAAATCCCTCAAGTTTCTTATTTTAGTTCCAGATTTTCCCGATATTCTTCATGTCTGTGCACACGTGTGTATGTGCCTCTGAACATGTAGAATGACAGCAACAGCAATCCCAGATTTTAGCTTGGGTGATCAATTTTGAAAATGAGTATTTATTTGATAGCACCTGAAAATAAATGAGGTTCTTGAAAGGAAATTGTATGGAGAAGGAGATTACAGTGCAACGAAGGATTTGACAGTTCAGTGAGGAGAAAGTGTGGGGAAGAAAATGGGTTATGGAAATTGGAATATGTGGTTACTGAAGTTAGTGTGGGTGGCTAGAAATAATTTTGCATGTGAAGTGTATGTACATCCCTTTTCTGAAAAGCATGTGAAAGAAGTGAATTTTTATTTTAAGCATAAAGGCTTCTCTTAGAAATGTTACTTGAGATCTGTAGATGAACAAGAATTATTATTTACTGAGGAACAGATTTTTGGAAATAGCCAAGCAAAAGGCACTCCTCATGATCACTCATCCTTGTATGACTCTGCAGCTTTTGTCTCTTGTACTGACATTTTCCCTTTCTTTATTGGAAAAAAATGTGAGCAGCTAAAGCCAGTTGGAATATTCCTTTGAAAATACTGCTTGAAAAGAAATCACTTCATTGTCAAAATAGAAATGGTTGTGGAAAATTCCTGGTTTTATTGAAACAAGCAAGCAAACAAACAAACAAACAAACAAAACAATGTGAAAGCCAAATAATTTTTTTTGTTTGGTTCATGATAACTAACGGTCCAAACATTTTTGCCTGTGAATTGGGTTGAGAGCCAAAGACTTTCCTTCTTTCAGTGGATGAAACCCAAATCTTTTTGTGCAAAACAAAATAATCTTTCTCTGGACTGTTTGTGAGAGTGGAAACATTTAGCTGTCCTACTAACGTGAATGCTTATGCATCCCTTACAGAAATGGGTGGACATGGCCATGCAAACATGCAAACAGATAACCGAGCCACAACTGTGAGTTCAGATTTTGCCTGACACAAATAATTGCTAATCACACAAATTCCTTTACTAAAAGATTTGGTTTGGATGCCATAAAGACCATAAAATGTGGTGAAAAAATGCTCAGCTGTGCCTTTTCCATTTTGGACATGTCGAGATGGCTTTTGAATTTCTGTGGGCTGTAGGAAAGCAGAGCTTTACGTGCAGAGCTCTCAGATACGCAGTGCAGGGCTGCCTAGGCCAGATAATATTAATCGCATGTGAGGAAATTGAGATTCTTTGCCCATTTAGAGATCATCCATCATTTTCAGAATTAAGCATCTGAGCGGTTCTCACATGAAAGTTAAGGAAGGTAAGGGGAGTCAGCGTAATAGTATGTGATTGCGAGGTAATGAAAGGTGCTGGGGCTCATTACTTAATTACAAGGGGTCTGTCTGCCTGCCTGGTAGGGAAAAGTCATCCAAAGCGCTGAGACAGATTGCCCAGCCCAGGAAGGGCATCGCCATTCCTCCTCCATCATTTGTGAAGAGCTCAGGTGCCTTGCAGTTAACCAGACCAGAGACACAGGACTGGCAGAGCTTATCAATGTTAAGAGCCGGGCTGCATGAGCATGGGGGTGATGTTTGCAGATTTGAGTCAGTCTGGGAAACGGGTTAGCTGTGCAGAACCAGAGCTGATGAGCCCTCAAAGTGCTGCCATGGGTCTCTCTGCATGCACTCCATGTCTGGAGAATAAGGCAGGACCAGACACAGGCACCCCAGCACCATGTGAATTAGGAAGGCAGAGCTTGAGGGGCTGAGGTGCAGGGGCAGCTGGGCTGCCTTAACTTGAAGAGGTGCACCTAACTTATCGGGCGCCACATGAGTCTCTGCTCAGGCTAAGGGCTATGTCCAAGGTCAAGACCACCCCCCCCCTTACCTGAGGCAGTACCTGTGATTAGCTGCCCTAGAAGATTAAAAATTTTATTTCTAGGACTATAGACTGGTTGTATCTCAACACACACATAGCTGCAAGGTTGCAGCCTCTGTTTTAGATTTTTACACCTCACTTGACTAATTATATATCTTTGTAATTAAGCAGAAGAGCCATTTACTGCATCTGTCCAGACTGAGACAATTGCAGAGGGTGCAGCTTTTAGCCCTTGTCCCCACTGCAGCTGCCCTATGTGTGAAGGTGTAGGGGTTACCTTCTCCATCCCTAGGAGACTGCCAGCACTTTGGGATTGTCCTTCACCTGTGCTGCTCCGGGAGAGCAGAGCAGCTGACCCACTGCAGGCATGGAAGTGTGAACTCTCGTGCTTGGCAGCATGAGCTCTGCATTGCTCCTTACAACCAGGCTAATGTCCAGTAAATGTTGATAGCACACAGTACCTTTGTTAATACTTAGTAAATGTTGGTGTGAGGATAAGTGCAGGGAATCTGCACACTGCCTCCAAAAACCACTGTGCTATGTGATGCACTTTGGGAAAGGGCAGTGCGACTAAAGCAAAAGCTTTCTCATTGCTGCTATCCATAGTGAAGAGCTTTTTGTTACTTCTTGATGCATGTTTTGCTGACACTGTTTTAACAGATGTGATCAAACTCCATTTGCCTGAGTTTGAAAAATGCACATTGGTGCTGCAGGTAATGGGGTGTAAATCTGTAGACTGTGATGGTCTCTGTATTACAGAGCTGGGGCAGGCTCTGGAAATAACTAGTGACCCATTTGCTAGGTTTTTAGTCTCTATCACGACTATCTGGCTGCTAGGGGAAAAGATTTTGAATTCAGGAAAAAAGCATGTTACGCTTCATCATATCTGGACATGAAGGATCTTGAACAGCGCTTAAATCTTCCAATAACTGTAAAAGGCAGTATTGCTCCCCATTTTGGACACAGCTGAGGTATCTGAACAAATGAAATAATAATGAACAGAGGTTATTAAAAGTAAGAAGAATCAGGGCCACTGTCCTCCAAGAGCTGTATGATTCTTGAGAGCTGTTACAGTCCCCTAACACCTTCTCATCTGGAGGTTCACTGTCCACAGCAGGGTGAGTCCTCCTAGCCCATTGCAGTGTGCAAAACATGGATTTCTACAAACAGCTTCTGGAAGGACCAGAAATGTACACCCACACCTGGGCCAGGTACAACCTCTCTGCAGGAACCTGGAACTGTGGAAGCCTCTTGCAAGATCTCAAGGACTTGTCTGGTCATGACTGCCTAAATTAGGCAGTGCAACCAGCTGTTGAACAAACAACTAGTCCCACAACTGGTTGTTTTTTAAAAAAAACCACCTCCAGCGAAGTGTGCTCTCTTCTTCCCTGCAGACATATCACAAAGCCACTTGCTTCCCAGGGCTGTACATTAATCATCAGATGACACCAACTCAAAACAAAAGCTGGAGAGAGTTAGGGATGCCCAGCTGTTAGCCCTTTCCTCCTTACACATAGAAACCGAAATGATGGTGGATCCAAATGACATCTCAATTGTGAACACCAGCGAGGAAGGTTTTACACAAAATTTTCTCCAGGGAACCACACTGTGGCATCATGCTTTGCACTTTTGACGAGTATTTTTGCCTGTATAGCAGCTGTGTGGCTGACCATTTCACACTGTCCTGAAGCTGAGGTGGGAACCTGTGCTAGGGTCTGTGAATCATTAAGAAACTCTGCCAGAGGCACTGAAATGTGTATTACTGGAATAGTGGGATGCTTGCATACCTGGATGACAACTAAACTTCACTGTCACATCAGTACTTCTAAATATACTGCTGAGTTCTGTCTACAAAAGGATGAGAGCATCTTAATGGCTCAGTCTGTAATATATGTGGGTGCAGACAGTGGCCATCATAAGTGGCCATCACGTTTATAGGTAACAGTGTGACCCACCTGCCACAAATGATGACTTTTCCATGTCAGTAGATATCAAATAACCAGTTTGGAGTCACCAATGGTATGTTAAAATGCACCAAGGTATTGTGCTCACTGTTGTTACAAAGGTGTCAAAAAGGACTTTTATTTTGTGCTTGATGCTTGCTCAACTTTGGGCATATTTGAAAGCCATTGTTCTTACTCCATGATAAAAAGAGGAAAGGATGTGGGGGAGAGCAAGGAGTCAGAGTCAAGAATTATTAAAGTGCCAAATGCCCAGAGAATCTCCAAAGTCCATATTCTCCACATCTGACTGCAGATTTGTGGATTGCATCAAGGAGTGGGAAAGCTGTATCACCCACAGAGAGAGACAGGAAGTGGTAAGTCCTGAGCCTTCTGGATGTGCCTCTCTCTGCTTTCAACAGGGAGTGTGCCTACCCATTGTCCTGTGGACTGCTCTTCAAGGACTCACTATTTGCTCTTCAAGGACTGATGGGTCCCAGCACTCCTAAAGGAGAGCATCTTCTGTAGGGCTTTCCTGCCCTTTTCCTTTCAAATCAAAGAGCTTTGAACCGTTCTCCTATTTGTTATATAGCAAGTGACTAGGAATTTTTACTTACTTGCAAAGGACAAGAATCTGCTGTCCCATGCAAGGGAAAGGCAGACTCTGATACAGGCTGCCTTGCCTGCTCTGCAAAGCACTGTCTAATAACTAGGGGTTGTACATGGCTTTGGTTTGCAAAATATTAAATAAATTTGTATCTTCTGCTGCTTCCCTTGGATAGAGTGTTAATATGAGCAGCATAACAACTGCTGCACTTCATCCCAGAGGTGGCTTCATTTTAGTGGCCTTGTAAAGCCAGGGTGCATGATGCAGAATTTTTATTTGCTGCTGTAGAGGCATTACAGAAATTTAAATATTTTTTGCTATTTAGCAAAACATGCTATTTGTCTCACAGATTAAGTGAAGGCTTTGGAAAAACTACTCGTGTAACAATAACCTGACCATTCTGTTCCTTCCATTCCTGTTCAGTTTCCCACGCTGCTCTCAGTAGTGCTCAAAATGGAATGATTTTGAGCATCACTAGTGTGCTGTTCTTGGTTTTGCTAAAACTCTGGAGAATTATACCAGTACTTGACCCTTCTTCCCTTTTCTCTATCCCTCCAGTAGATTTAATCCCAACATTTTTTTTCTTTTCTTCCTGACTGATGTTGTAATCACCAGGATATCCAATCTGTTAAAACACCGTAGTGCATACACAGGAACATGTAAGTATTTCAACTTTACAGGTACAGACAAGTGAAATGACAATGCAGCAGTAACAGGGACAGGTAAGAAGTCCTGAGTTCTTGAATGTTTACAGTGTACTTAGTCCTTACACTGTACTTAACAAATCACAAGCCCACCCTTTTTAATCCAAACAGGAACACATTGTATAAACAGGTGGCCATGAACCTCGTCTCTCGGTTGGAAACAAACTGTGCCTATTCACTGTGAGCTACAGTTTTATTATGGACTTGAGACTGATATTACTGGCATTTGACATGACCACATAGCAATACTGGGTGCCAGGTCCTCTTCCGATTTGCTTTTGCTGACAGGTATTCTAACATCACTCTGGTTAGTTCAGACCCCATTTGTGGCAGTTTCCAGTCCTGAAGTCCTGTCATGGTATCATAATATCACTGCAACAAACAGCTTTTTGCTGGCACTTAGCAGTGGAGCACATGCCAGAGATTCATGTGAATCACAAGGAAATGGTTCCCACTACTGAGTACATTAAGTTAAAGGAGAAAGCTATTTCCATAGTAACCACATACGGTAGGTCAGATGGTGACTTTCCAGATTTACCACCAGTGGTTTTGATCTTGAATTATTTATACAGTGAATTTAACTTCTCCGGTCTTCTTGGCACATTGCCTATGATTCTCCATGTTAACATGTGGGAGAAAAGGGAAGTTTTATAGGTAGTACCAGAAAGGCTTAAACTTGATGTTTTTATTCACAGATGAAACATTGTTATTCTCATGGCAAGTATCAACGCAAATAATAGTGGAAACACTTGGGCTTGCTAATCTACTTTTTACTAGGGACTTTACCATATATACTAATTTGAATATGTTACAGGTGGAGCTGGTAGTAATTGCTATGCCTGTATTGCCAAACATTTTTCCACTATAAGACCTACTTTTCTCACTTGAAACTCCTTGAAGCTCAAAATGCTTCAGCTGAAATTCATCAGTTCTCCTGTTTCTTTGGACTGTGATTTATGGAAGAAAATTCCAGCCAATTGCAGGCTGAATTTGGGGGTGAAATATTGCTTTGTTCATGTCAAAGTTTTCTTAAAATTGTTTTGCTGGGAAACGACCACTTCTAGTACTGGGAGCAAGCACCTAAAATTGCACAGTAAAGTCATCTTAACATCATGATTTATCTTCATTTGTTCCCAAGAATTATAGTCATATGTGGTAAAAGTATAAATATTTTATTAATTTCAGAGTAGGTTTACATTATCTGCTCCTTTTCCAACCCTCTGAGCTATTTAGGGCTTTGTGGACCCCAACTTTTCAGCTTTTAACAACAGACCTTAGGGAATGAGGGACACGATATTTTATAACCTTGTGGACAGCCCTTTGTGGATCCTGGTGTAAAATAGTCCTGAAGCCCCTCTGTTATTGGTGATTATTTCCAAAACCCACTGGCAGAGTGAGAGACAGGTCTGCATGGAAGAGAAGAGCTCCCTGCTAAGCGGTGGATATGGTTGAAGTCCGTGTCCCAGCCTAGCTAAGGCATCTCTACAGATCCCCACTATGGCATCTTGGTTTTTGCTGGCTGGGAGGTGGTGTTTGGTCAGTAAGGATTATTTGTGAGCTGCAGGGCAAGCAACAGAGTGTTTAGCATGGTTTCAGACCCCTGGACTGAGAGCCCCTTTGGCAGAATTTGGCACTGTTAAACATGGGTTTTCTTTATACTTTGTCCTATCAGACATCACCCCTGGGCCATAAGGACTCATTGCACAGCTCCGGCATGCCAGTTGACTCCTTTGCCCAGGAATTTTTGTTAGGGGCACTCCCAGCCAGACCGGCTTCTCTCCTTTACCTATCCCCTGAAAGGAGCAGAGGCTGCTGGGCCATATCAGATCACTCACCTTCATGGGCAAAAGCAGTGCAACCACCATGGAGATCCCACCGAGTCGGCAGTAGCAGATGTTGAGGGATGGAGTAGTTTCTGCCAGACAGCAAAGCCTTGGGCTGGGAAAGTCCTGCTAGGGAAGATACCCTGCAGTGAGGATGCAAAGTTGTCCTGATCAGCTAGGGGTCTACAGTGTGACTCCGATGTACATTAATTGTGGGCAGGAGGTAAGGGAGAAGATGGCTGCTGTGGAACTGGTGTGTTGGGACTCAGTTGTGGAGAACTGCCACATGGACATACAGCTGCCCAGAAACCAGAGACATGGACGTCATGCAATCTTGCCTCCCTCTTTAACTGAGGCTCATAATAGTGTTTGAAACCAATATCATATGTGGTTACCAACAAGGTCTATGTGCTGCCTTCTACCCTTGCCATGGAGCAATCAAAAAATCATAACTCTTTGGATAGGGAAACTGTGCTCAAGCTCACCAGCTTCTCTATCCAGTAAAGTGATTGGCAACAGATTTGCTTATGCAAAGATCTGGCACCCATTCCCCTAACATTTGGCTTCTGTGCTTTGTTCTTGTCCTTTCTCTGATTTCTCCTGTCTTCATGATCTCCTGTTGCTTTGTCATACCCTGAGTCAAGGCAGAGAGAGGTGGAAAAGGTACTGAGGCTGTTGTGTGTTACTGGACTTGGGGTCTTAAACCCAACCGCATGCTCAGCCATGCCTTCATGCTCTCTCTGTGCAAGACACCTTCCCTTCTCCCTTGGGTCCCATGTGCAGGAATACCTGGCTGGACAAGGGCGTTATTGGGGTGGAAGAAGGAAGCTGGTTCCTCTCTTCTAACCAGCTCTGGACTCTCCACATGCCTTGGTAAGCATTTGTAATATTAAAGGCACTTAATTACATAGGTAAGGAAGCCCTTGGAACTGAGGTTCCTCTAAGCATTTTGTTCTTGGGTCTTCACTTTATGTACTGTTTTGAACTCTCCAATCTAGTGGCTCAGGGAGGTGGCTGTCAGATCAGTGTGATGTTTTGGGTAATTGTATGATTTTAAAGACTGAAGTTCACCTGCTAGAATCTGGTGTGTTAAATGCACTGGAAGCAGGTGCTCAGCTGCTCAGCAATGTCAGATGGGCCTTTTCCAGTCCCCAAAACAGAAGGATGGGAGTTAATTTGATTTATGCTGGCATTTTTTATTCCATGGCAGAAAACTACTCTTTCAAGGTCATGTTGTCAGCTTACATCACTGCTTCAGGATGACCTGGTTAGGGAGCTGCTGTCCTATCACCTCCTTTATTCTTTGCTCAGTTTCTGGTCTGTGGTTTTGGTCACATTACATTTTTCTCTTTCTGCCTGGAGCTGAGCAGGTTCTTGTGTTGAAGTACAATCCTGGAGGTTTCCTGTTTCAGTGTGACACTCAATTGGTATTTGAAGAACTTAAAACCAGAAGGAATGCTCTTAGTGCTGTATGCTTTCCTACTGATGGCCTAACACTTGCTCCACAGCCCTGCAAGGCAGTGCTAACAGCTGTATTCTGCCCGGCAGAATATGGAGCAAGTCAAAGTGTTGTACACAGTAATGTTACCAATTACGCCTTTTGACTCACAGCTTGGTTGGATTTTAACCCTTGGAGCCACAACTTTCACTGGGTCTCCTGCTCCAGGTTGAATATTTTATGAAAGGTTTGGCAGAGACTGCTCTGTTTTATGTGAGAGGAGAGAATGGTCCCTTGCTCAAGCCCTTGCCTAAGAGAGGAAATACCCATGCAGCTGTCTGTTGAGGATGGCCAGCACCTTGCCCTGGAGAAAGGTTGGCTAATCTCTTGACCAGGCTGTCCGTGTGCTGGGCTGACAGGTGTGGGAGCCTGCCTGCATTGGGTCATAAAAATGTCAATTTGGAAGTAGGCAAATCAGTGAGTTTTCCATTTATTTCAGCGGAAGCAAAACCAGGCCTGTAATTCCTAACAGCATCATGTAGTCATAAAATACAGAAGAATGAAGAAATAACTAGCAAGAAGATAAACACAGAAACCACCCTTGTGTCAAGCAGGTTTGCCGGCATTTTTTTTTCCAAATGAATATAACCATTTTGCCACTCTGGCTGTGATGCGAAAAGCCTTAACTCCCTCCACCCCTCCCTGTATCCTATCATTTAATCTCCAAACAGCAACGTGCCTTGAGTTGAAGCACGTAAGAATTGTTCTCCAGACCTGCTGAATTGCTGATGAGAATGTGTCACTGAATTCTTCTGCATTTTAGCTTCTTTATTCTGTGACGGAGAGATAGAGGGTGATTCAGAATGGGTCTGGACTGGGTGGCCATACTCCTCATGCAGGTACCTGAGGTTAGGTGGGACAAATGCAGACCAACAGTTACCCTTCAGATACTGTCTCTGTTCCACAATCTCAGATGTTGGATTTGTCTATTTGGCTAATTTCTCGTATAGTCACTGCTCCTTTTCAAAATCATCTTCACCAAAGCCAGGGCCCAGAAGAGTTATTCAGTGGGTGAGAGATGCAAACCAGAATAATTTGGATTGGGAGAAACCTCTAGACTTCACCTGGCCCAACCTCCTGCTCAAAGCAGAGTAGACTTTGAAATCAGATCTCAGGGCCTTGGTCAATCAAGTCTTGAATATCTCCAACACTGGAGATTCCCCACATTCTCTGGGTACTTTCTCTACTGCTGAACCATGCTCACAGTGAAATATTTTTTCCTTGTGTCTCTAGAATTTCCCTTGTTCCAGCTTGTGTCTGTTGCCTTGTGTCTTTTCACTGTCTACCTCTGACAAGAGATGGACTTCACCTTCTTTGTACCCTCCCATTAGATAGTTGCAGACAACAGTAAGGCCTCCCCTGAGCCATTTCTTCTTCAGGCTGAACAAGGCTGTCTCTCTCAGCTTCTCTTCCTACATCATGTGCTCTAGCCCCTAACCACCTTGATGGTCCTCTGTGGGACTTGATCTGGTCTGTCAATGTCTGCATTGTGTTTGGAAGCCCAGAGCTGGCCACAGTTTTCCATCTGTGGCTACACCAGTGCTGAAGAGAGGGGAGGATCTCTCCCTTGACCTGCTGACGTCAGTCTTGCTACAGCTTAGTATGAAGTTGGGAAGGGTGCACTGCTGACTCGGGTTCACTTGGTGTCCACCAGGATCCCAGGTCCTTTCCTGCAAAGCTGTTCCTAAGCCAGCTGTCTCCCAGTCTGTACAGCTGCATGGGGCTGCTCCATCCCAGCACTCCTGAATGATGGAAAACGTGTGGAATATCCTGGTATGTAGGTGACCAGGAGGCCGAGGGGACTGATGTCCCTCAGAGTATGAGGGACTGATATTTAGCTTCAATCACCACAACAGCTTAATCTGTATCAAGATGCAGTGTGACCTGGTGTTAAATGGTGAAACAAAGGCACAGAAATGCTCTCAGTTGCAAATCGTGTGGTTCTGTAACAAAGCACATCACATGCAAGTTTTGCAGCTGTCTTCGGGCTTCTTCCTTTTTCCACTAGAGGGACCCAAATGCAAATAAAAGCTCTAATTTATCAGCTGGGGAAAAGTGTGTGTGGGGTCAAGTACATTAGCATTGAATGAAAGGCAGTATTTTCTCCCTCTTAGTATTTGTATTAAGGACCTGATTCACCATTCATTGAGTTCGAGCTGGAAATACTCGGAGACTTCAAGCTAAGACCTGGGCTCCCTATTTCAGAACCAGTTTCCAAGGCTTGAATATCTCGAATGTTAATAGCTAAAATAGCTGCAAGCCAAAGCCAAGTCTTGACCATTAGCCAGGATATGTCCTTTTGTGGGCAGTGCATTTTTCAGTTTCTGTGTCCATTTTACCTGTGACCTCTCTGCTGTGGCTCCCTGACACTGCTCTTTCCTGCCAGATGACGGCAGAACACGGTTTCTGTTTCAGCTGACTGAGGGGAGGGAGGGAAAAAAATCACTGCTCATCACTGAGTTTTTGAAACCTGTTAGAAACAAAAGTGCAGAGGGATGGGGATCTGGATCTTCTACCCTAACCCTTTGGAAAGAAAGGCAAAAGAAAAAAAGAGCTGAAGGGAAAAAGACCGTAGCTGATGTTTTTTGGGTTTCATACTGGAAAAAGCATAGGATTAACCCTTCCTCCCCCCACCTAAACTTATCCACAACAAGATTCACTTACAAAGGCTGCTTTAACTTCAAAACACTGCTGATTAACTCCAAATCATCTGAATAAATGTCCTGCCTGGAAAACCAAATCTGAACTAGGGACTGGGGGAGGATGAGACAAAACCTTTATTAAAAAGCTGAGTTTCCCCTTTTTTTCTCACTTGGAAAAAGAAGTAGCTAAACACATGAGTGTGGCTTAACCTTATGCACCCACTGGTTCTACCAAAAACCAAGCCTTGAATGTCTTCTAACTACAGAAGTGTATAATAGAGGAACAAAGATTTACCGCTGCCTGGGCTGCACAACCAGTTTGGCTGCAGAAAGCTGTGGCCGTCTGTCCTGGTCCAGCAGGACTGCTTAGGGTTTTCCCTTAGCATACGATCCTGCTTGGAAACAGACTTAGTTTCACTGGAGGAGTCTGGGACCAAAACACTCTGGCATGGCTGGGCTTAGTGACCAGGCACCTGAGCAGGCAGGATGAGAGGGGAGCAGCCAGCTGGACTTTTAAGCACCGACTATTGGCACTGGTCATTTGTTGTTTCCCTCTTGATTTGCTTTTCTGAATTGCCAGGCTCATACCTGTCCCTTTTGCACTCTTCTGTTGCTGGCAGTTTTCCTTCTGTGTTCCTCCCGCAAGGCCCTCGCAACCCAGCCACTCACTTCTCTTCCTCTCACCCATTATCAAGGTTAAAAGGGGAAGATGTCAAAGGCTGCCAGAAATAGGTCCTCTGGGCTCCATTATTCCTGTCTCCCATGTTATTAAAACCAACGCCCCTTTCTCTCCATCTTGGCAGGACAGAGAAGTTAACTCAGTTGGGAACTACAGTTGAAGAGGAGGAGGATGCTGGCCCTGGGACCACTGGTTCAGAGTCTGGAAAGGGGGAGAGGGAGGAGAGCTCAAGCACATCTACCCTGTGGTCAGGCATGGGTCCACCATGCCCATTTTCACCTGCCATGTTGTCCTCACCCATGGACAAACTCAGACTGAAGAGTGGGAGCCCTCTGAGGGAAGGAGGATGGGCAGTGCCTTCACGCAGCCCCTGCTCTTCTTCTGTGCTGATACACAGACCCCATCCCTGTGTTGGGGAAAGACTGGTGGGGTGGCTGATTTAGTAAACTTTGGACTTAGAGGCAGACTCAACCAACAAAACAGGTATTTGGGGTTTGTGTAGTTTTCCTAAATTTCTGTAGCAAAGAAAAGTCTAATATTTTTATGCTGGTAAGATTGCTAGGGCTTTTACCAATAGAGAAATGCTGTAAAAATAGCACCACCAGTTGACATGATTAAGCTGGCAAAAATGCCAACTGGTGACCTGGCCTCTGTACCCAGACCTACTGCTCCTTTTTTGTTTTCCTTCAGGTCTTTGTACTTCCCTCCTGCTTTATCGTTACCTGTCCTGCACACTTCTCTCATAATCTGCTGCTGACAGTTTTCTATTAGGCATAATTTCCTGGCCATCTTGTGTATAACTTTGACATGCTGTAAATTTGGAGATTTATATGGAGTCATATGAACTGTGCTCTTGAGACACTTGAAAGAAAAACATTGAAAAGGACAATCTTGGCAGGAAAAGTACAATTGGAGGGCTGGAAGGCGAATCCATAAGAGGTAGTTAAAGCTAGTCAGTGTGAGTTGATTAAGATGAAACAGGCCTTCAGCTTTGTCACTGCTTGGGACTGAGCCATCAGTGACTGTAAGTGCTATGATGTGGACTTGGGCGGATGCTAGACAAGAAACCCCCCTGATTTGCAGTACATTCCTGCTTGAAACTCACCAGTATCTGGAAACTGGGTGGGCTTGGAGAATCCCAAGCAGCCAGAGCTTTGCAACAAACTGGCAGAGCTGAAATACCCTTGAGCAACAAGAGTGAACTTGCCTTTCGAGGCATGCCTGGCTTAAAACTGGGTCCTGTTTCTGTTCATTTTTTCAGTTTTCATTTCTGAAAGTACGCTGATTTGCAGAAGAAACTGAACTCGGCAGTCGTGGATGTACAGGCAGCCTGATTCTTTAAAAACAAGCAAGTAATTAGTGGTTTTGGAAACAGGCTTATAATCCTAATGCCCCCCACCCCCCCCCCACCCCCCACCCCCTGCAAGATCTGGAGAGCTGCTTGGTATTAGAGTCAGTCTGCTACAGTCTGGTACTGGTACAGTTGGTACTGGTACAGTCCTAGCTAGTGTGCTAGGACTGTTCTTTCCTGATCTTACAGCAAAACACTTCCCTTGCAGCTGGACTGGCTCAGCTCCTGTCCTCAGCTGGTAGGTCCCCACTACCAGCTTTGCTAACCCAGGCCTGAGAGAAAGCAGAGGAACTGATGGTGCTGGCAACTGTCTTTGTCTGTTGAGTCTCTTTACATACTGTGCAAAGACAACAGTCTCCAAAAGGGAAGAGGGGAAAAAAAACATTTTTAAAGAGGAAAAAAATATTAAAAGGAGAGTTATTCTCAAGAGCCATGGCCAT
Source organism: Pelecanus crispus (assembly GCF_030463565.1). NCBI lineage: Eukaryota > Metazoa > Chordata > Aves > Pelecaniformes > Pelecanidae > Pelecanus > Pelecanus crispus. Next base: position 161,922,793 of record NC_134644.1, on the reverse strand, counting down.
GCAGAAGCCTTCTTTGCACACAGCTAACCTGGCATCTGTGCCCTTGCTGGGCCAGCATAAACCCAGGTGGGAGTATGGAAAGAGTCTGCACCTAACTCATTGATCGGCCATCACTGATCCTTGCTAAAACACAGCTGTCAGACATGCAAGAAAGACAATCTGAAGAACTCACTTGGTGTGACCTATGGGTCAGTTCTTATACATGAAAATGTAGTTAGAGGCTGACAGAGGTACTGCATGTACAGGGTGAAAGCTCAGGTTGTGGCCTCCTATGCGACGCAATGTAATTTGACAAGGCAGGGCTGCCTCTGACTGTGCTGGTGCCTGCCCTCCATCCTGAACATAATATCTGAGACAATATATCTCTAGCCTTCTGTAACATCTCAGAAACAAAGCTGAAAATATCTATTGCTAATCCCTCAAAGGTTTCTGCTGAAAGCAGAGTGTATTGAGATGTTTAAAGGCATGGAAAACTTGAGGTGAGTTCTTCCTACTTAGGTCCATGTTGTGAGTTAAATCTTTGGAGTAATTTTCATGCCTGTGGTGAAATAGTCATGCTGCTGTTTCCTTTGCAGGCTGCAGTGGGAAGTTTTCTAAGATATGTACGATAATTTACCTTTGTCTCAAAACTCTAGGTAATATATCTTTGAAGGTTTAGTATGCCAATGGAGACCTCACCTGGAGTACTGCATCCAGCTCTGGGGCCCTCAGCACAAGAAGGACATGGACCTGTTGGAGTGGGTCCAGAGGAGGGCCACCAAAATGATCCGAGGGCTGGAACACCTCTCCTGTGAGGCCAGGCTGAGAGAGTTGGGGTTGTTCAGCCTGGAGAAGAGAAGGCTGAGAGGAGACCTTATTGCAGCCTTTCAGTACTTAAAGGCGGCCTACAGGAAGGATGGGGAGAATCTTTTTAGCAAGGCCTGTTGTGGCAGAACAAGGAATAATGGATTTAAACTAAAGAAGAATAGATTTGGACTAGATATAAGAAAGAAATTTTTTACAATGAGGGTGGTGAAGCACTGGAAGAGGTTGCCCAGAGAGGTGGTAGAGGCCCCATCCTTGGCAACATTCAAGGTCATGTTGGATGGGGCTCTGAGCACCCTGATCTGGTTAAAGCTGTCCCTGCTCACTGCAGGGGGGTTGGGCTAGATGATCTCTAAAGGTCCCTTCCAAACCAAAGCATTCTATGTTTCTATGATTCTATGATTCTAACTTCAACATACCTGTGATTAGTTTGACATTATGGAGCACTTTTGTCATGGACAGGAGTTTGGCTGTTTTTTTAAAAAAAGAGCTAGACTGCATCTGACACCTTTTTACATCAGGGAAGATTCAAAACAATCAGACTATGAAAAGAGCAGCAACTCAAGACACGCTCAGGACAAAGACTTCAACATTAAAGTAGCCAGTTTATAACACAAGCTCTATTGTCAAATGGCCCACCTTTCAGAAAATACATATCCTATGGTAAACCTCACTGTTTTCACAGTGGATGGTCCCTCATAGAGGACAGCAAGACCACTTCCTGGGGGAGGTAGACAAACCCAGAAGAAGCAAGCAAGCAGGAATCACTATCTTTAGATTTTCTAATGTTCATCAAAATGAAATATTTTCTATTTAAAATGTTGTCAATTACCAAGTACTTACATTGGGTTTTATTTAATGTGGTTACTAGTATTGTCTCTTTTTCAAGGGTCAGCAAATGAAAAAGGAATCTTTAATTTCTCTTTCGTTGAAACCAATTTTGAACTCACTCTTGATCTCACTGAGAATAGGGTGGGGCCAATATTAATTCCATGTGATAAATAAGAAAAAGAAAAGCTCTATGAAAATTTGGTTTTTTTTTTTTAGCTGGCATTATTTTGGAGCTCTGATGGAAAAAAGTCAATGGTGACTGATGCACTGAGGTCAGGATCATTGTATATACTATTCATTATATTCCTTATTGCCAACTGAAAGCACAATGGTATTCCTGTTCTTGAGATCCTTTGTACCTACTGCTATTTCTAGACAAGGAAAAATTATTGCAGCTTCTCATAACTGAATGCCAGGAGAGATATCAGAAATTTTCATTTTGTTGCTGCTTTAGATTACAGAACAAAATTAGTTGCGTATGTAATAAGGCTACTGATGCCATGAGAAAATGATTTGTGACTCATGAGAAAACTTCTTAGCCAAAAATATACAAAGCTAATTGAGAAATGATTTTTTTTCCCCTATGTGGCAAGACATGTCAGCCATATATTTCTCACCACATAACTGGCAGGAAAACAAAGCAATTTTATAGTCTTGTATTGTGCTACAATATGTTGGTTATTGTAAACCTTTGCAATCACCCAATTACAAGGTACCAAAGAGAAATGAGATTCAACAACAATAGTTCAGGACTCAACTCAGCTCATAAGTACCTCCAAAGCTCTGAAAGTATCCCAGTTTTCACATTCACACATCTATTACTTTTCCTCTCTGACAATGGTCAAGCTAAAAGCAGTAGGTTCAACCCAAATGTGTTAGGTTTAACTCCGCATGCTTAGATCGACGCAGCATCACAAGTCCACTGCCTATTTGCCCAGAAATTTCCATAGATTAAACTGTAGTCATGAAATCACTTTAAAAGTACTAATCTTCTAACCCACACATTGGCAGATGCGTTTCCCATATTTCAGTAGAGTAAGAACAGTCTAATATACCTCTTTGCAACACCTGACCTCTTAAATCTGGAGGAAGTACCAGCTCAGTGCTAACGTTGCCAGTCTTTGGTTGATGCAGCAGACATTCTCTTTCCTCCAACCTAGGAAGTATGTTTGGATTGTTAAAGTTTTTCCTGGCATTACAATGCTTTCCTACCTGAAATGATGGCATGTGCTTTTGTCAGGAGGATATTCTGATGATGAGCACCATAGAAATGTGAATAACAAGTAATTAAGATCTGTATGAAGCATGTGTCACAGTGAAAGCTCAGAACTTAATGAGATTTTTCATAATTTAAATTTACAATAAAAGTAGTCAGTTTGACAGTTATGGCCAACTGCAGTGACATAGCAGGCTTGAAGTCCTCAAGATCATCTGTTAGAGAATTCAGACCATGTTTTCTGTTATTAGGATAGACATACATAATTATTTAAACTCACAGTAATAAAGCTACAGTTCTCTGGGCTGGTTGACAAAGGACCCATAATAAAGGAGAACTAATCCATCCTGGGATAGGGATAGCTAGCAGAAAAAGATTATACCCTGTCATATATTATTTCTTTCACAGGATCCTTGCTACATGCAGTGCGTAGGGTGAAAAATGTTAATTGAGATGGTGTGGGACTAAGACTATTGTCTGTAGGGTCCCAGCCTCATTAGCTGCAAAATGTGGAAAGTGTGGAGGGAGCAAATAAAGGGATTTCAGAAAGAGAAAGTGTGGCCTAATGTTTAATACAGTTGAATACCACCCTGAAGAACTGGATTCTTGCCTAGCCTCTGAGCTACTATGTGATGCTAAACTGAGGTTTCCACAGCAGGGAAGTGGCCCTGCTGTTGGTGTAAGAGCTGGCTGGTTGTTCGCCAGGAGATGGGATCCTGGGGCTCGGGTCTTCCTGCTGCTTGAGAAAAATGAAAACTGTGCTTCCCTGATCCCAGGGTGATGGGCTACAGAGGGGAGAAGGGAGCACTGGGGCCACTTTCTGGTGTTATCCACGGTGTCAGGACAGCAATCCCACTCGGGTCAGTGCCATAGATCCAGAGAGTGTCCTGGACTGTGTGGAAGAAAACTTCCTGACACAGCTGGTGAGGGAGCCAACTATGGAAGGCGTCCCACTGTACCTGTTGTTTGTGAACATAGAAGGGCTTGTGGGTGATGTGATGCTTGGAGGCCTTCTTGGGCATAACTATCACAGAATGATAGTTTTTGATTCTTGGAGAAGTAAGGAGGGGGGGTCAGCAGAACTGCTGCCTTGGACTTCTGGAGAGCAGACTTTGGCCTGTTTAGGAGGCTGGTTGACGGAGTCCCTTGGCAGGCAGGCCTGAAGGGCAAAGGAGTCCAGGAAGGCTGGACATTCTTCAAGAAGGAAATCTTAAAAGCGCAGGAGCTGGCCGTCCCCATGTACCGAAAGACAAACCAGCAGGGAAGGAGACAAACCTGGCTGAATAGAGAGCTTTGGTGGGAGCTCAGGAAAAAAAGGGCAGTCTCTGACCTTAGGAAGAAGGAGCAGGCAACTCAGGAGGATGACAAGGATGTTGTGAGGTTATGCAGGGAGAAAATTAGAAGGACCAAAGCCCATCTAGAACTTAATCTGGCTACTGCCGTAAAAGACAATGAAAAATGTTTCTGTGAATACATTAGCAACAAAAGGAGTGCTAAGCAGAATCTCCATCCTTTATTGGATGTGGGGGGAAACATAGTTACAAAGCATGAGGTACTTAATGCCTTCTTTGCCTCAGTCTTTAATATCAAGACCAGTTATTCTGTGGGTACCCAGCCCCCTGAGATAAAAGACAGGGACAGGGAGCAGAATGAAGCCCCCATCATGCAAGGGGAAATTGATAGTGACCTGCTATACCACTTAGACACACACAAATCTATGGGGCCAGATGGGATCCACCCAAGGGTACTGAGGGAGATGGCGGAAGTTCTCACCAAGCCACTTTCAATCATTTATCAGCAGTCCTGGTTAACCAGGGAGGTCCCAGTTGACTGGAGGTTAGCAAATGTGACACCCATCTACAAGAAGGCTGGAAGGAGGATCTGGGGAACTACAGGCCTGTCAGTCTGACCTCAGTGCTGGGGCAGGTCATGGAGCAGATTATCCTGAGTGCCACCATGCGGCATGTACAGGACAGTCAGGTGATCAGGCCCAATCAGGATGGGTTTATGAAAGGCAGGTCCTGCTTGACTAACCTGATCTCCTTCTATGACAAGGTGACGCACTGAGTGGATGAGGGAAAGGCTGTGGATGTTGTGTACTGTCATGATTTAACCCCAGATGAGAACTAAGCACCACACAGCCACTCACTCACTCCTCCCCAGTGAGACAGGGGAGTGAATCGGAAGAGTAAAAATGAGAAAACTCATTGGTTGAGATAATACCAGTTTCATAAGTAAAGCAAAAGCCGGGCATGCAAGCAAAACAAAACAAGGAATTCATTCACTACTTCCCAGCAGCAGGCAGGTGTTCAGCCATCTCCAGGAAAGCAGGGCTCCATCACATGTAACAGTTACTTGGGAAGACAAACTCTGAACGCCGTAACTCTGAACTTCCCCCCTTCCTTCTTCTTCCCTGTCCTGGTTTTGGCTGGGATAGAGTTAATTTTCTTCCTAGTTGCAGGCATAGTGCTGTGTTTTGGATTTAGTAGGAGAAGAATGCTGATAACACACTGATGTTTTAGTTGTTGCTAAGTACTGCTTATACTAGTCAAGGACTTTTCAGCTTCCCATGCTCTGCCAGGTGCACAAGAAGCTGGGAGGGGGCACAGCCAGAAGAGTTGATCCAAACTGCCCAAAGGGCCATTCCATACCATATGACGTCATGCTCAGTATAGAAACTGGGTGGGGGTTGGCTGGGGAGCAGCGATTGCTGCTTGGGAACTGTCTGGGTATTGGTCGGTGGGTGGTGAGCAATTGCATTGTGCATCACTTGCTTGTATGCTATTATTGTTATCATCATTATTATATTGTAATTATTATCATTACTATTTTACTTTATTTCATTTATTAATCTGTTCTTATCTCAACCCAGGAGTGTTTCTCACTCTTACCCTTCCGATTCTCTCCCCCATCCCATCGGGGTAGGGGGAGTGAGTGAGTGGCTGCGTGGTGCTTAGTTGCTGGCTGGGGCTAAACCACGACATTCCCCCAGCTTGATATGCTGAGCATGCCATCATACGGTATGGAATATCCCTTTGGTCAGCTGGGGTCAGCTGTCCCGGCTATGTCCTCTCCCAACTTCTTGTGTACCCCCAGGCTACTCACTGGTGGGGTGGGGTGAGAAGCAGAAAAGGCCTTGACTCTGTGTAAGCACTGCTCAGCAGTAACAAAAACACCCCTGTATTATTAATGTTTCCAGCACAAATCCAAAACATGGCCCCATACTAGCTACTATGAAGAAAATTAACTCTACCACAGCCAAACCCAGGACATCTACCTAGACTTTAGTAAAGCCTTTGACACCGTTTCCTACAACATTCTCCTGGAGAAACTGGCTGCTTGTGGCTTGGATGGGTGTATGCTTCTCTGGGTAAAATATTGCCTGGATGGTTGAGCCCAAAGAGTTGTGGTGAATGGAGTTAAGTCCAGCTGATGGCTGGTTGCAAGTGGGGTTCCCCAGGGCTCAGTATTTGGGCCAGTTCGGTTTAATACCTTTAGCAACATTCTGGAGGAGGGGATCGAGTGCAACCTCAGTAAGTTTGCAGATGACACCAAGTTGGGCAGGAGTGTTGATTTGCTTGAGGGTATGAATGCTCTGCAGAGGGATCTGGACAGGCTGGATCAATGGACTGAGGCCAACTGTATGAGGTTTAACAAGGCCAAGTGCCAGGTCCTGCACTTCGGTCACAACAATCCCATGCAACGCTACAGTCTTGGGGAAGAGTGGCTGGAAAGCGTCCTGGTGGAAAAGGACCTGGGGGTGTTGGTTGACAGCCGGCTGAACATGAGGCAGCAGTGTGCCCGGGTGGCCAAGAAGGCCAACAGCATCCTGGCTTGTATCAGGAATAGTGTGGCCAGCAGGAGCAGGGAGGTGATTGTGCCCCTGTACTCGGCACTGGTGAGGCCGCACCTGGAATACTGTGTTCAGTTTTGGGCCCCTCACTACAAGAAAGACATTGAGGTGCTGGAGCGTGTTCAGAGAAGGGCAATGAAGCTGGTGAAGGGTCTAGAGGACAAGTCTTGTGAGGAGCAGCTGAAGGAACTGCGGTTGTTTATCTGCAGGAGGCTGAGGGGAGACCTTGTTGCTCTCTACAACTACCTGAAAGGAGGTTGTAGCAAGGTGGGTGTTGGTCTCTTCTCCCAAGTAACAAGCGATGGGACAAGAGGAAATGCCCTCAAGTTGTGCCAGGGGAGGTTTAGACTGGATGTCAGGAAAAATTTCTTCACCAAAAGGGTTGTCTATCATTGGAACAGGCTGCCCAGGAAAGTGGCGGAGTCCCCATCCCTGGAGGTATTTAGAAGATGTGTAGATGTGGTGCTTAAGGACATGGTTTAGTGGTGGACTTGGCAGTGCTAGGTTAACAGTTGGACTCGATGATCTTAAAGGTCTTTTTCAACCTAAATGATTCTATGAGGTCACACAAGCCTGTTTTCCACATGTTAAGAACATGCACACAGTTACTGTGGCTCAGGTGGCAGTCAGAAAGTTTATCTGAGCCCTTATTTTTACTGCTCAAGTTCTTTTTGATTAAATTTCTGTTTCTGTTCTAGCATGAAAAAAAATATTTCAGGAAACACAAATTCACTCTATTACACTGCCTTGCCTTTGTTCAAGCATAAATAATAAACAACTCAAAGTCACCTGATGGATCCAGCCTTATTGTTCTCTAACCTCCCACATTTCAGTATGAAAACAGTAAGGTTAAGCAGGCCTTGACATCAGACCGAGAACCTGGTTTGCATTTGGCTGCTGTCCTTGTTTAGGGTTGCCTTGTCAGCACAGGAGGTGGAAGGTCTCAGTGCATTCTGTGAGGTCCGTGTTGCAGACCGTGCATCAGGCAAGGACCAAAACATTGGGGGCAGTTTTTAGATAGGGCTAACATTTCCTGATGCCCAAATCTGGGAAGATTCTTGCTTGGAGTACAGGCTTTCTGCACTGCTTTTTGGGGTGTCTGAATCTCTCTGATGTTTGGGTCCCAACTCTGGTGATCTGAGTCACCCAGCTGGGGACAGCTTTCCAGTCCTTTGGTGTTGTGATACACAGAGTCACCAAGAGCTGTTCCAGCCCTGGGCCAAAGAAAATACTTGGTTTCTACCCCTATTCATGTCAGTAGTCTCCCTCCACTACCCCTGCCTCCAAGCCAGTGCCACACTGGAATCCCCATAATTTGAATCTGCAATACTCTTTTTTTGTTAGAATATTTAAATGCAATATGTAGCAAGACTGACACAGAGCACCTTAGCCTATGGACGTGCATGGGTGAACGGAAGGTAAGCTAAAGTGCTAGAAAATGCAGGTCAATACCCACCATGGTGCAGCAGAGCTGAGAATTGAGGCCAGATTCCCAGATTTTCCCTTGCCTGTCCTTGGAAAGTGAATCCTTCCTTTCAAAAAATGGTTTGTGGTCTGTGCCCATGTGGCACCTTGCAATAGACTTAGAAGTGCTGGTACTTCACCCTCTCATTACTTATGCATGAGATCTCTCTCACCTGAGATAGCAGGTGTCCTGGTTTCGGCTGGGATAGAGTTAATTTTCTTCCTAACAGCAGGCATAGTGCTGTGTTTTGGATTTAGTAGGAGAAGAATGTTGATAACACACTGATGTTTGTAGTTGTTGCTGAGTACTGCTTATGCTAGTCAAGGACTTTTTCAGCTTCCCATGCTCTGCCAGGCGCACAAGAAACTGGGAGGGGGCACAGCCAGAATAGTTGATCCAAACTGACCAAAGGGCTATTCCATACCATATGACGTCATGCTCAGTATATAAACTGGGGGGGGTTGGCCGGGGAGCAGCGATCGCTGCTCGGGAACTGTCTGGGTATCGGTCGGCGGGTGGTGAGCAATTGCATTGTGCATCACTTGCTTCGTGTATCATTATTATTATTATCATTATTATACTGTTACTATTAGCATTACTATTTTACTTTATTTCAATTATTAAACTGTTCTTATCTCAGCCCAGGAGTGTTTCTCACTCTTACTCCTCCAATTCTCTCCCCCATCCCATCGGAGTAGGGGGAGTGAGCGAGCGGCTGCGTGGTGCTTAGTTGCTGGCTGGGGCTAAACCACGACAGTCCTTTTTGGCGCCCAACGTGGGGCTTGAGATAACAACAGATTAATCAGAGTGTATTAAGGAGTCTGTTAACAGTTGCCGGTCACGATATTAGTTCTTCTGATCTGCACCATGTTCTTTTTTTTGCAGCACGCGTTAAAGCTTGCTGTCAGTTTGTGTAGTGTGCTATGCTCTGCAGTGATTCATGATCTTTTGCTTGGGAGGCTCCTTATCAAAACCCTGACCTTGAGCATTCTTTGGTATTTGGGTTTCATACAGAAGTCACTACTGTACTTCGGGTACTACCTCATAGAGAGAGTTAGCAATTATACTTCTTACTCTGAGAGGCTTGTTGTGGAGGAAATACAGAATGGCACCTTTGCTGCTTTCTTCTATGATGTTTCCTCCTTCATTACAACAACTTTCCTGTATCTTGAACACCCCTGGGCAGTTAAGATACTTCTATTGATAATTCTTGGGAATGTTGTTTCCATTTTGATAAAGGTCAGTAAGCAGTTTAAAAATACCATCCAGAGATCTACCCCAAGGCTGGATAGTTATGAGTGGCAGGGTGTGTGGGATCGTATGCGCAAGTACCTAGGGCAGTGGGGACCTCCAGTGTTTTGGAACTTCACCCCTGAACAAGTGCAGAATCCTGAAGAATTAGTAAAGTATTTGGAAGAAGTATGTTGTCACCCTGGTAGCTCCAGAGAGACACAAATCATTGCAACATGCTGGGGACTGGCCCATGCCTATCGAGCCGTGGTCAACGCTAATCAGTACCCTCAAAAGAAAGAGAAGGTCTCTGGATCTGATGACAAAACAACAAGCACTGTGGCTACTCAAACCCCCACTACAGGCCCTGCGGCTACTCCAACCCCCACTACAGGCCTTGCAGCTACTCAAACCCCTGCCCCAGGCACTGTGGCTACTCCAGCCACAGCCATGAGCACTGCGGCTACTGAAACCCCAGTGACAGACACTGCGGCTAAACCAGAGAACCAACCTGCGCCGGTATCAGTTGCCCCTATACAGAAGAAAAAATACACGAGGAAATCAGTTCGTTTAGTAAGGGATGAAGATGAACCAGGGCCATCACGAGAACCAGAGGAGGAAGAACCCATAAATGAGATGGTGACCACCCGATCCCTATCCCTGAGTGAGCTGCGAGATATGCGAAAAGATTTCGGTCGTCATCCAGGCGAGCACATCATCACCTGGCTGCTCCGATGCTGGGATAACGGGGCCAGTAGCCTGGATTTAGAGGGTAGGGAAGCCAAGCAGCTGGGATCCCTTTCCAGGGAAGGGGGCATTGACAAAGCAATTGGAAAAGGGGCAAAACCGCTCAGCCTCTGGAGGTGACTTCTGTCAAGCGTGAAGGAAAGGTATCCCTTCAAGGAGGATGTTTTATACCGCCCAAGCAAATGGACCACCGTAGAGAAAGGTATCCAGTACCTGAGGGAATTAGGCGTGCTGGAGGTGATTTACAGTGACCTGAATGATGAGCGGTTAACCAAAGACCCAGATGAAGTCAGGTGCACACAATCCATGTGGCGGAAGGTGGTACGGAGCGCACCAGCATCGTATTCCAACTCGTTGGCAATACTAGCCTGGAAAGACGACGAGGCACCAACGGTGGATGAAGTGGCTAGACAACTCCGGGACTACGAAGAAAAGCTCTCTTCCTCCCTACGGGCCTGTGTCTCAGCTGTGGAAAAACTATCTGAAAAAATATGCCAAGAGTTCCAACAACTCAGAGAGGATCTGTCCTACTCCCCACCTGCACGGACCAGTGTCTCAGCCATTAGGAGTCAACGTCCCTATGCTCAAGAGAGAGGATATAGAGGATACACACCACGGGGCACCCTGTGGTTTTACCTGCGTGATTATGGAGAGGACATGAGAAAGTGGGATGGAAAACCCACCTCAACCTTAGAGGCACGGGTGCGTGAATTGCAAGGAAAAACTATTAGAAAAGGCGGTTCTCCCAGGAAAATTGCAGCTCCAGTTTCCAGTGAGCAGTTCCCGAGACAGAGTAAGAGGGCTAATTTTACTTCCGACCTTGATCAGGGAACTTTTGATTCACATTTACAGGAAGTGAACAACGAATACTGTGACCAGTGTTAGAGGGGCCCTGCCTCCAGCCAGGTGGAGGAAAGGGACAACCGGGTTTACTGGACTGTGTGGATTCGATGGCCTGGAACGTCAGACCCACAGGAGTATAAGGCTCTAGTGGACACTGGTGCACAGTGCACGCTAATGCCATCAAACTATAGAGGGGCAGAACCCATTTGTATTTCTGGAGTGACAGGGGGATCCCAACAGCTCACTGTACTGGAAGCTGAAGTGAGCCTAACTGGGAATGAGTGGCAAAAGCACCCCATTGTGACTGGCCCAGACGCTCCGTGCATCCTTGGCATAGACTACCTCAGGAGAGGGTATTTCAAGGACCCAAAAGGGTACCGGTGGGCTTTTGGTATAGCTGCTTTGGAGACAGAGGAAATTAAACAGTTGTCCACCTTGCCCGGTCTCTCAGAGGACCCTTCGATTGTAGGGTTGCTGAAGGTTGAGGAACAACAGGTGCCGATCGCTACCACAACTGTGCACAGGCGGCAATATCGCACCAACCGAGACTCCCTGATTCCCATCCATAAACTGATTCGTCGACTGGAGAGCCAGGGAGTGATCAGCAAGACTCGCTCACCCTTTAACAGTCCCATATGGCCAGTGCAAAAGTCTAATGGGGAGTGGAGACTAACAGTGGACTATCGTGGCCTGAACGAAGTTACACCGCCGCTGAGTGCTGCCGTGCCAGACATGCTAGAACTTCAATATGAACTGGAGTCAAAGGCAGCTAAGTGGTATGCCACAATTGATATTGCTAATGCATTTTTCTCCATCCCTTTGGCAGCAGAGTGCAGACCCCAGTTTGCTTTTACCTGGAGGGGTGTTCAGTACACCTGGAACCGACTGCCCCAGGGGTGGAAGCACAGCCCCACCATTTGCCATGGACTGATCCAGACAGCACTGGAACAGGGTGAAGCTCCAGAACATCTGCAGTACATTGATGACATCATTGTGTGGGGCAATACAGCAGAAGAAGTTTTTGAGAAGGGAAAGAAAATAGTCCAAATCCTTCTGAAGGCTGGTTTTGCCATAAAACAGAGTAAGGTCAAGGGGCCTGCACAGGAGATCCAGTTTTTAGGAATAAAATGGCAAGATGGACGTCGTCAGATCCCAATGGATGTGATCAACAAAATAACAGCTATGTCCCCACCAACTAGCAAAAAGGAAACACAAGCTTTCTTAGGCGTTGTGGGGTTTTGGAGAATGCATATTCCAAATTACAGCCAGATCGTAAGCCCTCTCTATCAAGTGACCCGGAAGAAGAACGAATTCAAATGGGGCCCTGAGCAACAACAAGCCTTTGAACAAATTAAACGTGAGATAGTTCATGCAGTAGCCCTTGGGCCAGTCCGTGCAGGGCAGGATATTAAAAATGTGCTCTACACTGCAGCCGGGGAGAATGGCCCTACCTGGAGCCTCTGGCAGAAAGCACCAGGGGAGACTCGAGGTCGACCCCTAGGGTTTTGGAGTCGGGGATACAGAGGATCCGAAGCCCGCTACACTCCAACTGAGAAAGAGATACTGGCAGCATATGAAGGGGTTCGAGCTGCTTCAGAAGTGGTTGGTACTGAAGCACAGCTCCTGCTGGCACCCCGACTGCCGGTGTTGGGCTGGATGTTCAAAGGGAGGGTCCCCTCTACACATCATGCAACTGATGCTACATGGAGTAAGTGGGTTGCATTGATCACACAACGGGCTCGAATAGGAAACCCCAGTCGCCCAGGAATCCTGGAAGTGATCATGGACTGGCCAGAAGGAAAAAACATTAGAATATCACCAGAGGAGGAGGTGACACGTGCTGAAGAGGCCCCACTGTATAATAAATTGCCAGAAAATGAAAAGCAATATGCCCTGTTCACTGATGGGTCCTGTCGTCTCGTGGGAAAGCATCGGAGGTGGAAAGCTGCTGTATGGAGTCCTATACGACAAGTCGCAGAAACTGCTGAAGGAGAAGGGGAGTCGAGTCAGTTTGCAGAGGTGAAAGCCATCCAGCTGGCTTTAGATATTGCTGAAAGAGAAAAGTGGCCAGTCCTTTATCTCTATACTGACTCATGGATGGTGGCAAATGCCCTGTGGGGGTGGCTGCAGCAATGGAAGCAGAGCAACTGGCAGCGCAGAGGCAAACCAATCTGGGCTGCCGCATTGTGGCAAGATATTGCTGCCCGGATAGAGAACCTGGTTGTAAAAGTTCGTCATGTAGATGCTCATGTACCTAAGAGTCGGGCCACTGAAGAACATCAAAACAACCAGCAAGTAGATCAGGCTGCTAAGATTGAAGTGGCTCAGGTGGATTTGGACTGGCAACATAAGGGTGAATTATTTATAGCTCGGTGGGCCCATGATGCCTCAGGCCATCAAGGAAGGGATGCAACGTATAATGGGCTCGTGATCGAGGGGTGGACTTAACTATGGACAGTATTGCACAGGTTATTCATGAGTGTGAAACATGCGCTGCAATCAAGCAAGCCAAGCAGTTCAAGCCCCTTGGGTATAGTGAACGATGGCTAAAATATAAATATGGGGAGGCCTGGCAGATTGATTACATCACGCTCCCACAGACCCGCCAGGGCAAGCGCTATGTGCTCACCATGGTGGAAGCAACCACTGGATGGCTGGAAACATATCCCGTGCCCCATGCCACCGCCCGGAACACCATCCGGGGCCTTGAAAAGCAAGTCCTGTGGCGACATGGCACCCCAGAAAGAATTGAGTCAGACAACGGGACTCATTTCCGAAACAACCTCATAGACACCTGGGCCAAAGAGCACGGCATTGAGTGGGTATATCACATCCCTTACCATGCACCAGCCTCCGGGAAAATTGAGCGATACAATGGATTGTTAAAGACTACCCTGAGAGCAATGGGTGGTGGGACGTTTAAACATTGGGATACGCATTTAGCAAAAGCCACCTGGTTAGTCAACACCAGGGGATCTGCCAATCGAGCTGGCCCTGCCCAATCAAAACTTTTACGTACTGTAGAAGGAGATAAAGTTCCTGTAGTGCACATGAAAAATATGCTGGGGAAGACAGTCTGGGTTACTTCCCCCTCTGGCAAAGGCAAACCCATTCGTGGGATTGCTTTTGCTCAAGGACCTGGGTGCACTTGGTGGGTGATGCAAAAGGATGGGGAAGCCCAATGTGTACCTCAAGGGAATTTGATTTTGGGTGAAAATAGCCAATGAACTGAATTGTATAATATTAATTGCTTTATAATACTGTATGTTATCTCTTAACTATATGTTATCTCTTAACTGCATGTTAATATAATAATATAGTAGGTTAATATTAAGTATATAATACTATATATTATGATTGCTATATGCCGCATCAATGGTATTGCAGTAAGAATTGCCCAGCCTAAGGAAAATGAACTTTGATGAAACCATGTTGGAATGAGAACTGACTTCAGCATGCAACAGTCCAACACTGCACACCACCTGTCCTGCTCTGAAAGACTGTGATGACAGATGGAACCCAAAGTCATGGGCTAAATGAACTCAATGGACATTTTAGAGGGATGGGCCATAGACGAAGGGAATGATATCTGTGTGTATATCAAGATAGGGAAAGGGGTGGTGATTAATTGGAACACATTGGAAAGGGGAGGGCCTGTGCATGACGTAGATGGTATAGAATAAGGGGTGGATACTGTCCTGGTTTCGGCTGGGATAGAGTTAATTTTCTTCCTAACAGCAGGCATAGTGCTGTGTTTTGGATTTAGTAGGAGAAGAATGTTGATAACACACTGATGTTTGTAGTTGTTGCTGAGTACTGCTTATGCTAGTCAAGGACTTTTTCAGCTTCCCATGCTCTGCCAGGCGCACAAGAAACTGGGAGGGGGCACAGCCAGAATAGTTGATCCAAACTGACCAAAGGGCTATTCCATACCATATGACGTCATGCTCAGTATATAAACTGGGGGGGGTTGGCCGGGGAGCAGCGATCGCTGCTCGGGAACTGTCTGGGTATCGGTCGGCGGGTGGTGAGCAATTGCATTGTGCATCACTTGCTTCGTGTATCATTATTATTATTATCATTATTATACTGTTACTATTAGCATTACTATTTTACTTTATTTCAATTATTAAACTGTTCTTATCTCAGCCCAGGAGTGTTTCTCACTCTTACTCCTCCAATTCTCTCCCCCATCCCATCGGGGTAGGGGGAGTGAGCGAGCGGCTGCGTGGTGCTTAGTTGCTGGCTGGGGCTAAACCACGACAGCAGGATATGCGCACTTGAAGGTTGATCATTGGATGCATCCAAAATGCCCCCTTTGCTCTGAATTCTGCTTCGTTTATCTAAGTGGAAAGTGAACTCCTCATATTGAATATTAATTAGGCCAAATTAATGCAAACCAGAAGGGAAACAAAAAAAGAATTGCTAGTAAGGATCATCCACCATTCTGTGGTTGGATAAAATATTTGGAGAGTATTGCTCTCTTAAGAGAGTTAATGAAAGACACCAAGACACCATTCATGACTGTGGCTGTGCACTGAGAAGTCAGCAAGCCCCCACTATGATTTATTCAGGAAAATCCATGGGAGTGGTGGAGAGTGGGGAAAAAGAAACAGCAGCCTAAACTTCTGGTGCCAGAGCTTTTATGCCTTCGTATCAGCTCCAGGAGTTTTCTGGCTGCAACTTCTAAAATTCTTTGGATATCCCCTGGTGTTTCTTCCCCCTCAGCCCAGAATCATGGGCCTTGTACCTTCCCATTTTACCATGTCCTAATTCTGCCTTATGTTCATACTGTCTCTCTTCTGACCTCCACCCACCTCCATGATAGACCAGGCCTCCTTAAACAGAATGGCCATGTATTGTTTTCTTTTGATTAACACCTTTTCCTGTGACCCTGCTTGCCCAGGTGAGCTCAGGTGTCACCTCATTCTGTCCTCCAGTGGACATTCCTTCTCCAAGAGCCAATATGCTCCATGAAAACTGATTCAATTTACCTTAAATTGGCACCTACTGTCTGGTAAAGTGAATTGCTCCACTGAGCATGTTGTCAGGAGCTCTCTTCAGGGACCCCATACACAGCTCCTGAGAGGCACCTGATACTTCAGGCCATTGCTACTGGTCTCCATCTGCCTGTCCACTGTTGGTCCTATATCACATCTGCTAGCACTTTGTAGATATCTCTCATGTTCCATGGTAACTCCCTTGTCACAAGATCCCTGTGTGTAGGCAGCTGAATTGAGGTCTAGATATTGGCTGATCCTACAGCAACGCTGTAGGATGCTGGTCTTCAGCTCTGCCACAGCCCTGCCCTGCCCAGCCATGGGCCCCATGGAGCCCATTCTTGTCTCTCCAGCTCTGCCCAGCCATTCCAGAGCTGTCTCTGACCCTGGTTTGCCTCACTGGTCCTGGTCCTGACCGCAACCTGTGGCCTGATATCCCAACATGGCCTTTGCCCCATGGAGGCACCCAGGAGGTGCCTGATGCCTGGGGCTGTGGCCTGATCCCAACTTTTCCCCACAACCTACTCTGCTTCCCCAGTTAAAGTATTTGCTAACGAGTTCTTGCATGCCCTCTGTCCAGTTGGTTTAACCCAGTCTTGGGGTCCATGTGGCAATGAAAATAAGCTGTACTATAAATGGCCACACTAGAAGCGTTGGCCTCAAGACAAGTATCACAAGCAGCTTTAAACAAATCACACTCGATGGGGTTGCACAGCAGCCAAAATGGAGATAAACTGAGCAACTTTTGAAAAAAATTGAGCCATTTCAAATACAGCAGCTGATTTATTATTACTCATTTTCCATGCACTTCATTGAACAGATTTTTCTGTTTATGAATTCTGTTTCAAGTATTTTTCTAATACTTGGAAACAGGCCTGACCCAATCCTTATATTCCAACATTCCCACAATTTTAGCAGTATTATGAATCTATGTCTAATTTCTAGATTTCCAAAAGACCCCATCTTTCCAGGGGAGGGAGGCAGTAACCCAGATCCATACAGCCCTTAATCTTGAAGTGTTCCCAATTTCAAGTGAGGTCTGAATGTGTCTAGCTTACAGCATAAATGCCCCCCCCCCCCTTTTTTTTTTTCTGTGTGTGTATGAATGTCCAGTGATGTGTAATGAATCTAACACTGCTGCAAGGAAAACAGATACTGCCAGGTGCAGTCCTGGTCCTTCTCCAGCTGAAAAGCTCTGGTCCTCCACCCCTCTGGGTGTCAAGGTGAAGGGCAGGGCTTAGTTTTATAGCATGAGAGATACTCTTTTGAGTACTCAAGATGTCTGGATGGATCTGCAAAACATGGTCATAGAAGAGACTGATCCTGTTCTGGAGTGGTGCCTGAAGGTCCTGTGGGATCTCCTAGGGCATTTCTAATGGCACCAAACTGAGACCTAGACCATTACTGACTGAAACTCAGGTATCTAGTGCACATGTAGTCACATGGGGACATTATCTTTAGGTGTTTCAGTTTGGAGCTGAATGTCCCCATTTGTGCTAGATGAAGTGGATTAGCAGGGCACAGACTGGGCCAGCTTGGTGTGATGCTGCACAGAAAATGTCCAAGGAAACAGCCCAGCTGTGTAGGGGAGCCTGTGGGAGTCCCATACTCAGCACAAGAGACTTGGCAGGCCAGTAATTCATTGTCATCTGGTACGAGATGCTATTTGAATATGCGCTGTTGCAACTACTTAGGGAAACTGTAATGTGAGTGCAGGCCAAGCAGAAAAATCAAGTGATGTTCAGATGAAATTGATAAGCCATTGAATTGTGTCTTCCTGCATCTTGAATGAATGGAGCTTAACAAATAATTTTTTAATGGGAAACATATCCATGCATTGCACACAGTTTTGAAAATTGTCAGGCTGGAGGCCAAGCAAAATAAATTTTAGGATTTTCTCAGCTTCATAATTGTGTTATTACATTGTATGATAGAAATTGGGCTGTGGCATTAATTCTGCTCTCTGGCATTAAAAAGAAGAGGAAGTATTTCTTCTTTAATTTACAGCTAAAATTTCATTCATAGGGTATTAGCAGAATTAGCTTTTTGTCTACTGAACTCTCTTCTGTATTTCTGATAATATGATTTAACTTTGGCACTAAGGAACTCTTTTATTTGTGAAACACTAATCTGTATCAAGCAAACAAGAGGAAAAAATCACTTATGGGAGACAGGCAAGAACTGCAATTTTTTTAAACGGAAGGGATGAATCTGCTATTTAAATGCTCTGACTGATCTATCTCTATCCTACCTGAAAATCCATTCTGAAAAAAATCTCTGACCTCTGCAATGAATATTTAGATTCCCCCCTAAATGTTCTTATAAAAGCTGCTGTCATTGTACGGTCTCCTTGCCACCGGATTCACCTGTGTGCTGGTTGCTTTCAGGATCACAAGTCCGGGATGCGATGGGATGGGGAGCTAAACCTGTTCAGGACTTCACTGAAATCAATGTCTGGAGGTCATTGCTGGATTGGTGCATAAGTCTTATCAGCAAGAAATGCTTTCCCCTGTGTGCTTAATTTAGTGTATCCATTTATTATTGTTATCATTACCATTACTGTCTTCATGTAGACACAAAAACCTATGTTTGCAGTTTTGCGTTGTCCAATGAGGAAAAAACCCCACCAAATGGCTGAGGAATTTTCTCTGTCCTGCTATTTACAAGATTAATCTGGGGTCTCTGACAGCTGTCATGTAGATCTTTGTCCTTCAAGAATTTGGAGAATTTTGGCAAAGATTTTTGTGAACATTTCACACCATTTCAGTGGTGGCAGGAGGGTAAAAGCACCTTGAACAAGCATGGGTAGGTCTTATCTCCCACACACATGAGTTGTGGGAGAACCTGAATTTTCTTCCACTCCATTGCCTTAATCGATGGCCCAACATTCTGAAGGTTTGCCAGAGAAGTACTTGGGCCATGGGAAATGGATGGAGCTTCTCTCTCACAGCTGATGCAGTGTTGTTGATGGCTTTGGTGGGAAACACGTGTTCACTCCTGAAAGATATTAGAAACACGCTGAGATTATTGTATTATTTTGTGAGTGCTGCCAATTGCTCTGAAGACAGAAAACCCAATTGTCTCCTCCACCCTTGGAGAGAAATTAACCTGGAACATCAAAGCAAAATCATTGGAACCTCATAGAATCATAGAATCGTTTAGGTTGGAAAAGACCTTTAAGATCATCCAGTTCAACCATTAACCTAACATTACCAAGTCCACACTAAACCAATCAAGGTTAGACTAGAGTAAACCATGTCCCCAAGTGCCACATCTACCCATTTTTTGAACTCTTCCAGGGATGGTGACTCCACCACCTCTCTGGGCAGCCTGTTCCAATGCTTGACTACCCTTTCCATGAAGAAATTTTTCCTAATATCCAACCTAAACCTCCCCTGGCGCAGCTTGAGCCCACTTCCTCTCATCCTATTGCTAACTACTTGGGAGAAGAGTATTTGAGGTGCGGCCTCACCAGCGCCGAGTACAGGGGGATAATCACCTCCCTTCTCCTGCTGGCCACACTATTCCTGACACAAGCCAGGATGCTGTTGGCCTTCTTGGCCACCTGGGCACACTGCTGCCTCATGTTCAGATGCCTGTCTACCAACACCCCCAGGTCCTTTTCGGCCAGGCAGCTTTCCAGCCACTCTTCCCCAAGACTGTAGCGTTGCATGGGATTGTTGTGACCGAAGTGCAGGACCCGGCACTTGGCCTTGTTAAACCTCATAGAGTTTGCCTCGGCCCATCGGTCCAGCCTGTCCAGGTCCCTCTGCAGGGCCATCCTACCCTCCAGCAGATCAACACTCCCACCCAGTTTGGTGTCATCTGCAAACTTACTGAGGATGCACTCAATCCCCTCATCCAGGTCATTGATAAAGATATTAAACAAGGCTGGCCCCAAAATGGAGCCCTGGGGAACACCGCTCGTGACCAGCTGCCAACTGGACTTAACTCCATTCACCACTACTCTCTGGGCTTGGCCACCCAACCAGTTTTTTACCCAGCGAAGAGTATGCCCATCCAAGCCATGAGCTGCCAGCTTCCCAAGGAGAATATTATAGGAGACGGTGTCAAAGGCTTTGCTGAAGTCCAGGTAAATGACATCCACAGCCTTTCCATCATCTACCAGGAGGGTCACCAGGTCATAAAAGGAGATCAGGTTGGTCAAGCAGGACCTGCCTTTCATGAACCCATGCTGGCTGGTCCTGATCCCCTGGTTGACCTGCACTTGCCTGTTGAGTTCACTCAATATGAACCGCTCCATAATCTTTCCCGGCACTGAGGTCAGGCTGACAGGCCTGTAGTTCCCCGGGTCCTCCTTCCGGCCCTTCTTGTAGATGGGCGTCGCGTTGGCAAGCCTCCAGTCATCAGGGACCTCCGCTGTTAACCAGGACTGCTGATAGATGATGGAAAGTGGCTTGGCAAGCTCCTCTGCCAGCTCCCTCAGTACTCTCAGGTGGATCCCATCCAGCCCCATAGACTTGTGAGCATCCAGGTGGCATAGCAGGTTGTTAACTGATTCCTCCTGGATTATGAGGGCTCCATTCTGCTCCCTGTCCCTGTCTTCCAGCTCAGGGGGCTGAGTACCCTGGGGAGTACTCAGCTAATACCTCTCAGCTAATCATGTCACCAGGCTGGTTCCCTATGTTAATTACAAAAGTTGTTGTCAAATGTTTCTATTTCTCGCTCTTCTTCATTGTGATAAATTGCCCATTAAAAGGGGGAAAAAAAAACCCCACCCAAATGCATTACACTGATTTCATCTTCCAGCACACTGGAAGGTAGGGATAGTAGAGAAGGGTACTGACAAGTTGTAGAGCATCTGTTCTTGTTTACAGAGCGCTCCATCACAGCTGAATAGCTTGCCAGAAAATATGAACTATAATCCATGGAACTGAACAATCCTAGAAAAAAAAAAAACATATTTTTTTTTGTTGTTACTCATCCAAATATATTGTGGAGGCGAACCAGAGCTTGAGATTTGTTTACCATTTGGTATCCCTATTTTTTCCTTTAGCAGAGGTTGAGACAAATAATTTAGCAATCACTGGAAAGCAGCTTTTACAAGGCAAGCATCTGAACATGCTGTGCAGATGAGCAAAGAACAATCCTTGCTTCTGATGGGTCATTACCAGATTAAAACATCTTAGCTCTGACCCTGTCTAGGGGGTGTGAGTGCTTTTGAGATGGTGCAAGGCTGTGTTCTTCATCACTCTTGGACAATGAAGAGATCCTGAGGTGTATTGCAAGGGACATCAGTTCAGACTCCAATTCAAGAAGCATGTTGTGTCTGACTGCATTTTGCTTTGTTGTGTAGCCCCTGTTTAGTTTAGCGAAGTGATGTGTGATGGTGTGCAGGACTGAAAATGGAAAAAGAAGTTTTAGAATTGCAGGAGCTTCATATGAGGTATCAAAATCTGGTTTTCATTAACTAAAAGCAATTTTTCTGCTTCTTGATAAGACTGAGAAACCAAGAGTTTCTAGTAACATCAGTGGGAGTTGCTGAGCTTTGCTATTTAGGTGTATTGAAGTGAATTAGGAGTTTCTTTCCAGCCAACCTTTTCTGAGAGAAACGCTGACGACAGCTCTTCCCAGTGAAACATCACCACAGAAAGACAAGCCAAATTCCTACAGTACTTCCCATGTCTTATCCTGAAATATTTTTTTCCATATTTTCTGTTTGTGGTTAAACAGCTGCCAGGCTTTACCGAAGAAGCAACCGCCAGTTAATGCAGGGTTATGTGATATAAGCTTAAGTGCTTGGGGGGTCTTTTTTACTGTAAAGGACATTGAAATGCAAGATATCATATCTGGTTATAGAATAGCTCTGAATGTATATTAGTTGTTCCCCAAGACAATAAACAAGCATACAAATTTATCTACCCCTTAAGTTTTGAGGACAAAGCTGAGTGAAAAGCACTGCATCATTACATAATGTTAATTCTTACAAATAATAATTAAATATCAATATCATATTTATTTTGATTAAAGGCACACTGAAATTGAAACAGGTTCTGACTTGAATAAGGGAAAAATATTTTCAGCATGAGGACAGTCAGATGTGGGAGCAGGTTGCCCAGAGAGGTTGTGCCATCTCCATCCTGGGAGGCTTTTTAAAGACCTGACTAGGTAAAGAACTGAGCAACCTGGTCTGGTCTTATGAATGTCCCTGCTTTGAGCAGAAGGTTGGGCTAGAGACCTGCTGAGGTCCCTTCCAACATGAATTCTCCTATGTTCTTTGATGGTGCATTAAGATTTCAGTCAAGCAGGTCTATTTGTGCTGGTGCTGTCAAATACCTTCCACAGAGGCATTATATTTATTGCCTTTACACAGGAATAGGACCATTAGGGTAGTGGTTCTGAACTGGCATGCTAGAGGGCTTTCTGGAGAAAAGGGTGTTAGGGCTGTTGCCATTGGCAAAGCCTGGGTTTTGGTTGACCTTGTAGTAATGGATTGGGTTGATAGGATGGGACAGTGTTTCGGAGGACTTTCAAAGCAAAGAGAGAAGGCTTGTGTTTGATGAGGAAGCAAGTGAGGAATATGGCTGAAGAGCTGTAATAGAAGAATAGGATGAAGAAGGGAGATGCTCTTATTGGTGGTGTTTTGAATGGACTCCCAGAAATAATCAAATGTAGCTGAATGTCACAGAAAAAATCCTGCTGGCCTCTTTTTTAATTTATGCAACTTGTGTTTTTGGTGCTAGTCCAGTGTTATCTGAGGATAAATACTAGTCCTCAATAAAACCCTTGAGTGATGCCAACATGTCCTGTCAGAAATAAGCCACCAAAGCAATAGGCAGAGATAACTCTGGTGAACCCTACACTCTATTGGCTGAGATGGGTTTTGTTCACTTGGTTTTTCCAAAGCATCTTTTTAGCAGATTAGAGAATAAATGATCACCCTCAGGTGTTTCCATTTTTTCTCACAGTTTCCCCATGCTCCTGTCAATTTCTAAGACATAACTTTCCTTAGTATTTGCAGTCTCCACTCTAAACCCCTTGAGATGATAATTCTGAAAGCCTTGCTTCAGTGCCAATAAGAAGGTGTGCAGTCTACTGAGAAGACCTCCCTGTGATGTATATTCTTTCTTGGCCCCTGTGTGGCCATGTTGTGCTGAGCAAAGGAGAACTAATACAGGGAAGATGCTAACATGGGGGCACTGCGGAGGATGTAGTTGCTATGATTCCCTGTCCTACATAGTCCCCTTTTTCTGGAGAGGTCACAAACCCTTCCTGTTCACTTTCTAGCTGCACAACACTACTCACTGTCATCTAATTCATGAAAGGTTGGCACAGTTGGCAAAACTTTTTCATTTTACTGCAGCCCAGATGGATTGTCACTTTTATGGACTATCTGGACAATAAATTATTTCCCGTCATTAAAACTAATCTTGGATTATGTTACAATGTTTGATTTCAGCATGTGGTATTAAAAGCTTTGTTGGTTATAAGTAAAACAGGTTAAAATATTAAGTTTTATAAAATCTGTTTTATTCCTAGCTTTTAAAAGTAGGTGGTTCTCCTATGCAGCTGGTCAAAAAATGCTTGAGGGAAGAGGTACATATCCCTTTTCTTGCTTAGATTACTTGGCAGTGAGGACAATGAGGCATGGAGACCCCTCAGAGAACCAGGAATAAGGCCCAGCTCTCCTGAACCCAAACATGACCAAAAGCATCACTGGTGCAGTCCGCGAGCCTCCTGAGCAGTTCTGTAAAGTCAGTGAGTCTGCCTGCATAGATCTCACCAACTGAAATAAGAACGCCCATTCAAAGAAAAGTTCTTACTTTTCCAATATTTCAGATTGCTCTCCAGTAGTGATTTTCATATTTCACATTACCATCCCAACGCTGGGACGCGTCATGGGAAAGCTGGGTGAAATTATATTGTCCAAATGGATGCCTGCACTCCCCTGAAGAGGCATAAATGGTTATGGCAGTGGGTTTGCTTCTGACCCTACTCTCATATCGATTTATTTTTAGCAGTTTTCACCACTTGCTAATGTGTGTTTCCCATGGAACAGGGAGCTTCAGAAGCCATTGGAAGTGTGCTGAGGTCTGATTAGTATTTCTGTGGTCTACAGGAGGATGTGTCAGTTAGCATCTTTTCAGGGTAGACTCAGGGGGAGAGCTTTTTCTGTGGAGATGCTGCCAGACCCATTGCCCATTGGGAGATCTTGTGACAAGATTGATGCCAAAGGACCATGCCTACACCTTTGCATAGAGCTTGCTACCTTGGCCTTGTGAGTCCCCGTGTAGTGGGGCACTGTGTGGGCACAAGAGCTGCAAAGTGTGGCTGTCTGCCCATGGCCCTGCCGTCACCGGCTTGGGAGGGTTCCCCTCTGATGTCCTTGTGCTGCTTTCAGACCCACACTCGTCCTGGTCAGGAGTGTTTCCACCGGCTCACATGGGCCTGGCCCAAGAGTATCTGCACTATGGTGGAATCACAAACCCAGTAAGGGAACATTGCTACAGGGGACCCTTTTTTTTTGGTGTCATTTAGGGGGTGATCTGATGCCCGGTATGTCTCAGTAGAATTGGTTCAGCAGTTCCACAGTTTGTAAGTAGTCAATGCTGCTCCTAAGTGCCTGCTGACAATAAATACCTGATCGGTTTTTTTTTTGTTTCTGCAGGATACACTTAGCCTTAAAAAAACATTCTGATATGAGATTATCCCTTTTTTCCAGCTACCCTGCTTTGAATTCACTCCTGATGTTGGACACAAATAATGCATACAGTTCTTAGATTTCATTCCAGATTCTGGTCATTTACTTTGACCAACTTCAGAAGAAGATCCTGCTAAAAATGAAGGTCACCAAATCAAAAACACATCTGTGTACATTAAAATCCCTCAAGCTCAGTGCTGACTGTGCTGGCTAGGAGAAGAACACTGGTCCTTGCAGTTAACTGGACAGTTTCTTCCTCACTGATGCTTTTCCAGAAGGGTATTAGCACAATAGAACATGTGTGGCTGAAACGCATAAACACTAAGCACCAGATGCAGTGGGGTTGGTGGATTTTTTTCTCCTGCAAAGTGCCCTGGTGAGTTTGGAGTGGGATCCAGTAATTGAATTTGTGATATCTTTAGGATCACTGCAACAACTCAAAAGATGTGGACAGAGGCAAATAACATTTTGTAATATATTTATTGAATGGTAATGCAAACCAGAGAAATCTATGAAGAAGGGAGGAAATCATATTGCCTGTCTGGGAAGGTACTGATCTGAATTTTAAACCAGTGAACCAGACATGGTTGAGACTAAGAAGGGAAGGGGGAGAGTTCAGCTGACTTTCCCCTTAAGAAATAAATTACTGGTGAGACCGCACAATATTCTTCCAGTTTTCTGTCCTTCTGATCTCCCTTTATAAGTAGACATGCTCACATTTTGATGGTCTCCCCCATTTTTGGAAGTATTGCCCTTGATGAAGGTTTACATAAGATTCTTTTATTTTTCCCCCCAGAGGAGAGTTGTTCTTGCAGCTGAAATCCTTGCCAGAAAGTCCTACCCTCTGATTGCTTCTAGTACGTAGAGAGTAATAGGACGCGGAGACAGTGAAGCTGTTTTTACTCTGCGTTAGGCAGCAGTTTCCCTTCATATACCACCATCACTGCTGAATAGCATGGAATGAGAAAAGGCTCAGTCTCTGTAATAAAGTCAATAGCTCCTCATCTGAAGAATAAGAGGGATTTCAGCCAAGAGGGCAGAATGGCTTGCTTTCTCTTCATTTCTCATTTTAGTTTCTACTTTGTGTTCCTCAACACATATATTACCCCTTTTTTGCAGTCACTGGGGGATAAATTAGTCCAAGATCCTGCTTACCACTACTTCAGCACTTATACCATTTCTGATCAACCTATACTTAACATGTAACCTATACCCCTTCTGAATTTGTCATAAATATTTCCATGGGAATTGTGTTCTCCAAGCCAGATTCTGCTTTGTTATTTCAGTATAAAACCACAGCACGTCCACTGAAACCCTACCATTTTTTATCTCCATCCACATCTATGAAATTTCTGATTCCCTGGAAGTATTCTGGATCTGCACTGGAATAACTAATAAGTTGAATATGGCTGTAAACAAATCTATTGTGAAGATTTACTGTACCAAATAACCACAGTGGTTATAAATCTTTTAAATTTCAGGTAAAATGAATTTATATTCTGATGCTGGTGTTTGAAGGCACAGGCTTTGGAAGTTGGTTTCAAATAGATCTCAGGATTGCTGCTAGGTAGACTTTGCTTATTATTCTTTGATTGTAATAGGAAGACTAAAATTGTGTCTTCTGAATTTCATATAATAAATACAATTATATAGAAACTTTACCTTTGAACAGTGGGGCCGCCTTGGAGTAAGAGGAAGCAGAGGTTACACATAACGTCAGATGAGGACATTCAGAGAGATTCTAGCGCTGTTATTCCTCAAAAGATCAAATTATCTGGATCAAATAAATAAATCTCACTGAAATGTCCAACAAGATGGCCATGCAGTTATCTGCTGATTAATTTTATAAAACTGTTCCCCATTCATTTTTCATTTAA
Source organism: Pelecanus crispus (assembly GCF_030463565.1). Lineage (NCBI taxonomy): Eukaryota > Metazoa > Chordata > Aves > Pelecaniformes > Pelecanidae > Pelecanus > Pelecanus crispus. The sequence continues at coordinate 161,896,265 of NC_134644.1, read as the reverse complement.
ATGCACTCAGCAGAAGTCAAATTCAGTCAGACTAATTTGGTAAGGTATATTTTAAGAGTAACGCCTATGTTTAAAAGGTTATCATTTTCTCAAGAATCTGAGGAAAGCCTTGGACAACAGGATAAGCACTCTGAGTCTAATTTTTATATGTGTTATAGTCAGGTATATTAGTTTGCAGTAATTTTACATTTGCTGTAATTGCTAGTCTCTTTTAGGACCAAGGGTGTTCCGAGGCATCCTCATCCTTTGCGTGTAATTTTGGGAAAGTGAGCTCCTGGACTCATGGTTGGTTGTTGTGTTTTCAGAAGACAGCATGAACTATTTGTGGTGAAGGTGATGGGCTGACTCCTCTTTGGTCCCATCTCTGTGGGAGCACCATGGTTTCTGTGTCCCTTGATCTTATTCTAGAGGGATTGCCCCCAGCTTTTGGCCCTGAACCTGCCATCATGCTGTGCTTGCTGTTTCTTACTGTAAGGTACACCTGTAACTTTGGGAGCAAAGTCTTGCTACATAAAGCCTGATCCTCCAAGGCACAGATGCTCTGCCCTTGTTGAGGTACATGCTTTAATTTACACAGCATTTTTTGTCCCATTGATTCCACATGAATAAAATGTAAACAAGTATTTAAGCATTTTCCTGGATCTGGCCCAGAATGCTCAGACTTTGAAAGTCTGAACCCGTTTCCTATCACTTGTGAATCACCATGCTCGTAGTTGGTACAACTTAAGCTGTGATGATCCTCAGCCTCTGGCATGTCACTCAGAGGAGAGGTCAGCAAGGATGATGTGGACTTTGGAAACAAACTCAGTGCCCTGGAAGGACAGTCACACTTTATTCCTCTGCCTGTACTGCACTGATCAGCATGGTGTTTAGGACCACACAGGGGTTTTGCACAGGCAGCTGAAGAGTCAGAAAAATGCAGTGGTCAGGGCTGAGCTTTCTCCAGCTGTGTCGTGGTGCTGTGGTGTCGAACGACACGGTGTCCTGCTGCCACCCCCAGAGCTGCCCCGTGGCATAGCTGGGCAGTAAAACTCCTCACTCTACAGTGTGTGAGGCACCACTTGGCTTGGCATTGGATCTCATGGTAATGAAGGAGTGTTCTTCTCACTGAGGAGAAAAGGGCTTGATGATCCTGAGACCGACATGGGGCAAATGCACATTTGAAACCTTTTTCTATTTATTTGTCTGTTATTTTATAGTAGGATGGCTAGACAATGACCTAAGAATACTTTTTTTCAAGTCCAGACATAGTTTGCAAATACAGCTCTCTGACTGAAAGGTTTGGGCACCCCGAACTTTCCTGTATCTACCAGCAATAACTCTCCTTCCACTTTCTCTTGGAAATACCCCATCTGCAGCAGGGTGGCTGGAAATGAAAATCTTTTTCTAAAACTCCCTGTCCCTTACAGCTTCTGGTTTTCAGCTACAGATGAAATATTCTGGTCACACCAGATCCAGGTCACATAAACCTGGCATCTAAGTCCTCATTTTCTGCTGGGTTCCTCTCTAGTGTTGGAGGTTCCTGTGCTGAATTGAAGGAGTTGAATTGCTTTGATATCTAGGCTCGAACCACCAGTCCATGGGCTATGGAGGGATGTGTATTTAAACTGCTTTGCTTGAAAGGAGTCTTGGGAAATATCTGCATATCACAGGACAGGATGGGCTCTGATACTAATGAAGGCAGTATGACCCATGACAATGCAAACTGTAGTCGAAAACTGATTGTCAAGATGTCCTAGAAAACTGTGAAACAAGTTCAAAGTTTACCGTTTGGTCATTAGCAGAAATTCTTTGAAAGCACAATCTAAGCACAGTCTCAAAAGTGGATAAAGTGTTTTTTAGAGCTCCCGTCTCTGGCATGGCTTGGAGGGAGCAATAAAATTAGACTCCTGGAAATGAGGAGGTGACCTGTATTAAGCTTGCTTTGAAAGTCTGGTGCAATAGGAGTTCAGTTCCTGAGAATATATTTTAAACAGATCCTACCCCTAAATTTGTATTTCCTGGTAGAAAAAGCTGGCAGAATTGAGTTGGATTTACAGCAAAGTTGTGTGTTGATGTAGTTTAAGCTCCTGAGGGCAAAACTATCTTTGTAAATCCACTTCTGCAGAAACAACTTCTTAGTGCTCCATTGTTGTTATTAAAGTGTGATTGCCCTGTATGTGGTTAAAAAAGTTTCAAAAGGTACAATAATCATGGAGATTAGCAGACAAGAAAGAAATAGTTGTATGTTTGCTTGTGCATGAAAATGCTCCTTTCCGAAAACCTTGCAACTAATCTTTTTAGCCATGGCAGGAATAGGCAGAACTGTAGCCTTGAATCAATACCTGTGGGAGATGATGACTAGCAGACTCAACAGAGTTTTTTGTTTGGAGGGGAACGCTTAAACTTTTGGAGTTGGTACCAGCTGTTCCTTTGAACAATGCTGTACTTATGATTCAGACCAGGGCGGTTGTGTTGTAAGCAAGCAAAACTGATTATTTCCCTTAGTATGCTTACTAAAAAAATATTTAAAAAAATGGAAAGAAACTTTAGGTGGGCCTGAAAGATAGAGGAGCCTCTAAAGTACTTGTGAATCAGTTTTCCTGGTATAACTGCATCCACATGTGAATTTATTAAAAACACATGTGACTTTGATAAAAGATTACATTTAAAGAAGGGGCTAGAACTGGGCTACAGACAACAGGGTACTGTGTTTCATCAAACACTGAGCTACACATTTTCAAATGTTTCATGTTAAAAGAAAATGTTTAGATGATTTTAAACAGTGCACTACTCCATTTCCATTGGCTTGCTTATCACAGACCCCTTATGAGTGTTTCTGTTACAGAATAATCCACCAAGGCCATTCATCTGGTTGCTTGCTTGGGGGAAGAAAATCGAGTTACAATATGTTTACTCTAAGGAATGGTATTATGTATTTGTAAGGTTTAGAGCTGGGTGAGCCACCTGGGGAGAAGAAACAACGAACACAATACTTGCCTGAGATTCATTATCATCATTCGCTTGCCCCACGTTTTCACTATATGAACTGATAATAACTAGTATGTGGTGCAGTACATACAAATCTCTAAGAGAAGCTGATATGAATTCAGACAATTACATGTTTAAAAACATCTGAGATACTTTCAAAGTATTTAATAGACAATAGAGAACATGATCCAGTTCTGGGAAAAAAGATGTTTCACATAACCAAAACTCAGGTCATGGAAACTGCACTGTAAATTGTATATTAGGGTTTAAGCTGCTCTGTGTTTTTACAACACAAACAAAAACAGTCTTGGGGCTGGATTCAGCTTTCCCTGTGAGCACAGAGTGCTTTGAGGATATTATATATAGCTAGATTCCTCATGGATTGAATCCTCTGGGAATTCAAAGTCTCTCTACTGCCATTCTGACTTTCATAATGAAGCTTAAAGTCAAAGTCTACCCAAGACCTTTGGTCTATTATTGGTCCAGACAGGTTGGGTTCTGTAAGTAATAGCTACAGGAATAAAGCTTGAAATACATCTTTGATTTCTGTACCCCAGTCATGAAGTGTTTCTTGCTGGGGGCAGTGGTGTTAAGTGTCTGCAACAAGGCCTGAACTCCTGACTTATGTAATGCTGTCTTGCTACTGTGCCCTACTGATAGTGATGTGTGTGGACATTTTGCTCCAGAAATGCAAGATTATTTTAGATTCATGAACAACAATGAATGCCCATCAAAATCAATAGTAAAGCTCATTATTTTCAGTACTGTGTTTGGCAATTTATTCTATCTCCTGGAACTAATTCACACATTCTGAAAAGTCATAGAATCATAGAATCATTTAGGTTGGAAAAGACCTTTAAGATCATCCAGTCCAACCATTAACCTAACATTACCAAGTCCACACTAAACCAATTAAGGGTAGACTAGAGTAAACCATGTCCCTAAGTGCCACGTCTACCCGTTTTTTGAACGCTTCCAGGGATGGTGACTCCACCACCTCTCTGGGCAGCCTGTTCCAATGCTTGATGGTACCCTTTCCATGAAGAAATTTTTCCTAATATCCAATCTAAACCTCCCCTGGCGCAGCTTGAGCCCATTTCCTCTCATCCTAAGTCTCCAATGATCATAAGATGCAGCAGCACCTCAGTGTTCTAGGCATCCTGTTCTTTGTTTAATGGAGGTGAACCGCTGTCCAAAGTTTTAACAAGTGGAGGATCTTTACCACCTTTAGATATTGCTAGCTGCAAGTATTAGCAGCAACCTTCTGCCCGAACAGAGGAACTGTCTACAATGGGGTGCTATCCTTAAGCCACAGGTAAGGTCCCTAAATACAGAAGTCCCATCTGAGACAGGAATGATTAGAATATGACTGGAACTTTTTTCTTGGATTTAGTACTTTATAAGGAGGCAAAAAAACAATCAAGCTTTTTTTTCAAAAAGGAAGGAGTTAAGCAATGAAGACCAGTTTTGTCCTTACAGATCTGGACAAAATCAAATCCAGCTGTGAAAGGATCATGCAAGCGTGTCAACAGAGCTCTAGACTGCCAGGGAATCGAGCAGAACTCATTCAACTGCCTTTGTGTTTTTATCCAGTTAGTTGCCCACCCCCCATGTGAAGAAGGCTGAGGTCTAATAAACACCAAGGGGGATTCCTTAAGGAGATGACTAGATGGTCAAAGGGGCTTCATAGGGTGGGGGACATGGCCTGTTATGCAATGGACTATAAAAAAGACAACCCCGATACTCATCTTCTGCTCTAAGCTCCACGGTCAAACCACTGTTAATGCCACCTGACACAGTAATATTAAGAGCAGGTTGTTCTCTCTGATTATCTGATAGCAGCAGGTCAAGTGACACCATTGTGAGTACTCTATGCAGGTGTCGCTTCATTAAATTACTGCCTCATCTAGTCAGGGATAAGTATCTTCCTTTGAACCGGACTTGCCTGCATCCCCTAATCTGCACAGTAATGCCATGAATGTCAGGAGCATGGTAGCTATGTTTCCTAAGGATTTGTGTTTTGAAGGTAAGTTCAGTTGTAGATTCTCTGCTGTTTAGTTAGGCTGGAGCTCATAATGCCACCATTTCCATAGTGGGAGATCGTTTCAATAGACCTGGCTGTCTAGTCACATGAATGTTGTAGGAATGTAATGCTTTTGAGATTTCTTCCCTTTTGTACAATTTGGCTTTTAGGCTCAAAAGTTATTAAGGAGAATAGATGATGATATCATAGCATAAATCAGTCTAAAATAATCGCCTAAATTAGATGAAATGCAATGAATAATGTTGCAATGCATGGATAGCTGGTTTGTGAAGGCTTGATTTCCAGTAAGAAATGTGACACAAATGTAGATAACTGAGAAATTTGCAGCAAGAAGATAACCTTGAAGTCCTGAATTTCAGCTTTCCTCTGTGCTGGAGGAAGGGAACCATCCACGTATGCAGCACTTGATAAATTACTCTTTTCTGTGTACTAGTTTTGTTTTCAAACGTGTTTTTTGATTATTTGTTTGGATAGCAGAGTAATCTCTGTCTCTTGAAAGACCCCAAAGTGTTTACCATTAGCAAACGTAATGCTTATTAGAGGTCCTTCTTCAAATGCAGAGTGAATATTGCTGTTTTCTACTGCCAAATGAAGATACTGTCTTCAGGGCCCCAATTTCTTTCACAGTCTTCTTCCTTGGTCCAGTCTGCTTGGGGGAGTTAATTTTCATGCCTAAACAAATAATGTGTGTATAATAACAGGCATTCATAAAAGGCATAGAAACAAATGAAAGAATATTTGACATTGTCATCCCATCCTTCTCCTTAAAAGCATGGGAACAAAGGGAAGGACTTGCATGTCCTTTACATTGTCACTGTATGTATTAACATTATATCTGCTAGTCCTGACTTTTTCCCATTGGCTGCTGAGCACCAGGTCTTGTCATATCTTTTTCTGCCTAACTGAGGAGCTTTCTATTGTCTGTGGTGCTGTCCCATTGGTGCTTTTTGACTGTGACTTTCCCATTAGCATCATTCAGTGTTGGGCATGTTTCCGCATCATCAGATATAGCTGTACAGTGTCCTGTGTGGTCTTGGCTACAAGGTGTTGGTCCATATGCAAGGACATGTTTATTTGACAAGGACAGAATAAAAAAAAAAGAAAATTCACTCTTTTGTGTGGGCCCTGAGGAGCCCCAAGGGTGCTCTTCAGTGGCTGACAAGCTTGGTGTGCCTGCCCAGAGCTCATGCTGTGGAGGGCTTCTTCTCCATTGGGCTCCAGGGCTAGGCAGCTCTGGGCAAGTAGGACCAGGATGGCGAGACATGCTTTAGCATTGCCTACTTTCTCCTTGCCAGCACGTGCTGCTCCAATTATTTCTAAGTTTCAACCAGTCTTTCTAGTGTCTGTTGCTAGGGGATGTTGAAGATCCTGCACATAATGTGGTCTACAAGCAGAGGCTGAGTTGAATTTTTCAGCTTTTAATTTTAGGGAAAATTATTGCCTTGTTTTCTAGCTATTTTGGCTATGTCTATGCTAGTAACTAAACTAAACAAGATTGGGGCATGGGGTGAACACTGTCCTACAATAGCCCGCATTATGTAATTGTTGACATGCTTGTAGGCGTGGTGTTGGCCCATGCTAGCTAATATTCTCCCAGACAGAGCCCTGGCATAGTTCAGGAACAGGTCATGGACTTTTTCTAATAGGAAATCCAGATTAATTTATCTCTTTTTTAAAAGGGAAAAATAGTGTAGCGACATGCATGCAAACTATGTTGTGCTACTGTATACAATGCCAGAAAGTGACCCTTGTCCATTGTTCTAACTTGGATAGATGAAGCTTTTGACGCCTAAGATGCAGACAGTTGCAATCTGTGGAGCATGAGCCAGGCTCTTTTTTGACTTCCTTAATCACAGTGTAATGCAGTACAAACTGAAACTAGGTGGAATATCACATTTTTCATCAAACAAGTATCAAGTATCAAACAAGTAAAATCAACCTATGCTATTGGTTCTATTGCCAAGAGATTCCCACATATAATGAGCAGCCTGGTATAATCAAATTGTATCTAAAGCAGAACTCCATCAATAATAGCATATGATCTATGTTTTGTCAACAGATCAACACAATCAGTAGTGTGCTGCCCACTGAACTTGTGATAGTTAAGATTAAATTATCACTGTATCACAACACCCTTTTACATTATCCCCTGAAGGTGTAAATGGAATAGGAGAATTATGCTGATTTGTATCAATCCAACATTTGACTGGTAAGTGTAAAAAGGCACAGCATATTAAAGATGCTAGTAGATCTATAATTTCCATCTGCATATGTGGTAAGACTAATATAATGTACATTTGGTCACCTAAATGGTAGGTGCTCAGTCCAACTTTCTAGTCTGGCAACCACCTCTAGAAGCTGATTCATGCCATCCTCAGAGAGGCATTGGGGACAGGAGGAATGAATCATGCTCTGCTGAGCCCAGCTCTCTACCCTGATACCAGCTCTTTGGGTTGCTGTTATCCAGGCATTGTTTATCATACAACTCTTTGCTTTTTTTCTCAGTGCTTTGTACCTTTTTCCTCAAGAATTTTCTTTTGAATTTCTGTCATGACCCCAGATATTTCTTTTCCATCTTTGTATCTACTTATCTTGCATGGTTTTCACTTTGTCACAGATCAAGAATTTGTTTCAGTAAAGCTGAGTCGAGGCCACACCAAAGTGATTAATAAAAATGTGCCTTGGGTTGAACAGCTTTGAATATCTTTGAATCTTCATGAGGTTTCTGTCAGCCCATTTGTCCAGCCTATTGAGGTCCCTCCAGATGACAGCATGACCATCTGGTGTATCAGCCACTCCTCCCAGTTTTGTGTCATCAGCAAACTTGCTAGGCTACACTCTGTCCCATCATCCAGATCTTTAATGAAGATTTTAAACAGAACTGGACCCAGTATTGTTCCCTGGAGTATACCTCTAGTTACTGGCCTCCAACTAGACTTTGTGCCACTGATCACCACCCTCTGGGCCTGGCCATTCAACTGGTTTTCAGTCCACCTCTCTGTCTGCTTCTCCAGCCCATACATCAACAGCTTCTCTATGAGGATCTTATGGGAGACAGTGTCAAAGGCCTTACTGAAGTCCAGGTAGATGATATCCACTGCTCTCCCCTCATCTACCAGGCCAGTCATTTCATTGCAGAAGTTTATCAAGTTGGTCAAACATGACTTCCCCTTGGTGAAACCATGCTGACTACTCCTGAGGATTTTCTTCTTCTTAATGTGCCTGGAAAAGGTTACTCCATCACCTTCCCAGGTATGGAGGTGAGGCTGACTGGCCTGTACTTCCCTGGGTCCTCCTTCTTGCCCTTCTTGAAGATAGGAGTGACATTTGCTTTATTCCAGTCTTTGGGCACTCCCAGTCACTATGATCAGTCAAGGATTATTGAGAGTAACCTTACAATGACATCTGCCACCTGCCTCAACACTCATGGGTGCATTCTATCAGGGCTCATGGTGTTATATATGTCCAGTTTGCTTAAATATTCCCTGACCTGATCCTCTTCCACTAAGGGTAAATCCTCCTTGCTCCAGCCTTTCCCCCTGGTTTCTGGGACCTGGGATTCTTGCTAGTAAAGACTGAGGCAAAGGTGACATTCAGTACTTCCACCTGTTCCATGTGCTGTGTAACCAGGTCCAGTGTCTCACTGAGCAATGGGCTGCCCACATTTTCCCTAGTCGTCCTTTTGTCAGCTATGTACTTGTTGTCTTTAACATCCTTTGCCAGATTCAAAACCATTTGGACTTTAGCTTTCCTAGCTTCATCCCTGGATGCTTCGACAATTTTTCAGTATTCCTTTGAAGTTACTTGCCTTTGCTTCCACCCTCTGTATGCATCCTTTCTGTGTTTGAGTTTGGCCAGGAGCTCCTTGTTCATCCTCACAGGCTTTCTGGCGTTTTTGCCTGACTTCCTGCTCATTGGGATGGAACTCTTTTGAGGTTGGAGGAGGTGATTCTTGAATAGTAAGCAGCTTTCTAGGGCCCCTCATCCCTCCAAGGCCTTATCCCATGGGCCTTTTCCAAGTAGATCTTTGAAGAAGCCAAAACCTACTCGCCTGAAATCCAGGGCTGTGAGCTTGCTTGTCACCCCCCTTATTGCCCTCAGGATCCTGAACTCCACCATCTCATGGTCACTGCAACCAAGGCTGCCTTCAGCCTTCAGATTCCCAACAAGTTCCTCGTTGTTGGTGAGTATGAGGCCCAATAGAGCACCTCTCCTTGTTGGCTCCTCTATCACTTGGAGGAGGAAGTTATTATCAATGCACTCCAGGAACCTGCTGGATTGCTTAGGTTCTGCTGTGTGCCTCCAACAGATATTGGGGTGGTTGAAGTACCCCATGAGGACCAGGGCCTGTGAACATGAGGCTGCTCCTATCTGTCTGTAGAGGGCCTGATCTCCCTGGTCAGGGGGTTTATAGAAGACACTCTCTATAATATCACCTTTACCTATCCTCTCTTTAATCCTCACCCATAAGCTCTCACTTGGCTCCTCATCTATCCCCAGCCAGAGCTCCATGCACTCCAGCTGCTCTCTCACATAAAGGGCAACTCCCCCTCCTCATCTTCCCATCCTGTCCTTCCTAAAGAGCCCGTATCCCTCCTTTGTGACACTTCAGCCTTGGGAGCCATCCCACCACATCTCTGTTCCCATCAAGATCATAGCCCTACAACTGCACACAGATCTCTAACTCATCATGTTTATTCCCCATACTGCACGCATTAGCATGTAGACACTTTAGAGAGGCACCCCAGCATACTGAGTTCCTGGAAAGGGTTTGGAGTATTTCTCTGTAGTGGTGCATTTTAGGCACTTCCTTGCTTACATACAAGTGCTGGAGGTCACCCTGCTTAAGCCCCATTTTGTTGATTTTGTGATCCCTTCCTGTCACATCGCCCCGTGCCCTTCACGCAGTGATCCTGTCTGTCACTCCCTCACAGGACTGCTAGTTACTCTTTCCCTCCCCCATCATTCCTAGTTTAAAGGCCTCCTTATGAGGTCAGACATCCTGTTGGCAAAAATAGCTTTGCCCTGCTTAGTGAGGTAGGTCCCATGTCTCCCAAGCAGATGCTGATCTACAAACAGGGTCCTGTGGTCATAGAACCTAAAACCGTGCTGGCAACACCAGTTCCACAGCCAATTACTGACAAGTCCTATTAGTATCCTTCTCCTTGCACCCTTGCCCCTCACCAACAGGACTGAGGAGAACACCAGCTGGGCCCCCATGTCCTTCTTTATTGCCCCCAGAGCTCTGTAGTCACTTTTGATAATGTTCCAGTCTCCCCTGGCAGTATCATTTGTGCCCACATGAAATAACAGCAGGGACTAGTAGTCAGAGAGCTGGATGAACTCCTGCAGTGCCTCTACAACATCCCAGATCCTGGCTCCCAGCAGGCAGCAAACCTCTCTAGATGACTTGTCAGGTCAACAGATGGGTGGCTCTGTCTCCCCCAGCAGGGAGGCCCTGCAATGAATCATTACAATGTCCATTACCATGAATCATAGTTTCTCCCTGGAAGTCTTGTATTGCTTAGGGTTAGGTGGACCAGGTCCTTTTGCTGGTCCACCTAGACCTAAACCTTTTACAAGCAGAGGACTTAGAGTTTCCTGGGTGCTATCCGGCATGCCAGACCACTGGCATTTTCTTGTTAAAGGTGACCGATGCCTTCTATTCTGATACAAACAGCTGTGGGGTGGTAGACCATACAATGGAAACAAAAGCTTGTTTCAGTGCCAGAACAGAAAAGGTCTTTCTCAATTAGTTTTTGGATTTAATTGATTAACAATCATCATTCCATAGGCAGAGCTGTGCCTTGAAGTGGACATTAAAGAAAAGGCAGTATTTTCATTCATCATAAAGTATGTTTTTTGAGCAGGGCATAAGCTTTCAGGGGAGAAGATAGGGTGATGGGAACCTTCCAGTACATGGAAGTGGAGAATCTGAAATCTTGGAATTAAAACAGAAACTTCTAAACCAGTGATAGAAACAAAATACATCAATGAGAGAAAATGAGCCCTGTAAGGCAGAGTAAAGGAAGAAACCTCTAATATAATCCCATTTTCCATAGCTAGGAGGCAGGAGAGTGAATGAGAAAAGGCCGTAAGACAATTGGGTAAACTGCTATGGCAATTGCTATAGCAAGTTCGTAATGAAACTCTGCAAAGTGAAATGAGAGAGGGTCCCAGTCCTACTTGGCATTCCCTTTGCTGATTGCCTGCATTTGTTATTCATTTCAGAAAACTCTTTGAATAGAAATTAAGAAAAAAAAAAAAAACCAACAAACCAAACAAACCCTGCTGTTTATTCCAGCTAATATATAGAAAGTCAGCAGAAGATTTAGGAACACTATGAATGCCAAGTTAGACATTAAATATGTAGTTTAGTTGGCTTTAGCATTTTGGAAGATGACATTTGAATGTCACATTACTTTAATTTAGGGCTGGGAGCCTATATTTGCAAGAAGGCCTTAAATAGAGCATTCATTTTAGGTTTAATTAAATCTCTTGCTCTCTATTTTTTAAAGGAAACAAAACAAAGCACTGACTATAAATTTCCATTGAATATGTTTGCTCTGTTACTTTTTGTTTTGCTAATACTCATTCCAAATACTGCTTCATTCTACTGCTGGTTTTGAAAAGGAAAAATAAAAGCAAGAATTTAATTCCTCAAAAAGCAACAGCTTTAATTTCATCTTTCTTACCATAGTAGAAAGTTTAAAATGAAAGACCTATGACAGTCCTCAAGTTTATAGTCTCTTTCCTAAGCCCTGGGAGACATGGCCTCATTTTGCTTTGCTTACTCAGGTGAGTAGACTCTTGCCATGAGCTGTTGGCAAAACTCACCATCAGTCAGCAAAGAGTTAATATGGTGTGAGAAATGGTATGGCTGGGGTCCCGGCACACTGAAATCCACCCGCCTAATGCCAGACTTTTGCTTTAATGTTAGCTTTACCTTAAAATCATTATCTAAAGGGTGGGAAACAAACTCTTCAGCTTGTAAAGAAAAAGGTTGGTTGGAAACAAAATCCAAGCCGCTTCGGTAGGCCTGATTCAGTTGCTCTGATTCATCAAGTGAAAACAAGCCATTTGCCATCTGGTAATTACTTTGGGGACTGAGGTGTAAATCCCTGTTCCTTAATCTTCCCCTCTTTAAGAAAACATTCTCTCCTAGGTGGTCCAGATGGTGAGAGGCCTTCAGACAATGCATAGAGGTGACCAGTGATGGGTTGCTCCAGCACAGCAGGAGGTCCCTGGGGTGCGCATGCAGAGGGAGGGAGAGGTCTCCTTTGCAAACGGTTTGTCAGACAGCTGACAAGTGCCGTGTACATGTATGTGAGAAAGCTCTCTGCGGGATCGCACAGCAATCCTGCGTGAAGCACCCCAATCCCTAGGCTGTTGGAGTCAGCAAGGATGGGACTAAGTACAGACAGAACCGACCGACATGGTTATTCTTTGTCTCTGTCCCTCTCCTACTATTTATTTATGCATCTAAACTATGGTTGAAATGCCTCTCTCCAGTGGTACTGATTAAATGACAACCATATCAATCATTCCCCCCTTGGTTCAAAAAGAAACACCCTGTCTTCTTTCGAAATCCAAGCTAAAGGGAAGAGACCTCAACCAGGCGTCTGAGTGGCCATCACAAGAGAGAAGAATCAACATTATTTTAGAGGCTGTTTAGTTATTGTATCTGCAGCGCTTCCCTCCAAGAAGGATGCTCCTCCTTCTTCTCTTGTGACTTTAAAAGTAGCCAGAGGCTAAATTAGGCCACTGGAAGAGAGGCCGCTGTTTCTCAAACTCTGTCCTGGGTTGCTCATGTAGTCCTTGGCAGATGTAAAATAGCTCAGTATATGTTTTTAAGCCTCCTTTTAATTGCAGCTTACCATGCTGGAGGTGCAGGGCTTTACCAAGGGGATGCCGCCTGCTCCACCATTGCTCTGACTATCAAGCAGTGTTACTTCATTCACTCTGAAGAGAGGAAGCAGGTGGAGCAGGGACCATTTTTTTCCCTATGCTCATCTCCCTTGTACACTCACAGCTTTAATTCCGGCCTCCGCTGTTTTCTGACCTGGAGACAGTCACTATGCAAGCAGCAAAGATGCAGCATTGGCATGAACTAACAACTGAACTAACAGGGAGGCAGATAAAAGTATTTTGGAGAACTGCTGCTGTCAGATAGGAAATCAAAGCTCCTTGACTTCACCAGGGTGTGGATCAGACACTGCAGATGACCCAGCCCTCAGATAATCCACCCTCTTCTAAAGGGACTGTGATTGAAAAGAAATCATCAAATAACCTGCACCCACTGATAACCTTTGGATAACCTCCATGCCTCCAGAGCTGCTGCACAAAATCACAGATGGGAGCAACGAGGCATCTCAGGGCCAGGGGAGCCCAGTGGGACCAACAAGCAGGAACCTGGAAAAAAGAGAGAAGAGTGAGGGAAGACAGGGCTGAGGAGTAAATTTCCCCTCCCATTGCCCCCAAATGGGTATAACCCACATGATGCATAGAGGTAGGTTTTCTTACAGGCATTAGACTAGTGGGTGCAAAAGACTTAGTTAAAAAATGTTGCCTGAAAGAAGAGTTAAGACCCAAGGACAGATAGTGCAGCTTTGAGGTCCCAAAGGGGAAAAGACAGAGGGCTGATAGTTGTGCCCCAAACTCGCTGCCCATTCTGTTCTTCTCCACCACAAGTTCAGGTGCCCAGAAAGACAATCAAGGACAGTAAGACACCATTTCATCGCCTTACAGGGATCTTGGCAAGGGCATATTTTATCTTGAGTAGTTTGTACCTTTCTGGCGATATCGCAGTGGTGTTACACACTGGAGGTTGGCCAAATGATACCCTTTTTGGAGCGTTTGAATTAATTGCGTCAACCGGTTTTGAAGTGTGCTTTTCATGCCCAAATAACATTTTTCTTGTGTGTTCCTCACAGAAATGTCATATCAGAGCTATTCATGAAACCTGGCCAAATCTCATCATGGAAGTGCCACACGGGAGCCTTTGCTTATGGTGAGCAAGTCCATTGATTTCAACAGGACAATCCACATCACTCTGGGAAAATTATTGATTGGCATGGTTGAAAGAAATAATTAAAAATGAGCTTGTCTGACCTTTTAAGCTGCATTAGACTGTATATATATATCTGTTAGTGTTTTTGAAAATACATTAACAAATTGTAATGATATCAACCATCTTTGTTCCTACCAGAATTGCAATATAAAAAGTTTTTAAAGCAATTTTATCCTGCATGAGTTGATGTTGAATTTAGAATGATCTAAAAACAAAAGCTATTTTATAAGATGTGGGCACTAGGAGGCAAATTCAAAGCTGCGCTTTCAACTTGAAAGCTTACAATTTCCTTACTTTGCAGTATTTCCCCTTTTCCTTCCAATTTGAGGTAATACCTGAGGTGGTTTGTTTTCTTTTCTTTCCTCCTGTGTGATATACCTGGAAGGAGCAGAATATTTCCAACCTGTATTGATTAAGCTTGATTGTACCTTTGCTAAAATCAATAGATGATTCTATCAGTAATTTCAAATACCAAAGTTGGTATTTGAATCCTAATTTTAATTTCTAAATATTTTTCTTTTAAAGCTATATGTATAATGCTAAGGAATGAGTTATCCCAGTTAAAATTACTTAGGACCACAGGTATACTTCTGGTTAGGCATTGACATCCTAGTCTGACTGAGTTAAGTCCCTAAGTGATAATCTTGTTATTGACTGAGATGTGTGAATGACTAATGGTTTGACTGTTGGTTAGGAAAATTAATTATTTTTTCTGTTCTCATTGCTGTGCCCACATCCTTTTTTTTTTTTTTTTAAATATAAATATATGGAGTTTGCCAAATGCTTTACTCCTGTTTTTTCCTTTTTTCAAAAACCTGTGAATAAATTTTAGGCAATTTCTGGAATTAAAACAATATTCCACAATGAAGGGTTAAAAAAGGCTAATTAGAAAATGCTGAAAGAAACTTAGAATTATTGAGAAATTTTTACAATTGTTTTTGGCAAAAAATGATATCTTGAATTTAGCTGCAAAACCCTGTGCTGCAATACTTGGCAAGTATATTAGATGCCTTTAAAATTTGCCACAAATCCAGTGTTGACATGACTGCCTATTCCAACAGCATATGCTAAAATGGATTTTCCCTATGGAATATCAGCCATTAATTTGGTCTGATCAGCACTAAGTCTCATTCTTCTCGCACTTAAATGTCTTTTATTTTGAACTCTTCCAGCACCATCACTGGCATAACACTGGATACATAGTGGGTTAACAGGAGGTGAGTTTTAAAACACGGGTGTCAGGAGGTGTTCCACCTTTATGCATCTCCAGTTTCCCCAATGGGATGATGTTATTTCTCTACCCAAAATTGTAAAGCCCTAATATGCTGTAAGATACTGTCACTGTTCTACTCAATTCTACCTATTTTCTATGTGGCATTGGCAGGCATGACCTCCTCTTCCTTCTGCAGTTTCTCACAGAATTCATACATGTGAATTTTAGGTCAAATATATTCTCCCCGACCTCAACATCCAGAATGTGAAAATTATTAGCAAAGTTGATGTAATTTATTGAAGTCTTTTAAATCTCAAATACAAAAAGCTTTCCATTGATATTCTACAAACCCTCCAACCCAGTTTCCAGCAGCCAGCTCTGAACTCTGTTCATGGATCTAGACTTTTTTTTTCCTCATGCAGTGTATTTGTTGCTGCAAAGGAGCAGTTTAATGACTTTACAAAGCCTGTACCTTTGGAAGTGTGAGAAGGCACATGTGCACTTAGGAACACTAAAGATGCATTACAGACAGTTAATAATACAATGCTTATCACGTGGTTTATGAACAATCTTAATTTTCTACAGGATTTTTGCAAATAATTTATCCCTCTTGAAAGGATCACACAGTCCGAACTGAAAGGAGGGAACATGATATTAACCTGAAGGCTTGTTAAACTGCACTGTGGTTATAAATTTTGTGGAATTCCTTTGTATTTACAGTAACTGCCAAAACAGATTTAATCCTTTAAGGCTTCAAGATGTACATTTCTTGGCTTGTGTGCTGGGACATTTTCATACTGGAAAATGATGTATATTTTCCATATACACTGTGGGCTTCTTAGAAGAATGGGTAAAATCTACTTATTTTTGGGATAACATAAAGACTGAGAAGCCAGGAAAGAGAATGGGAATTCAATGGGGCGATCGACTCATGTCGCAGACATTGGGATATGGACTGAAATAAATGTAGGCACTGAGAGTTAACAACTAAGTGCGTCTGAGGCTTTGCCTGAGCACAGAAGACTTTCTGCTTTTTCTACAGCCATGTAGCTACAGCAGACTAACAAAATCCATGTGGGAATGACTGTATTCCTATAAGCATGCTTACACCCATGCAGCTTGGTATGGGGCATTTTAAGCATCTATACATAAGTACAGTGATAGCAAACGCCAGGGGATCTTCAAGAACTCAGGAGAAGTGAAACAAGCCTCATGCAGAAATTGAAATAGAGAAGGAAAGGGGTATTGAGGTAAAAGGAAACTGCAGGTTATTAACATTGCTACTATCTGTGGATTAAGATCTACAGGATTGACTATGTATTAAAAATATCTTACTTTGCAAGAAAACATATAAAGGATTTGCAATGTGTTATTTTTTTTCCCCAGCATGATGAGGGGTAAGGTTGGTTGAAACATACACATCTTTTTTTTTTTTTTTTTTAAAGGAGAGCAGGTTTTCACTTAAACAAAAATAGGCACAGAAAATGTTGCCTTTCACTTAAAAAAATCATCACTGATTTATTTCTGTATTTAATTTTTTTTTTTTTTTCCTAATTATTTCTGTTGATTCCACTCTGTAGATGATCCTGGCTCCTGCTGGAGTCAGTGGGAGTTTTGCCATTGACTCTACACAACACCAGGTAGACACTACATTTGCATTATAAATCCAGGTTGTTATAATTAGAAGTGAGTTCAAATGCTGGTGTTTTACTCTGCATTGCAAGTTTCCAAAAGTTTCATATTGTCTGGAGCTGTGATTTTGGTTTGGGCCCACCTCCAGTGCAGGGAGAGGCTGATTAGCTGTAGAATCTGTCTGAGATCTTGGTCAGTGATATTTTTATATTTTTGTGGTTCAAATGATGTATGCTGTACTATGAAAGGAATACTTTTCACTCATTAATCATATTTCAGAAAATGGGAAGCACATGATAACTAAACAAACCAAAGCATGAAAATGAAGACAAGAATTATGGTAAGATAGCCAGTGTGAAAACCTTTATTGGACCAAGAAACACAATCAGGAAGAAAAAGATTCTTGATGAAAAATTTCACAGACTTCTTGTTCTTGTTGGTGCTATTTTTTTTCTCAGAGGTCTTTATAAGTTATTAATCTAATAAGCATAATAAAATATTAGGTATTACTCTTTTAGTAAAAATAACTACGAAAAGGAACATTTTGTTTCTAAAATCTTTGGAAGGAAAGCATATGCATATATTAACAAGCTTCTTATAATGATGTTGATATAATAAATTGTTCTATTGAAGATAACTATTATTTGTTTTTTAGGGATTTCACAACCTAGGTAGAATATATTCTGTTAAAAAACTTAAAAGCTAAGTAACGGAAACTTTACCTCTACTTACCAACCATAACTTGAGTTTGAAGTTTTGGGTTTTGGCTGGCAGTGAAAGGATTTAAAATAATGTGGAGCATGTATCTCCCACCACCCTTTGATGACAGAAGCAGCTGCTGCTCTAGAGAAAAGTAAGTCCCTGACTGCTCTTTTATGTGATTCTTTCCACACTTTATCCTCCCTGCTTCTCACAGCCAGCAGTTCAGGTCTTCCCACATCCAAGAGAGGATGATTTTTAGCACTCATGGATAGCTCCAGGAAGTTTGAAGGATTTTGAGGAGTCAGGTAATGCTTTTAGGCTTCACAGTGCTCTTTGGAAGGCATCCCACATTGTGCTCGTGCACCAGGAAAAAGTGCTTTCTTCAGGTTTGTTTTAAACCTGGTGCTTGGTGGTTTCCTCAGGCACTCCGAAGCAATTGCATTATGAGAAATAAGCAGTATTTGCTTTGTTTTGGATATTATAGGCTCTTATTCTTAGTCTTGTCCACTGTCAGTCAAGCTTTAGCTCAGGATCCAGCACCTCTGTCATGCTCAGGAAGAGACAAACTCAATATATCTGCTAGAGGATGGGGCTGGGATGGGCTCAGTCCTGTCTGTGCCTGAGTTATGCAGACCATGTGGAAAGAAACCACTAGGTGTGCGTGGGGCTTTCTTTTGGGAAACTTGGGAAGTCGTTGCCTTTTTGTAGGTAAAGTATGTGGATGTGGAAGCGCCAAGTTTAGGAAAATGGGCACTTTCAGTGTGAGCATGCTGACAAGCTTTGTTATGTAATGACAATAAAAGCTGAGATTTTAAATGGTGGATGTTGCCTTTCTTTCATTTCTATTTTGTTGCCATGTGCCCTTGTCTTTGGTTGTAATGAGTAAAAAACCCCACTAAACCTACCAAAAAATAAAAAAGGAAGGACTCACTTTTCGTGACATTCCCAAAGGTCAAGAGAAAAAAACTTCCAGTGATTTAAGGAGGGGGGAGACTGGGTAGGAACTGAATAGATATACTGCATCTGCCAAGAAATGGCGGGGAACAAAGAAAGCCTTAGATGGAAGGAGGAACTGTGAGCGTGTGTGTGCGCACGTGTATCTGTAAAGCATAACTCTGAGCTCCAGGGTGATTTATTTATTTGCAAACACTTCTCATTTGGAGGGCCTCCTGAGATGCCCATCTCATCTTCATGGGGGTCTCCACCCTGCTTGTAAAATGAAGAATGACGTATAAGGCTGTAAAATAAGGAAATAAATTTCTTTCCAAAACAAAGCCTAGCCAGGGTGCCTCACCACAAGACATGCTCCTAGCAAAATCACAAAGACTGTAGTCATCAGGAATATGGACAAATCATTAGGAGACAGCAAGAACCTTAAAGCGATAGGATGGAGTGGTACAAAACATTGGTTAATAAGCAGTCGAAGTATAACAACAATGACTTTCTTAGGGAAAAAGAAGTCTTAAATTCTGTGTGTTCTGTTACTGATGGATCAATGGCTATGGTGAATCTAAGCCCTAAAACTTGACGTTTGCAAATATTAATACATGTGTAGGTCTGTGCATAAGCTAAAAAGTTGTAGGTTACTTTTTGCTAGATTGTGGCAATGAGGTACCATTGTCATGACTTCTGTGACAAAAACCCTATTATTTTTAGAATTTGATTTTACTGTCCCAAACATCTGGGAAGAGTGATCAGTCATCACGTTTTTTTCACATTTATGGTTGGACTCGATCTTAAAGGTCTTTTCCAACTGAAATGGTTCTACGATTCTATGATTCTATGATCACATTTAATCAACACATTTGCGTTTTTACAGTATAGTTGACATGTAAATTGCCAAACTCATCTTTACAATGATTGCATGCTAGGACAGTTTTGCCTTGCAAATTTAAGGCTATCCTCATATTTTAGAATAAGCAAGCACTTAATAAAACTAATCTATATAGTCTTGCCAAACATCAGAATTGGCACCCAAATTTTTCACTTGCAAGGGAAACTGCATTCAAGTATAATTTTGAAAACCTATGCAAAAAAATTACAGTAAGATATCCCTTGGATCTTATGAGTCTGAAATTCCATTATTCTACAATGTAGACTAATATGGTTATGTGTTTATATAAAAATACACCAGTTATTCTTTCACAAGGGTGCTTACTATATTATTTCAGTGATTTCCTTCCAAAAAAAATTTTAAGCAATTATGAATATCTGGGCTGAAGTTGTCCCCATGTAACAGTTGTATTTTGCAGTACTACAGACTGGCTCCAGGGAAACCACTGTGGTCTCTGTGTTCCCAGGGCTTAAAAGCCCTATTGGTATGATAGACCATAATGATTCAGAATGAGGATTATGGTCTATCAGTAAATAGCACAGTATTATGCATGTACCATAATATAGTTACTATGATTTTTTTTTAATGACATATTCCTGGAAGCCTCATTCATTTGTGTAATAATATCTCACCCCAGCATAAGTTGTGTGTAAAGAGTAGGATTATGCTTTGGGAATGCAAATAGGAATTGCATTGGTGCAGGTTGGAGGTGCAGTACAGCGGAAAGAGGAGGCTGCATGATTCTTAATGGGAAACGGTAGCCTACGCATTTTATTCTGAGTGTATCTTTTTGTATTCTTAACAGTACACTTCTGTAGTCCTCCAGAAATTCACATTGTGTATAAATATGGGATTCCAGAGTATATAGCAGAGTGCAAGCCAAAATTAAGTGCCAGAGTTCCTTTCCCTCTCAACTTCCCTTCGCCCTAGAGAAACAGGTCACTAAAACAAATTCAGTCTTATCTTATGTATAGCTCTATAGCTTCTCTTTGGGTTTTATACTTGCACTGTTTAATTCCAGGTGACTTTTTCCAAACAGGGACAAATTTCACTTCTGACAAATCAGAAGCAAGACTGTATGTTGCAGAATAGCAAGACTGTATCTATTGGTGGCTTAGTAGCATTTAGCCACAGTGGAGGAAAGGTTAATCTTCTTTGAACAAGCAGAAGCTCTAGGACATTATGTTTCATTTTTGTAACGTCCAAGTATATCACTTATATACTTTTGAGAGTGATTTCATGGCTCATTAACACTAGTAGGAACAGTTTTCTGATTTTATTTTTTAAGGGTACTTTCATCCATCAGATGGGAAGTGTCTGTTGATGCACCAGAAAGGTGTGTTTTACAGAGAGGGTATATAGCTGCAATAGAGAGTTCAGGAAAAAACAAGGCTTCAACCATTCTTTTCTCTGTTCAAAGAAAGAATGAACAGGAGGGGTGAATTGTTTAGTAAAAAAAAGAACAGAGAATTTGAAGCAGAAAATAATTGTAATTGTGGAAGAAATAAGGATTCTGGCTGGAGCCAGAATCGGAAGGCAAGTCAGAGGGTAATGCTGTGAAATTGCAGAGTAGACATCTGAGTGTATACAATGTTTCTTGGTGGCTGCAGTCACTACCAAGCACCAACAAGGTGCTTTATTAACCCCACAGGCTCGCTCTTCTAAGGTCAGAAACAAGCAGCATTTGCAGAGTCCTGATGCTGAGTTTCCATATACAAAAAGAATAAATACTTATTTTCAACCTACATAAATTATCATAGAGGAAGAAACCAATCTAGAAAAAAGGGTATCTTGTCCAAATGAGAACTTGGCATTTATGTGTGTCTCGTCTGCAATGCTCTGCCCAGCACCAGGTAAAAATACGGCTGTTGCTGCCCTCAGCAGAGATCTGAATAAGAAAGAGGTCAACCTCACATCTCAGCTCTTAGGCTCTTAGACAGGCAAACAGTCTTAATGACTAGAAAGCTAAACTCACCACACTCAGTTACAGTTCAGCCAGAGAGAATGGTATTCCACATGATTTATGTGACATTGTGTGTGGTAACTGAGTGTGTTAATGTATTTTTTGCTCCATATTTATTGCCTGGCTAGGCTTCTCTTGTTCTGACCATGTGCCCTCCAACAGATCAGGAAAGTCATAATAAGCAACTGCTCCTTTTCTACAAACACTCTTGCATTTGGAGCCTTGCAAGATCAATCTTCTCTCTGTTTCTCTTCCCATGGAACAATGCCATGAAGGAGCAGATTTGGAGACCATCAGAAATTGTGAATTCTTTTAAAGATGCTGGAACATAGTGTGCAATGTTCATCCTCTTCGATTGAAACCTCTCTTTTGCTTTCCATAGGCAATATTTCTACAGCTGAAACAGAATACAAAACAAGAACTCTTGTTGTGGCATGCTAAATTGCTTCTCTTGGAGAAGCAGCTCATCAGCTGCAGCAGCTAGTCAGGAAGCGGAGAAGTGCAAAAGAAAATCAGGATGCCTGAGCCTTCAGCTATGCAGCCACAGTCAATGGAGTCAACAGAAAGGGATGAAGACCAGAAGAGTGACAATCTTTGCTAAATGGATCATACTCTGAATGACACTTCATATGTTGAAGGCTGGCCCTTGGATTTATATATTGTGGTTTTAGACTTGATCTCCTTGACAGAATTCAGCACTAAATCTACTGAAATTATCCTGAAACATTTGGCTGTAATTAAATTGTATTTAATTTGTAATAAGAACTGGTGTGCAGTGGCAGTGTAGACTTTAAAAATAAAGATTCAGTACACTACTCAGTGCAATCAGCCAGAGTGATTAGTTATTATCAATAAATATGCACCCACTCTGGTAAGTGCATGGAAAATCTGCTCCCCTGTAGGTGTTACCTCCTTCCCAAAGTCCCATCTCATTAACCATTCGACGCTGCCAATTTAATGTGCCTTTGTGAAATGGAGGCAGTGCTTTATTTTCTGTAATCAGCACATTCAAAATATATTGTGGAGACAGAGGCTGCATTTAGAACATCAGAGGTGAATGTGTGGGTCACAGTTACAGTGTTTCTTTGGATGGACGTGCACCACTGAAGAAGGACCTTCTGGGCAGGATTCCACACAACATGAAAGTATGTAGGATTTGGTGTGTATTTGTAAGTGAAGTGTCCAACTCCTGTTATAGGAGGCTGAGGGCAGGAGTCAGTTGCTTCTTCATAGGGTTTTAGCATACCTGAGTGTGTTGATTTGACCCTGGCTGGATGCCAAGTGCCAACCAAAGCCCCTCTATCACTCCCCTTCTTAACTGGACAGGGGAGAGAAAGTATAATGAAAAATCTCATGGGTTGAGATAAGGACAGGGAGATCACTCAGCAATTACCATCACAGGCAAAAGAGACCCAACTTGGGGAAAATTAGTTTAATTTATTATCAATCAAAACTGAGTAGGAGAGGAGTGAGAACATGTATAGGTTAAAGAGAAATAAAACCAAATCTAAAACCACCTTCCCCCTCCCCCTTCTTGGTGTCTGCAGAGTTGATCCTCTCACATATCCTCATTCCTCACTCCAGCTGCAGTTTGTGTCCCAGTGTTCCCTCCCCCCCACTTCTTAAATACATTATCACAGAGGCACTACGACTGTTGCTGAAGGGCTCGGCCTTGGCCAGCAGTGGGTCTGTCTTGGAGCCGGCTGGCATTGGCTCTATCAGACATAGGAGAAGCTTCTAGCAGCTTCTCACAGAAGCCACCCCCATAGCCCCCTCTGCTACAGAAACTTTGCTACACAAACCCAAGACACTGAGGTGTCCAGGATACCCTTGGCTGGTACTCTGGATAGACACAAATAATTTCATCAGCCCTGTGTGGATGTCTCAGACACCCTGGAACAACTCCAATGGCACTATGCACTTTCGTTTAGGTAACTGAATCACCAACTGACTCAACTCTGTTATTAAACTTCAGAGCATTATTTAGCTATCTAGCCAGCAGCTCTTTCATTCATGATAAGCTCAGCTGTTCTCTGAATTGACGGGAGGGGCCACTTAGTTGTTCTAGGCATTCAGTATTGTTTCAAATGCCCTCAGGCATCCTGCCGTTGTCTGGTCTCCATCTGTTGCTCCAAACGGGTATGGGTCTCCTATAAGCTTTGTGTTGACTCTCTAAGGCCACAAGGGCCCAGGTATAGGCATCTCTGAAGGCAGTAAAACCCAATGTTTAGGCAACAGAATTGGTTACTAGATATCCAATGACTGTAATGGGATTGCTGGCTCACAAGTAGGTATCTGTATTCAGATGTCTGGTGTCTTTCTTTTGAACTGCAGCCTGCCCAGTGGGTCAGATTTTGAGCCTCATTCTCCCAAGATACACTATTTTTCAAACTGAAGCACAGGGACACTTGGAAATCTGAAGATTAATCCTGAGAGGTCTGCGAAAGATGACTTAGCAAAACAGGTATATGTATGCCAGAAAGCTGCCTAGATATGTGAAGCTTCGAAAGGGTCTGCATCAACACTGGAGATTCAGCAGGGCTCCACATATTAGTCCCTGCTGACTGGAAGAAGGGGAATGTTGTGCCCATTTTTAAAAAGGGAAGAAAGGAGGACCCTGGGAACTATCGACCTGTCAGCCTCACCTCTGTGCCTGGGAAGATCATGGAACAGATCCTCCTAGAAGCTGTACTCAAGCACATGGAGGACAGGGAGGTGATTCGAGACAGCCAGCATGGCTTCACCAAGGGCAAGTCCTGCCTGACCAACCTAGTGGCTTTCTAGGAAGGAGTGACTGCATCAGTGGACAAGGGAAAAGCAATGGATGTCATCTATTTGGATTTCTGTAAAGCCTTCAACACAGTCCCCCACAACATCCTTCTCTCTAAATTGGAGAGATATGGGTTTGATGGGTGGACTGTTCGATGGATAAGGAATTGGCTGGATGGTCACATCCAGAGGGTCGTGGTCAATGGCTCGATGTCAACATGGAGACCGGTGACAAGTGGGGTCCCTCAGGGGTCCGTACTGGGACCAGTGCTGTTTAACATCTTCATCAATGACATAGACAGTGGGATCGAGTGCACCCTCAGCAAGTTTGCAGATGACACCAAGCTGAGTGGTGCGGTTGACACACCAGGAGGACGAGATGTCATCCAGAGGGACCTGGACAAGCTGGAGAGGTGGGCCTCTGTGAACCTCATGAGGTTCAACAAGGCCAAGTGCAAGGTCCGGCACCTGGGATGGGGCAACCCCTGGTATCAGTACAGGTTGGGGGATGAAGAGATTGAGAGCAGCCCTGCTGAGAAGGACTTGGGGGTACTGGTGGATGAAAAGCTGGACATGAGGTGGCAATGTGCGCTTGCAGCCCAGAAAGCCAACCGTATCCTGGGCTGCATCAAAAGCAGCGTGGCCAGCAGGTCGAGGGAGGTGATTCTGCCCCTCTACTCTGCTCTGGTAAGACCTCACCTGGAGTGCTGCGTCCAGCTCTGGAGCCCTCAGCACAAGATGGACATGGAGCTGCTGGAGTGGGTCCAGAAGAGGGCCACGAAAATGATCCGAGGGCTGGAGCACCTCTCCTATGAGGCCAGGCTGAGAGAGTTGGGATTGTTCAGCCTGGAGAAGAGAAGGCTGCTAGGAGACCTTATTGCGACCTTCCAGTACTTAAAGGGGGCCTACAGGAAGGATGGGGAGAATCTTTTTAATAAGGCCTGTTGTGACAGGACAAGGCATAACGGATTTAAACTAAAGAAGAATAGATTTATACTGGATATAAGGAAGAAATTTTTTACAATGAGTGTGGTCAAGTACTGGAACAGGTTGCCCAGAGAGGTAGTGGAGGCCCCATCCCTGTCAACATTCAAGGTCAGGTTGGACGGGGCTCTGAGCAACCTGGTCTGGTTAAAGCTGTCCCTGCTCAGTGCAGGGGGGTTGGGCTAGATGACCTCTAAAGGTCCCTTCCAACCCAAAGCATTCTATGATTCTAGGATTCTATGATATTGATGTGTTTACAAAACATGGACTGAGATTTTAGACATCCCAGTGTGTGGGTATGCATGCTGCTGCATTTCCCTACCAGGGAATATACAGAGTTTTGAAGACAGAGGTTTTGGCTGCATGGAATTATTTTGCTAGGCTTAATTGACCATGAATAGTTACAAATGATAACGTAAGAAACACCATACTGTTTAGACCAACGGTCATTCTAGTCTAGTATTTCATCTCCAGCAGTGGCAGAGAAGATGGTTTACTGGGAGAACATGTAAGTCTAGTCCTTTTAATATCCTGGCTCGTCCTTTTAGTATCACTTTACAGACCTGTTTTCTATAAATTTGTCTAATCCCTTTCTGAACTTGAGTTTACTTATTTCGGTCTATACCAAAGTGGCTGAAAGCCATTTATCAACACACTGTAGTCAGCTGACAACTTAACAGTCATGTGTGTTGACATTATTTATACTAGTATTTAAAATTAATATTTCAGGCATATCTTCTGACCTCTAGAAGGTCATTCACTTAGGGTGCTAGGCACTGTAAAAAGCTGGACTGTCCATAATACGTCTGTTGTGCAAGAGTTTGCTGGTTTTTTTGTTCCAGGAAAAAATTAACATTTAAAAGGAATGTTATCTGTGTGATTTGGCCTAATTCTTTCCCACTGATAAAAGGAAAAAACATGAATGCTTTTATTTTAAAAATGTTTGAGTGAAACCTTTGTTAACATTGTGAAACAGTGGTAACTTTGAGTCACTAAGTACTGGGTTGAGATATTATACAATCATGTTTTGTATCAAGTCCCTCCTGTTTTAATTTTTGTCTGCACCCGTTTTTCATGTTGACTTTGACAGAATCAGGATATAGTCTTAGAAATGCAACATTTATCTTACAGCGATAAAGTTTATGCCTTTAATGTTACCTTTCAAGAATAAGAGAAGTATGACAAATTGTCTGGGTAGTTTCAGGGATTATTTGCTGTAGTGCTTGCTGAGTGTTCCCCATTTATTTCACACAGCTACTGAAATTCCAATTCATTAAAGAAATTTAGTCATATACATTTCAACAGGACCAGACAACTGCTAAAAGTTATGCATGTGCTCAGATGTTCTTCTGAATCAGTCTTTGCCTGGAGAGCTGTCAGGAACAACCTATGGGAACTACTGAAAGTGGCTTATGATCATATCTGAGTCAGATCCCTATTTGTACTGAATTATTTTGATATATATGTACTACATTAGATAAGGTATTACATGCTACCTCTGGCTGTCTGCATCCTTGGTATTTGTTCATAACAGCACATTCAAATAAGGAGACTCCTCCCTACCCTCATGTTTTTAAAGTTACGTCTACCTGCTACATCTTTTGAGTTTTCCTTTCTTGTTCTATGAGGTCAAGGGTGGCAGAATTCCACAACATTCAGCCAATATCCATGGTAAGTTTTGGGAACAAATTGATGTGTTCTTTCTTTTTCTCTGTCCTGGTTTCGGCTGGGATAGAGTTAATTTTCTTCCTAGTTGCAGGCATAGTGCTGTGTTTTGGATTTAGTAGGAGAAGAATGTTGATAACACGCTGATGTTTTAGTTGTTGCTAAGTAGTGCTTACACTAGTCAAGGACTTTTCAGCTTCCCATGCTCTGCCAGGTACACAAGAAACTGGGAGGGGGCACAGCCAGAAGAGTTGATCCAAACTGCCCAAAGGGCTATTCCATACCATATGACATCATGCTCAGTATATAAACTGGGGGGGGGGGGGGGGGGTTGGCCAGGGAGCCATGATTGCTGCTCAGGAACTGTCTGGGTATCGGTTGGCAGGTGGTGAGCAATTGCATTGTGCATCACTTGCTTTGTATGCTATTATTGTTATTATTGTTATTATATTGTTATTATTATCATTACCATTTTACTTTATTTCAATTATTAAACTGTTCTTATCTCAAGCCAGGAGTGTTTCTCACTCTTACTCCTCCAATTCTCTCCCCCATCCCATCGGGGTAGGGGGAGTGATCGAGTGGCTGCGTGGTGCTTAGTTGCTGGCTGGGGCTAAACCACGACATTCTCATTTCAGCTTAATAAAACCTTCTCTTGTGCAAATTTTCAGCAAATGACAATTTGACATTTGCCAGCTGATGCTGGGATAAGAACTGAGGATCTGTTCAAAAAATCAAGTAAAGTCGTCTGGGAATTTTGCCAACAGGAGCTGCACCCACACAGAGATGACCAAGTGAAACAGGCACAGGGCAGAGAAATGCAACCATACTGCCAGAGAGCCAGCTGAAGGGGCAAACCTGAAGAAGAGCCCACCCCTTAGTCAAAACTGAGAGATGATGAGCATGTTTTACAATGTCTGCACTCAGCAGAGTATCTGAAAGGGTTGCTCAGGTATCTTGCTGAACTGGTGACTAAGTCAATGACTTGGAAGGAACAGCTGATGTTCAGCAAAATGCTATGGTGTTGAAACATAACTCTCTCGGTGAATCTGCCTTCTGCCTTCACATGTTCCTGTGGATCTGGACACAAGACTCACAGGGTGATAACTAACTCACGGAAGAAGCTGACATATCAGTCTTAACTTGAACAGGGCCTTTTCTGTCTTTCCCTTTCTTTTTTTTTTGCAGAGCATAAAGGATGTGGCCTTATCTTGGGTACCCCCCCCCGCCCCCCCCCCGAATTCTGTCAGTTAATGTCACAGCTGGAATGTTATTTAAATCCAATTTCTTTTATCTGCAAGTATTTATGTGAGCAGATAAAGCATTAAGCCTTTATCCTAAAGTGCCCAGCTCCACTTTAGTGCTCCAGATAACATTGACTTATGCTGGAGTTGCCACTCTGTGGACAGGAAATCAGTTCTCTCCCTGGTTCTCCGCTTGATCTTCCATGGTGTATAATGGGGATGTGTGTGTGATGCTACTGACAGATCTCAGGATGCAGTCCATTAAGAGGTTAAAGGGAATCTCCTCTTCAAATTGTAGGAATCCGCTTTTTTCCTGCTGGAGTTTTATTTCTTTGAGGTGGGGAGAAGAGTGGGACAGTTCAAATCTGTATTTACTGCTTTTCTCTCACTTGAAGCCTAAATTTAAAAGCCAGAAGGTCTCCTCTCACTCTTCTCACCACTCATAAAGAGCTTACTCAAGCAGGTCCGTTAATGTAGCTGAGAGAAAGTACTATTCAGCCTGAGTGAAAGTGTTAAGAACTATCTTGAAGTGGAATATATGAGATTTATGGATTTGAAATGCAAAAAACGTGAACTGAAATGCAGTCAAGTGCTTTCTAAGGCTGCTGGTAGAGCCTTTTTTTAGGAGGAAGCAGAAGAGTTTGGGAATGAAGGAGCGAAGTTGAGCCTGGAAGAAGGGGAGTGAGGGGAAAGGTGTTTTTAGTTTTGCTTTTGTTTTTTACTATCCTACTCTATTTTTTAATTGGCAACGAATTAAACTATTTTTTCCCAAGTTGAGTCTGTTTTTTCTGTGACAGTAACTGGTAAGTGATGTCCCTGTCCTTATCTCAACCCACAAGCTTTTTAATGTTAAAATCTCTCCCTGCCCTGTTGAGGAGGGGGAGTGAGAGAATGGCTGGGTGGGCACCTGGCAGCCAGCCCAGGTTAAACCACCACAGTCACCCATGCACTCTCTGAGGCTGGTGTTAGCAACCTCTGTAAGAAGTTCTGGAAAATTAATTGAGATTCGTGGACTGGGAGATGACAATGATTACGTTGGATTAAAGTGTCATATGCAAAAAATCTGGAAACAGAGATTCTTATGGCTGCACTTGAGTTTTGTGAATGCCCCTGATGTTTCAGGAAGAAGGATGTGTAATGCATGTCTTGTGTAAGCTCTGGTAGAAATACAAAGAGGAAAAATATGTAGGACAAATGAGTCACATGTTTAAAAAGAAAGGTATAGAAAATTGGCAAGATCTGGACTAGGAATTGGCATGAAAGACTTGAACAGTCCCCATGAGCCTTCTTTAGAGGAAACTTGTCACAGAGAAAAAGGGGAGGGAATGTTTACTGGGTCAGAGGGGTAATAAAACTGAGAGGAAGTTGTCATATGCATCATTTTCGCTGGGAAACTGGTGTACTGCAATGCAGAAAATCCATAAATATTTATGACACAGTGACCCAGAACAGTACCAGCTAGGAGTTAAGCTGTGGGTCCTAAATGCTTCATATGTCAAGGACAAAGGCAGCATGCATTGTTTTTCTGATCAATGCATCACTTCGGAGGGACAGTGTCCTGGACCTCAGAGCTGGTAACCGTATCTCCAGAGAAGAGAAGCTCTTCTCTGGCATGGCTGAAGGTGAGTCCCTCTCCACAGCTGCTCTGAAGAGTGCATTTGCCATGTGTGCCATGGGCCCTTTATCCACTTACAGCATCATCTCTCATTGAATAGGAGGAGGGAAGAAGACGGCAGGGCTCAAACTTGCTTCCTCATGAAGAATTTCTGCAGGTATGACTGCTGATGCATCCTCCCAGCAGCTGAAGGGAAATCAACAACTCTACAAGGGCCTGATGCCATCTTTAGTGCTTCAATGTGGAGATGACTGTACCTTGTCTCCACTGATTCAGGGAAACTTCTTTGTTTTGGACACAACAAATCTCCAAGGTCACACACAAAGTACAAGCCACCTGGACTTGTACTTGTACATGTAGCATGTACTACTGTAGCATGTAGGATTGTAGCATGCCAGGTCATAGTTGGGGTGTCACTTTGTTCCTATATAATACTGCTTTCTTTTTTCCCTTACGTGTCATAAAAAAGTAAAGTATCAGCAGTTCATAGCAAAATCTAACACAAGGCTCTGGGCAGTGAAAGCAGCTTATTAAATGCACTGTAATTGACAGTGGATACTTTGGAGGTAAATCTGACAATGAGCAGGGATATTTGTAACACTGAACATTGGAACTGGATGGTTCATTTCCTGGCAGTCCAAAGGAGCCTCTTGATTCTCTTCCAAACTGCCCTGGTTTTGGCTGGGATAGAGTTAATTTTCTTCCTAGTAGCAGGCATAGTGCTGTGTTTTGGATTTAGTAGGAGAAGAATGTTGATAACACGCTGATGTTTTAGTTGTTGCTGAGTACTGCTTACACTAGTCAAGGACTTTTCAGCTTCCCATGCTCTGCCAGGTGCACAAGAAGCTGGGAGGGGGCACAGCCAGAACAGTTGATCCAAACTGACCAAAGGGCTATTCCATACCATATGACATCATGCTCAGTATATAAACTGGGGGGGGGGGGGGGGTTGGCCAGGGAGCAGCAATTGCTGCTCAGGAACTGTCTGGGTATTGGTCGGCAGGTGGTGAGCAATTGCATTGTGCATCACTTGCTTTGTATATTATTATTATTATTGTCATCATCATTATTATATTGTTATTATTATCATTACTATTTGACTTTATTTCAATTATTAAACTGTTCTTATCTCAAGCCAGGAGTGTTTCTCACTCTTACTCCTCCAATTCTCTCCCCCATCCCATCAGGGTAGGGGGAGTGATCGAGCGGCTGCGTGGTGCTTAGTTGCTGGCTGGGGTAAACCATGACACGTAATGACATCTATTTGGACACAAGCAAGCTAACAAATTAGATGAAGCAAAACTGTGTGTAAAAATGGTGGTCTAATTGCTTCACTCTTGTATCCCATTTATGTCAATCTTCCTGTCCTCTGGATTACTCTTCTGCAGCCTGTTTATCTCCTCTCATACACCAGCTCCTATTGCTCTTGTAGTTCATGTGCTTGTGAACCCTACAGGTTCCCTAGAAATCCAAGTGTGTTACTCTGGATACTTTGGGAGCTTCATCTTCTACTGCAGAAGTGTCTCCTAGGACTGCCTCCTAGGAACATCCTGGGAGAGGGTGATGTGTTGCCATGAATTGACTCCAATGATAGATGCTGCCGGGGGATGCAGCTCTGCTCTGTTCTCCTCGCTCTGGCAGTGAGCTCCCACCACTCCCAGCACAGACAGCTCACCCTGAGGCCTCAGGGAGATTAATGGTTGATCAGCTGGCTGGCTGGACTCATTCCGTGGTTGAAGCAGTGCTAGGGAAGGACCGTGGCACAGGACAGGCAGGACCTTACAGGCAGGCTGGGAAAGCAGAACTGCTCTGCCAGCGACAACTCAATGTAGTATCAGCTCAGCTCTATGTAACCCTGTCTCCCTACATAGGTATATATATACATGTGTAGGAATTTCTGTTTTCTAATTATAACCAGTAATCAAAGAGAAACAATGAAAAATGTTATTGTATGCAACAAGCTTAATAAATGTCTTCAAGAAATGGACACTGACTCTCCTTCCTTAATCATCTGAACCATGCACCTAAGTGCCCTTTCAAGTCAGTGGAGAGAAAGAAATGTTCTGGTGTCTGATTCATCTGATATACCACTTAGAACAAATATAAAGAAGCAACTTTTAAATGGCAGGTAATGAATTTCTGGAACATGCTGCTGTTGGAGGGCACATACTGTCTGCAAGCACAAAAAAGGCTTAGATGAGTTCATGGACAAAACGGATGTTATAGGGAATGGACAGGGTTGTATCTCCCATTGTCCCTAATCCAGTGACCTTGGACACTGGTAGGGTACAAGGGCAGCGGCCTGCAGAAAGTGGCCATGGCTTTTGCTATCAGCATCCTCTATTACCACTGCTGCAAGCAAAGTGCTGGACTCCAAAGGACATTTCAAGTACTCTTATACATTCTCTGGCCCCAGACATGCCTCCTTGGGTTTCCAGCTAGCTCTGGACACTGCTTTCTGTCCTCCTTTCCTGTCCAGGTCCAACTGCACTGTGTCACCCTGAAAATTTGGAGGCTGGGACACAAGGACAGACAGGTGAGAAAGGATGGACAGATGATACTAAAGTGTGGATACTGAGTATTTTTTCGTCTTTTATTCCCAAGATACTCTCTGAGGATACTCTCCTTGAAGAGGATTTTTGAACAACATTTAGATGTTGTTTTAGTCAGTTACAAAGGAATTATCTTTGTTAAATGGATAATGGGGAAAATGTTTCCTACCTAACAGCCTTGAATATTGTACTCAGCTTTCAGTATCTCAGCTTTGAATATTTCTTCCAAATAGTTAATAAGCACAGTTCTTATTATTAATGCTGTGTAAAGAGCAAAGAGCCACTTAAGGGACACTCTTGTTTCATGGCCAAAACCAGAATAACTAGAGCTGAACTAAAGATGTCTATTTGGTTGGAGTGGAAATAAATCTCAGATAACCCAGACCACAAAGACCATACATGCCAGTCACTGCTCAAAGGTGCTGCAGTGCAGCTGGGTAACTCCTGTTGCTGCTGTACAATAAATTCTACAGAAAGGGCAGGTTAAAGGGGTGGTATTTCACTCACTTGCCTTGAAACATTGACAGTGTGGAGGAAGCCACCTGAGCTAGTTACTTCGATGCCCTTTTTAGTCAGTGGGAGAAATAGGTGTTTCTGGGGTGTGATTCATCCAAGGTACTTCACACTTTTAATATAATCATAGAAACATAGAATCATAGAATCATTTAGGTTGGAAAAGACCTTTAAGATCATCCAGTCCAACCATTAACCTAACATTACCAAGTCCACACTAAACCAATTAAGGGTAGACTAGTCTAAACTATGTCCCCAAGTGCCACGTCTATCTGTTTTTTTGAACGCTTCCAGGGATGGTGACTCCACCACCTCTCTGGGCAGCCTGTTCCAATGCTTGATGGTACCCTTTCCGTGAAGAAATTTTTCCTAATTTCCAATCTAAACCTCCCCTGGCGCAGCTTGAGCCCATTTCCTCTTGTCCTATTGCTAACTACATGGGAGAAGAGCCCAACACCCACCTCACTACAACCTCCTTTTAGGTAGTTGTAGAGAGCAATAAGGTCTCCCCTCAGCCTCCTCTTCTCCAGGATAAACAACCCCAGTTCCCTCAGCCGCTCCTCATAAGGCCTGTGCTCCAGACCCTTCACCAGCCTTGTTGCCCTTCTCTGGACACGCTCCAGCACCTCAATGTCTTTCTTGTATTGAGGGGCCCAAAACTGGACACAGTATTTGAGGTGCGGCCTCACCAGTGCCGAGTACAGGGGCACAATCACCTCCCTGCTCCTGCTGGCCACATTATTCCTGATACAAGCCAGGATACTGTTGGCCTTCTTGGCCACCCGGGCACACTGCTGCCTCATGTTCAGATGCCTGTCTACCAACACCCCCAGGTCCTTTTCCACCAGGATGCTTTCCAGCCACTCTTCCCCAAGCCTGTAGTGTTGCATGGGGTTGTTGTGCCTGAAATGCAGGACCCGGCACTTGACCTTGTTAAACCTCATACAGTTGGCCAACAGTTTTCTGCTGGGTTGAGGCTTACTGAGCTGCAGATGCCTATCTCAGCAGTGCCTAGGGTTTGGTCAGAGAAATCCCTACCCCAGGGACCGAAGTCAACAGTATGGGTTGAATATGGCAAAGAACTTCTGTCAAAAGTGGGGAGACACAAAAGGAAATGGTCATGGAAAATGGCAGGAGGGTTCCTTTCCATGTTTTGAAAATTTAATTTTTGGACTTGCCATTTTCAGACAGCATTGTCATTTCAAAATAAACATATATGGAAAAGAGTTAATAAAAAGAGACCTTACAGGGAAGAAATGCTCTATTTTGTACTGAACAATATTTTTCATTTTGATACAAAACTCAGTTTTCTAATTAATTTTGTTCTATTAATGATAAAATAGTATTTGGGCTGACCCACACTGAGATATTTGTGTGGGCTTAATCACCCAATGAAAAAGAAAAAAAATCCCAAACTGTTACTTGCCTTTAGACATTAATTTTCCTACTGCTGTGGGAAATAGCTGTGGTTACAATGGTAACATCTTTTTTCTTTCCTGCTTTTGATTGTCCTGTTATAAATTGCCACGTTGAGGACCAGAGATCACCTACAAAACCCATCTGCATGTGATGTGCTTCATTCCTCCTTTTCACCCTGCTTTCTGTGTAGATGTTGTACTTGTCACACAGGAGCCTGTACAAGCTCATGGCTATGAGAAATGAAGGTGAAGCTCTGGAGGGATTTTTAAGATTTGAGATCAGCTGGTGACAGCAACTTTTCCCTGGGTTTTCTGATTCTGCCTATGACATGGAAACGAAGGTGTAGGGTAGCAGAAGTCCTTGGCAGATTTTGAATCCTGCTGACTTTCAACACAGAAAGCAGACTTTTGCTGGCATAAGTAAAATAAAAATATATCCACTTGCCAAAAATTGGTTTTGCTGATGTCTTATGAAATTAAACAGAAGAATCCTTCGTCTAGAATTTTTAGATTAAATACATTATACCCTGAAGAGAAGATGAGGTTTATGTTGAATTTTTGGCAGCTAAATATTTTTATGTGCAGCTCAGGAAAAATTTTCTGGCTAACCTCTTTGGAATGGAAATATTTTTTGACACAATTTTTTAATGTCGTGTTCTGTAGAAAATAAGTTTTTTTAATAAGTTTTACTTCCTGAAAAAAAAATATTTTGGGTTATTGGCAAACCCAGAAATACATAGATTTGGAAATGCTGCTTTGATGCTTTGTCATGTTTTGTAGCTTAAATGCATAGTTTTTCCTTTCTTTGTGAGCTGGACTCCCCTGCTGGGCTCTCTCTTTCCTCACCACTCCCTGCCAGTTTGGAGTCCCGCAAGACATGGCCTCCCTGAATCCGAAGAGGGGAGGGGGAGGAAGAGGGTCTCTGTGAGTGGTGGAGGTTGTTCTGTATGTAGGAAAATGCGGTATTAAAAGAAATTCATAGAACGAGGGGTCTCAGCTGCATCAAGGCTGCTTTTGTAAACAAAATATTTCATTCTTCACCAAAGTATTTAATTTTTTAATTACTAGCTCAGAAGTATGCATTTTCCCCTTTTTTTCCCTAGGTCTGTTTTTAGGTCATCTTACAAAACAGGAGCTTGTCTTACTTTTTTAATAATGGGGATAGCAGCACAGCCCTTTCTGGGGCTAAGCAGGAGCCTGTGTAAAAGATTATTCCTGTCACACCTCAGCAACGACTCTTTCTGCAGTACTGAAACAGTGACCTGTCTTCATTTATCCATGAAGAAATGCAGAATAACAGGAGGTCTTAAAACTCCACAGGCTTTATGAAGTTTATACTGAACTCTAGTGAGAGTCAGTTGGAGCAGCTTTATCTGCATCAGTCACTGATACCACTCGAAAACGCTCACGTAAATACTTTGTAGAAAACAGAACAGGGCCAACCCACCATAATTTGTGATGGACAGCCGGGCTTCAGTTCAACACGAAAAAGCCCAAAAGGCATTTTAATGCCTGATCTTAATTCCTGAAAAACATCAGATGTTTTGCATTGACACGGGATAAATTTTATGATGTGACTCTCATAACTCACTTTGTAAATCCAAGTCTCTCTGTGAATTAGTTAAAAATATGAATTTACCTGTTCTTAATTCATGCCTCAGAGTGCAAGCTTTTGTTGGTTTAGGAAGTCTTTGGGAGGGAGGAATGGTTTATTTCAAGTTAATCTGACTTCTAACTCCAGGTAGAGGGTATGAAGAATCAGCTTCTTAATATTGTTCCAGTTGTTCTAAAGTTAATAAATGCCCTTAGCAAATAATATCATTCCTTTGTTGGAAAACTAGTTGTATTTGTGGATAATCCAGAGAGGTTTGCCAAGCACTTCTACTTTTACACTTTTCTAATTAAGATTATTAAGGTGCGCTGTTTCTACATGACTAAAGTCAAAAGGCCATTCAATATCTTATGTACATTCTTGCCTATTTCTCAATAATCTGATGATTCCTATAGATGCTTTTGACTGTATTATTCATTATCTACAAGTTGTCTTTTCAGCATTTCATTACAGTTTGACAGACTAAACAGCTGTTTAAGTACACGTATATATTTTTCTTGGTCTATGTTCAGAGTTGATTTAGCTCTTGTGAAACATTGATTTCCAGCTGGGAGCCAAAGCAGTTTGAAATGTCTGCAGCAGACAGCTAAGGATACAGTTTAATTAGCCTGCTTTGATCTTTTGTATGGTGGCTGATGATTTACTACAGCTTGCAGCATGGTGAGGCAATTATATCCATGGTCATTATGACAGCATCCTTTGAGCCAGAGTTGTCGTAGAAGTAACAGTAATTATAACGGGATTTTGTGGGGCCCAGAAGCCAAGATAAAGTAATGTTATATCCAGAAGAGTGCAATAAAGGAGAGCTTCATAATATTGGGTGAAATCTTGGCCTGGCTGAGGTTAATAGCAGAATTCTTTGTAACTTTAGAGGTGAATTCACTTGTAGGGTATGCCAGACATACCGTAACATGGACAATTTTTGGGAAGACCTTACCTATGTCCTCTTGCTTGGGCTGATGACACTGACAACCCAGGATATCGTAGCACCCCTATTCTCCATTCCCTTCAGCATTACTTTGTTCCTTGTTCTAGAAGTACAGAAGAAAATTTTGGAGACTATAGTTAGGTACACTGATAACGTTAGGGTTTTTCTTTCTTTGCCTCTTGTTTTTTATTTAAAACACTTCTCAGGTTATTGTCCTCAGGTCTTGTACAGCTTCTCTGCCATGATGGGGAAACACTTTTTGGGTGAACCTGTGCAGCATAATGCAGGATGTCAGTCCTATGCTTGTATCTGTTCAAAGAAGACTATGTTTTGTAAATATTATGGCTTTGGTAGCAGTTGTTGTTGTATGTCAGGAGAGCTAATAAAACTGGCCAGCAGGCAGAGCACAGTCTCAGCTATTGCCTGTGAGAGCCCGCTCATCCTGTATTTCTGCCTCTTTCCTTGGGCCTGCCCTGTCACAGTGCTGTGCAGATTTATCTTCACTATTTCTAAATGAACTAGTTGGTTTGTACAACAGTTCTTCAGGGTTTCTCAGCAAGAGAAATTATGCAGGTGAGTGTTTGAATGTTGTGTTAACGCAAAGTTGTTGGTTCTGCTTCTCCAGGAACCTGTAAAAACCAGAGCAGCTTTTGAGCGGTCAACCCAAATGCCCACTTAAGCAGTAGTAGTGTTTGAATCAACAGACAAAGCAAATGTCTAGGAAAAATTGTAAGGAGAGAAAAAAGTATGTATGAAATTCCCCCTAGAATATTCTCCTAGCCTCCAGCAGCCTGTGACCCAGAGTTGCATATTTCCTGCTAATAGCTCTTATGCACTTCTATTTAATTAATTTCCAATCCCTTTTTGACCCCCTGTTTACAACACTTCTTACTACACCTTTGCACTGCTCAGACCCACTGCTGAACCATACTTTAGGGGAGGACCTTCCTTGCCAACTGCTGTCCCACCCCACCCACCAGGTACCACTTCCCTGTATGGTCTGGAGCAGCCTCACTCTCCCACAGGCATTTTTTTGCTGTGAATCCCAGCATTGTTCAGTTTACAGATGGCAGCACGTTCAGGGGAAAGCAATGTCAAACTGCAAGACATTGTGCAAATTTCAGATGTGGAAGTGCTGATAAAGAGGAGACTTATTCTCTAAAGCCCAGCTTTAGTGAAACTACTGAAATTAATGGGCTAGATAAGCCCATAAAGAGGACCATTTCAGTGTATTTTTCTGGATTTTTATATATTCCTAATATTATTTTTGCAAGTAAGTAAATACTATAGCTGCTGTGGGGAAGAGGGAGAACTGAACATGGGATGCTGCAGGCGAGAGCTGGCCAGTGGGTTGCTCTGCCACTTACAGGAAGGGAAGAACCTGCCTTTACCACCCGAGGGAATCAGGAGTATGTGATTTAGTGCAACTCCTGGCTTTGGTTTCTGTTTCATCCAGCCTTTCTACAGGTTTCTCCATTAAAGCAGGTTGCTGGTGACTGCCAGACGTTGCCTTGGCAGCTGTGGTTTGGCCTGCTGTGCTGGTGTGCTCTCTGCCTCAGTACTGACGTGCTAATATGAACGTTGGTGTCTCACAGCTTTTGCTGCAGCTGGACCCAGCTATTTCTGTCCCTGTCTGCCTGAGCTCTGCCAGCAGCTCTCAGCAGAAGTGTTGGGCATGGGGGGTTGCTCTCCTCCCTCTCTGCCTGCTGTTTATCAGCTGTCGGCTCCCCAGGGTGAACCATTGCCTCTTCGACTTGTGAACGGAACTGGCCTCACAAACCACATTTTTTTCTGAGGAGCTGCTGTGTTTTGTGGTTTCTCATCATCATGGTACTCTGTCCTCGCTCAGTTGCTGATAACAAATGACTTTGAGAGATTTAAGGCCAAAGATTAAATGGCCATAAGGAGTGAAATGCAGGAGTCCCGCTGGCTTACTGCTCAGGCAGTGGTGTGGCAGGTTTTGGTCTCCCACCGTTTGCGGTGGAACAGCTATATTGCAAATTTTTTGGCTTCACTCATTCATACTACTTCATTCACAACAAGTGAAAATCTCAAAGCTTCTGCCTTCGACTGCTTTCAATTAAACGCCTGAGAGGAATCCTTTGTCTTCAATGTTTTGGACCATGTGAGCAGTCATGGGTTAAAACCTCCCTAGGTAGACGGGAGCTACTAGAGCCATGGGAGCCAGTGACCCTTGGATAATGAGGTCACAGAGAGATTTCAGAGCCATATGTTTGTCTCTGCCCAGGTGTTTTGAGGATGTGTAGACATGTGTCAAGAATATGTCAAAGCTCATGGACACTTCTACAAAGCTCAAGCCTTCCCCAAAGCAACCCACTCACCAGGCACTTCCCTTCCACATGTCTGAGCTGGGTTCAGCGTGGCAGCTCTGATGAGGCTTGCTGAAGTGCTTTTATTTAAAACATGGATCCTGCCTGACCAGTTTTAAATGTGAATTTTAATGCACTCTTGCTGTGGCTCTTGTAATTTGAAAGATGTAATTTTAAATATTATAATAATTATTATTATCATCAT
The DNA here is from genome assembly GCF_030463565.1 of Pelecanus crispus. Classification (NCBI taxonomy): domain Eukaryota; kingdom Metazoa; phylum Chordata; class Aves; order Pelecaniformes; family Pelecanidae; genus Pelecanus; species Pelecanus crispus. Next base: position 161,857,002 of record NC_134644.1, on the reverse strand, counting down.
CATCATTATAATTAACAGCTAATGATTAGCATTGGTGTGCTTTTATTGCGGCTCCTGGTAATTTCAGATGTCAGTGGCCAACATTACCTTTTTTCCTATCAACTGTTGATACAGATGAATTGCTTACTCTATCAGAGCAGAGTTATACTGCACTGCATTGTATGGTTGCCCTTTTGTTTTCTTTGGCTATTACTTTTCTCAGACTTTAAAATTATGTCAGGAGCTCTCTGTGCACAAGGGCTGGTATTCATATTTTGAGAGTAGTAAATCCAAATTAGATAAATCCTGTAATGTGGACATGGAGGCTCAGTGTACTCTGCAAACATGCTGGCTGCAAGTGTCAGACTCACCTAAATGTCTCCGTTGCTTACCCACAACTGACTTCTACTTCTGTAACACAGCTTTGGAAATCACCCACAATGTGTAAAGTCTTAGAAAGGACTGAAGCCCCTAACTGCTCCTTACAGGGGTGGGAAGGGGAGATTCATGCATCGCCCTATACTTCATACCTTCTGTCAGTTAACTTCAGGCAGCTCTCTACACTGCTAAGTGTTCAGGCTTTTGAAGATGCCCTCTGATGTGCCTAGATATCCCCCAGCCCTAGAGGAGCTGCGTAAGTACTTGGCATTGGCTTTGGGCATCTCTCTGGGGATTGTCCTCTGACAGCATGCTGTTGCCCAGGATGGAGAGTGGTGACACATGACTACGTGCCCAGCCTAGACCCAGGATCCCTTGCAGAAGTGGTGCACAAGTGGTTCTGAAGACCTTCCCCATTACAAACAGAAAAGCAGAGGGAGGTTTAACAGGATGAGGTTGCAGGTTTACATTGATGTTAATGAGAAATTTGCCAGACTCTCCTGGACGCAGCATGTGGACTATCCTGATCTCCGTAAACACCCTCCACTCCTGTCCTGCTCCAATGACAACTCTCATTTTTCATGCCAACTGCTCTTTGGAGACAGGGTGGCCCTCAGTGTCCTCCACACACTATTTGAAACCCAGAGATCTTCCTCCTAACACTCTGTCTCTTTTGCAATTAGTAACTTTTGCAAGAGTCTTGCAGATCCCTATCTTCCGAGCCTGACTGCCAAATGTCAGTCGGAGACTGAAACTTCTCATGCAGGTCCCAGTGAGGGAACGTGGTCTTGCAATATAATGATAATAATTATTCTTCAAATTAGACTTTGCACTCTGCAGTTTTGCTCATTGCTTTGCCTCTCTGTTGGCTGAGTGCCTGAAATAACAAAGCCAGAGATTGTCTGCAAGGCAGTACTACATCTTATTTTAATAACCATAACTCATCGCTTTTTTTTTTTTTTTTTTCATTTTTCAGAGAAAACCTCTGAAGAACCCCCTGGCTTTGACCATATTTTATAGATCTATTGGATTGCAGAAGGACAAATAAAAAACATTCATAGGAAGGTGTTGTGAGAATGGGTAACTATTACATGCCTGCAAGGTGACAAATTCTGGCTACTGTGTGCACATGAAAGGAGTAGGGAAAGAGAGCCTGGAGACCTGTCCAAGAGCAGGAACTGGAATGGAGCCAGGTGGTTTTGCTTGCTGCTTGGGTAGTTCTGCGAAGGGAAGAAAATTGTTCCTTCTGGCCCCTGCTTGATGATTTGAGTTAGTTTGGGCCTTTCATGTGCCAAGCCCTGCTGGAGGGGGCCACGGTTGCAAATGTGGGAGGGATGGGGAGAGAGGTACTCTGTAAGATGCTCCCACTCAGATATATCTGACTTTATGGGGTGAATGCACCATCCACTAGGACAGTGCTGCCAGTACTTTATTTTACTGGGTTCAGCACTCAAGCATGGCTACCTCTAACCAGTACCTTGTAGGCAACTGAAAGCCATAGGCTCTACATTTCTGTTCACACAGGATTACTCTTATGGCTGAAGCATTGATGTGGTTTGACCCCAGTCGGCAACTAAGCCCCACACAGCAGATCACTCGCCCTCCCCCCGCAGTGGGATGGGGGAGAGAATCGGAAGAGCAAAAGTAAGAAAACTCGTGGGTTGAGATAAGAACAGTTTAATAATTGAAACAGAATAAAATAAAATAATAATAATAACAACAACAATAATAATAAAAAAATTGTAGTGAAAAGGAAAACAACAAAAAGAGGAACAAAACCCAGAAAAAATAAGTGATGTAACTGCTTACCACCCACTGACCGATTCCTAGCCAGTCCCTGAGCAGCGATTGCTGCCCCCCGGCCAACTCCCCCCACTTTATATACCAAGCATGACATCATATGGTATGGAATAGCCCTTTGCCAGTTTGGATCAGCTGTCCTGGCTGAGCCCCCTCCCAGCTTCTTGTGCATCTGGCAGAGCATGGGAAGCTGGAAAGTCCTTGAGTAGCATAAGCACTATTTAGCAACAACTAAAACATCAGTGGGTTATCAACATTCTCATCCTAAATCCAAAACACAGCACTATACCAGCTACTAGGAAGAAAATGCACTCTATCCCAGCCAAAACTGGGACAAACATAAGCAGTCTTTTGGGTATAGCACCCCAAAACCCCTTCACACCAGGCCCACCCTTACAGAAAATTTCCTAAATGACCTAAATCTTTGTAGGTCCAGCATGCAGTCACCTTTATGTCAGATTCTTGCATCTTCTTCTTCCGCACATCATTTTGGAGCTAGCTACAGGCTGCCTCATTATCCCGGAAACTTTTAAAGTTATTTTTGTTTTTTAAAGTCTTCCGTGTATGTTGTTAACTTGGTTTCCAAAGAGGAAAAGGCTTTGTAATCACACTGTCTGACTCCATAATTCCAGAAGCCATGAGCTGATTTGATCCAGGTTTTACCTTCTTTCCCTGGTACAGGAAAGGCAAGGAAAGCTCAGTCATGGCCTTTTCTGCTTGGCAGCACTTGGGTAGCAAAGTGGCAGGTACAGACCTGCGGGCTCCAGAGCAGCTGCAGCAAATGCTTCTTCTGCCTGAAGAGGTGTTGCAGAAGAAAAGGAAGTGGAGCTGAGATTTAGGGTGGGAGGAATACAGACAGTAAGCTCCTTAGCACATCAGTCAATATGAGTAGGTTAAATTAAGCACGTTAAGGCCACTTTTACTAAAAAGAGGTGTAGAAATACCAGAAAGGATATGATGATGGAAAGATAAAATAAGGGGAATAACTAACTCTTCTCTTTATTTTCTTCTTTCCTTGTGTTATATGCTACCTCCTCTTCTATAACAGGATAAATATCTTCCTGTGTCTGGTACAGAGCTTCTGATTTTTCCAAGAAGATATTATAAAACCAACATAATCTAATGACTTCTTCAGTCTGGGCCATTTCAGACGATGAACACTTGGCAGTTTATCGGAGGTGCCGGGGCTGTAATGATTGGTGAATGAATTCCAGCAATGTTTTGGATGGGTTCCTGCTTCCAGTTGGCATTCGCTCTCCTGTCTGATTCTCTGTTTGAGCTCTGTTGCATATGAATAAGGCATCAAGCCATTACTGATTTTTAAAGCTGGTTCCCTTTGGCACCAGTTGCATTTCAGCTGTCTCCTACAAACAAACAAAACATTTTTCAAAGTTTCATGGAAATTTGGAAGGAGTCTCCCATTTCTCACTGCCTGCACTTTGAAAATAAAAACACTGCTGTATTTCCCTCTACCTGAACACTCACAGACTTCACCACTTCTGGAGCTGACAGGGGTTTCCTACATGTGATCCTGTGTGCAGGTTGCCTTTCAAACTGTTTTCCCCTGTTATTTGATAGTCTCCCAGTTCTGAAATAATCAGAAAGACTTGAACTGTCAGACTGATTTATCTCTTTGTTGGGATAGAAATGAAATGAAACAGGCACAAGCCAAGAGTTTCCATAAGCAGGAGATTAATATTAGGCTCTGACATTTTGATTTAGGCTAATAAATAAATAGGTATGAAAAAATGCTGAATGGCTCCCAGCAGCTGTGTTTGGGGTTGATGGTTTTGAGTGCTCAGTTCTTAAGAAAAAGAGGCTGTTTCACCTACAAGCATAGATCCGAAGGCAGAAGTCTGTGCTGAGTGTCTATGCTTAAAATCCTGGCCATAATGTTATTTTATTTCACACAGTTTAATAGGTAGGCATATTCCAGCTGGGAGGTTCGATGCCAGTGTCACGAGTCTGATGCTAAGCTCATGCTAAAATCCTGGCCTAGAATTGTTTCATTCCAGCTCTGTTCCAACAAGGAAATCAGGAAATCACTGTTGCTTTCAGAGCTCCAGCTTTCTGCTCAGTTTTCCATATCTTCTTCTTTTAGCTGCCCAAGTGCTGTACATTTTCCTGTAACTATTACTATAACAGCTTTTCATCAGGGTGAAAAGAACTCAGTCTGACTGCGGTACAAACTAGAAGCCTGTTTTGCCCAGCTCAGCAGATAATCCAAATCTACCCAAGACTTTATGAGCTGCTGCAATTGCTTCATGGACAGAGCTAATTGAGGGTTTTGGTATAGCTAGAAAGTGTCATGCCATGGTACAAATGGGATGCATGTAGTAAAGTTTTAGAAATGCTATCAAAAATTTTTAATAAGATTTCACTAGAAAATATTTGATAGAAGAAAACTAGAGCATTGATTCAGAAGGCTGAGATTATAAGATGTCACAACATTCTGCTGTGCCATGAGTTTTTCACGGAAGACTTCCAAAACCTAGGATCCAACAAGTACCATGTGATTGCTTCCTGCCTGAAAGCAGAAACTACTGATTCTGGGTCCAGCTTTTCTTCCTGCTTTCCAATAAGTCAGTCAGTGGTGTGGGTCAAATGGTCAAGAGCTGAGGAGCTATTTTAACCAGGATCACAAGCACAGTGCTGAGCCAACAGAGGAATTCTCAAGGAGTGGTATGTCAGATGGAAATGTCCACATTCTGAAGGAGAGGTGACTGCAAATATGCGGTGGCTTTGGAAGAGGTAGGCTGCCTAGAGAGATTGTGTGATTTCCAGCCTCTGGAGATATTCAGAGCTTGACTGGAGAGGGCTCTGAATCCAAATTTGAAGTTAGCCTTGCTTTGACCAGGGGTTTGGACTAAATGATCTCCAGATGTCCATTCCAACCTAATTTATCCTATTAATCTCCTTTTTTTGTGTGTGTGTGTATGTCATTTCCTAGGTTGTCTAAGTTGCAGCCCTGTCACTTTGGTCAGTAATAAAGTGCCACCACAAAGCCACCTACAGAAAGTATCAACGAATATTTCTCCATAGTGGTTCCCAGATAAAAAGGAGATGGTGAAATGGGAAGGGGAAAAATGTAAAAGTTTTTGTAAGGAGGAGGAGAAAAGGTAACTGAAGGGGACAGACTTTTGGAGTTATCTCACCAGGTCCATTCCCTCATCTTTTCCCTATCACATCTCCACTGTAGTCACCTTGATACACAGCATCCATGATATAAGCTAACCAGGGCCCTGGGAGAACGTATGAGATAATTTCTTTTCCTATCATATTTTCTCTGGCATTGGTAAGAGAAGGGCATTCCTACAGCTGATATCTCCACTGGACCTCCATGCAGCAAAATGAAAGAGCTTAGTGCTTTGGGTCACTAGAGCTATTTGTTGCACAAACAAATAACAGCTTCATGAGCTTTTCCAGGGCAGAAAAGAGCAACTGGCTCTATTTGTTTGGAAATGTTGACAATTATGTTCATCAGAAAGTCAGAGTGACTGTTGAGAGCTATTTTTCCCTTTTTACATTTTTCCTTGAGATTCATAGGTTATAAAGTTGGAAGAGACAATAGTGTTAATCTAGACCAATGTCATATGTAACACATGTCACAGGACTTCCCTGTATTCATTCTTATTTGAAGCTTTCTTTTGGGAAAGAAAAATCATGATGGAAATGTTCCCAGAAAAAAAAAAAAAGCTGTAAACTCTGGGTTTAGTTTTTCAATAGCTACTTGCCTTTCTGTGTCTTTATTTTTTAACTTGTCTAGTAGACTTTGAGCTATTAGAACTTGGTTAAACATCTGTAGATCTTTCCATCATCTGCTTTTGTTCCCCATGGAGGTAGCTACTAACCCAGTTAAATCATCACTTTGATGAGCTGAACAGTTGAAGCTCTGTCCTGCATGATCCCAGGACCCTTTCAAAGTTGCACCTTGTCCGGGTAGATGTCTCAGTCTATGTTTACATTTTCTGTCATTGGATATATGGTTACACAGTGCAAGTCTCCTGTGTTACTCAGATGATATTCACTCTGCACCAAAGGTTTGTTCTACCTATCTTTTTTAATTTTTTTTTTTCAAACTTGCAAGCTCAGTATATGTTTTTTAAGATGTTTTCATTGATTTCTTAAGATGCTTGTAACAAGAAGACCTTACAGAAATGGGATCATACTGTGGCTGCTTTTATTTCTGGTGGTATTGGCAGTTAGAGCAGTTGCAGCATGTGTAGATGGGCAAGGGAGCTAACAGGAGTGAACCCTTACACTAATGTCATAGCTGCCTTTAAAGGCGTAAGTCAGTCCTGCTAAATTCCTTAAACATCCAGTTGACCTGACCACGTTCTACTCAGATCTCATGACCATCCTGAAAAATGACCATTGGTCTTTCTGAGGCACCTGAAAGACCGAAGTCTTTGGGAATCACTGGCTGAGCTCATGGTGCTCATGCAAAGCAAAGCTGGCTGGTAACAGGGAGCTGCATGAGCTTTCTCTCTTACTCAGGTCTGTGTTAGGACATGAGAAGTGCCTGAAGATTATTTTTTCAATGCTTCAGCCAGTTTTCCAAATCCATTCTTGGAGCTGTTATCCCAGTGGTAAGAATAATAAATTTATAACTATTTTCAGAGGAATCAAAGTAGCTGTACTTTTTTCCTTCCATGTAATTCCTTTAAATTTGCCTTCTGGTCTTACTTAAACTTGCTTCTGGGCTTGGAGGAGATGTAGGGCACTTATCTTTGCTCTACAGAGAAACACAAGGAAGAAGGAGGAAAAAGCAGGCAGGCTGAGGAGTTGTTACTTCTTGACCAAAGGACAATCTCCTTTGGGATGTAAAGGGCAGGGCTTACATGTAGTTGGTCTAGGGGTTCACTCCTGCCTGACCAAATCTGTGCAAGAGGTAGGAGGGGGTCCATCAACAGAGAGCACAGTGCCTGGAGGCACAGGCAACTTCTGAAGACATGGGCACACTTCCAACTTCCAACTTAGACATGTGGGTATGGAAAATAGTAAAGTACAGTTAAGGAATCTTTCCCATAGGGAAAACCAAAAGGAGGTCAGGAAAAAGTAAACTGCAGGTGCTTGAGAAATCCCTCTGAGATCTTTCTACTGGTGTCTCCCATTCCCTATGCATTTTTACTTTGTGTTTTTTAGTAAACATAAGACATGATAAGCCAGACCGGTCATCCCCAGGGTACTCAGGCCCCTGAGCTAGAGGATAGGGATGGGGACCAGAATGGAGCCCTCACAGTCCAGGAGGAAGCAGTTAATGACCTGCTATGGCACCTGGATGCTCACAAGTCTATGGGGCCAGATGGGATCCACCCGAGAATACTGAGGGAGCTGGCAGAGGAGCTTGCCAAGACACTTTCCATCATCTATCAGCAGTCCTGGTTAACAGCAGAGGTCCCTGATGACTGGAGGCTTGCCAATGTGATGCCCATCTACAAGAAGGGCCGGAAGGAGGACCCGGGGAACTACAGGCCTGTCAGCCTGACCTCAGTGCCGGGAAAGATTATGGAGAGGTTCCTATTGAGTGAACTCAACAGGCAAGTGCAGGTCAACCAGGGGATCAGGACCAGCCAGCATGGGTTCATGAAAGGCAGGTCCTGCTTGACCAACCTGATCTCCTTTTATGACCTGGTGACCCTCCTGGTAGATGATGGAAAGGCTGTGGATGTCATTTACCTGGACTTTAGCAAAACTTTTGACACTGTCTCCCATAAAATTCTCCTTGGGAAGTTGGCAGCTCATGGCTTGGACGGGCCTAGTCTTTGCTGGGTGAAAAACTGGTTGGGTGGCCGAGCCCAGAGGGTTGTGGTGAATGGAGTTAAGTCCAGTTGGCAGCCGGTCACGAGTGGTGTTCCCCAGGGCTCTGTTTTGGGGCCAGCCTTGTTTAATATCTTTATCAATGACCTGGATGAGGGGATTGAGTGCATCCTCAGTAAGTTTGCAGATGACACCAAGTTGGGTGGGAGTGTTGATCTGCTGGAGGGTAGGATGGCCCTGCAGAGGGACCTGGACAGGCTGGACCGATGGGCCGAGGCAAACTCTATGAGGTTCAACAAGACCAAGTGCCGGGTCCTGCACTTGGGTCACAACAACCCCATGCAACGCTACAGTCTTGGGGAAGAGTGGCTGGAAAGCTGCCTGGTGGAAAAGGACCTGGGGGTGTTGGTAGACTGCCAGCTGAACATGAGGCAGCAGTGTGCCCAGGTGGCCAAGAAGGCCAACAGCATCCTGGCTTGTATCAGGAATAGTGTGGCCAGCAGGAGCAGGGAGGTGATTGTCCCCCTGTACTCGGCACTGGTGAGGCCGCACCTGGAATACTGTGTCCAGTTTTGGGCCCCTCACTATAAGAAAGACATTGAGGTGCTGGAGCGTGTCCAGAGAAGGGCAACAAGGCTGGTGAAGGGTCTGGAGCACAGGCCTTATGAGGAGCGTCTGAGGGAACTGGGATTGTTTATCCTGGAGAAAAGGAGGCTGAGGGTAGACCTTGTCGCTCTCTACAACTACCTGACAGGAGGTTGTAGTGAGGTGGGTGTCGGTCTCTTCTCCCAAGTAACAAGCCATAAGACAAGAGGAAATGGCCTCAAGTTGTGCCAGGGGAGGTTTAGACTGGATCTTAGGAAAAATTTCTTCACAGAAAAGGTACCGTCAAGCTTTGGAACCAGCTGCCCAGGAAAGTGGTTGAGTCCCTGTCCCTGGAGGTATTTAAAAGACATGTAGATGTAGTGCCTAGGGACATGGTTTAGTGGTGGACTTAGCAGTATTAGATTTACCGACTCGATGATCTTAAAGGTCCTTTCCAACCTAAATGATTCTATGATTCTAATCTATGATTCTAAAGGGCAATAGCATTCCTGGCTTGATATTAAAGAATACAAAGTGTCCAACAAAAACAGAAATAAAGGTAAATAGAGTTATGCACAGTTACTTCTAATCACAATCATTTGGTCAAATAAATTCTTGGGGTAGTGGTGCTGCATTGGATCTCAAGGGTGACAGAAGGATATCAGAGATAACAACAGGTATGGGTAGATACCATAACAGTGTTAAGGAGAAGCAGACTACTGGGGATCATGTTAAGCACTATGAGATACCCTAACTTGTCTGGTACAGGCTGGAGGACAAGTGGTACTGATGACAGCAGGATCCAGGTATTCCAATGTGTGAGTCACAAATTTCTTTGTTGAAGTGACAGGATTCTGTATTCCAGCCATGAGGAAAATCTTACAGAGAAACTCTCCAGGTTCAGTAATATAAATAACTGCCTTAAGAAGGAGATTAGAAGAGAGAGATAATTCAAAGAGTGGAAAAAGGGCCATCAGCAATCATAGAGGTCAAAATGGGGTGGAATGAAGTGCAAATTGCCAAATGCCAAGCTGAGACAGACCTAGCAAAGGATATTAAAACAAATAACACAAAGTTCTTGATTCATGTAGGAAGAGAAATGAGTCTGCTGTGCAGTGAGAATTTTATAAGCATTAAGGATAATAAAATGTGACACCAAAATAAAATTATTACTTAGATTCAGTTTTCAACAGCAACTATGGTACTGACTATGAGGTAAAGTCATAACAGCCAATGGGAAAGAAAATAAGAGAAGTTTTACTACCAATATGCTACAGCTCTAATAAATTGAGAATAGGAGAAAATGTAGCATGGGTTTTGCAAAGGTGTGTAGTGGCTGTGTAAATGCATAGGCTCCTATCTAAAAAAGAAGAAATGCAATATGTCCTGGACTGCAGGTTTCTTACTGAGCTGTATGGGAAACTCAGTCATGCTGCATGATGTGAGGATGAGCAGAGGGGTTCCAGGGTGGGTGAGCAGTGTCTGGGCAGTGACACCGTGCAATGTATTTATATTAATGACCACAGGGATGAAAATAAGTGTGTGCTGATGAGATTTTGTAGTCACTTGAAGTTGAGAGGGCATAACATTATCTTCCAGTAAGAGTTGGGTGCCCTGGCAGACAAGAGGTACAGAAGAGGTGAAACTCAACTGGGCAAAATGCAAACCTCTGTTCTTGCAGGCTAATTAAAACTTTTGCTAATAAACTGGGAATTTGTTGCTTGTGTGGGTTCATCTATCAATTACAGGATGCTCATATACTGCTAATCTGCTAGATCCAAGGAAAAAAAAATAAAGAAGTATTTCCAGCTGACTTATTATGTATTAGAATCACAGCAGAAGATGCTGGAGAGACCTAAGATGGGATACTATGTTCACTTCTGGTCATAGACATTCAGAGATGAGCTGTAGAAGATGACTGCTAAAGATAATTAAGAAAAGGGGCATCTTATGCAAAAAGGCTAAAAGAAAACTGTCTTGCTTAGTCTAAAACATTGGAAGCTTGGGAGAGGACAATATGTAAAAGAGAGAGAGAAAAAAAACCCTCTGTTAAAGGCATGTAAATAGGGGTGAAGTGAATATAATGAATACCTTTGTCCTGGAAAATGGGAAAAAATTCCTAACCGCAAGAGGTGCTTAACTCTGAAAAATCATTAAAAACCAGAATGACTTTTAAGATGGAGCTGGAAGTTTCTGAAATGGTTTATATGACGCTGCTACCTTCAATAGCAAAGGATTGGCTTAAGGACTCAGAGGAATTTTTCAGCTGAAAATTGAGGTATTATAAAAGATGAGAGATTCTCGTACACACTTGCTACTTTTTCTAACTCTGAAAGCTGCCAAATCAATCAGAACAATAGTGAATACAATTAATCCCTGTTTTTTTTCCCATAGGTTTGAGGTATATCTGAAGCCAATGTCAACAGTTATGCCTAATTTAGTTGAAAAGCATTTATTTAATAACTGAAACTGTGTGATGCAAGGAAAGAATGATGGATAATGTCTCTCTTTTCCCCAAAATAAAAGACACAATATGGTGCAATGGTGCTGGTCATCATTACCAGCAATAAATCTCTACTCATGCTTAATTATTCATTGACATTAAATGTCATCTTGTAAACACCCTGCCAACACAGGATTGCTCTTCACTTTGCTTCTGCCTCTTACAGAGTGCCCTCACCATGAGGTATATAAGTGCTACATATACATTGCAGTGGTTTTTTACTAGCTTCTCCTCATTGTGGAAAAAGGATGCAACAGGGAATGAGTTAATTTTATAATTAATTTGATAGGTTTTTATGTTTTGTTGGTTTTTCAAATTCATGTTTTCCTTTTATATACAAGAAAGGCAAAGTCAGGGAATCTTGTGCTCAGAGTACAGCCTGGTGAGGGATGTGGTGGTCTTCTGTGTTTGTGGAGTTTATTTCACAGTTTAATGGACAGCCCATTAAACAATTACATCTCCTGAGTTGTACCAAGAGCTGCTGTGCATCACAGAATTTTTTTAAAGAGTTTCTGGGAGAGGCACGTTAATATGCCTTTAAATGACGTAACCCTTATGACCTGAGTTATAGCTATCCTGTACAAGAGAGCAAGGAACATAATGCTGTGAACAAATTTTCCTCTTAGTGGTACATTTTTTTATATGTCCCAGCCAGGGTGGGATTCATCTCACTTACCTTGGAAGAGACAGCTACCTTTTAGACCTCTGAAGTTGGGTGAGACATTCATTGAAAGTGCAATTAATGTTGTCAATAATGTCATCTTTGCAGTCAGTAACATGTACGTGAAACCACAGATGAGAATGCAGGGAATATCTCAAGGGGAGAGTTAGGAAGAAAAAGTGGGAGCAGAGAGAAAAATGAAGGAAGAAATGGTGCAAAGTGAGGATGGCAAGATAGCAGCTTCTGGTTCCCAATTGCTTGTGAGACAGCATGTTTGAAGAGGGAGAAGAAGACAGCCATTAGGAAGACCAGTTTCGTGGAGATAATGTTGGCCAACAGCACATAATGAAAAAACATAAATTATCAAAGGAAGAGACAGGTACAGTGTGATTTTACATGAGGGAAATGAGATTTTGATTTGAAGAAAGCAGAGCCAGGATGGCTGGACAGAAGAAGGAATGGGAGAGATTCAGGTCAGCAGTAGAAAAGGTTACACAATTCCCTCAGATGTGAGAGAAAATGCATAGTAGAAAGCACATGACAAGGGGAAAGGAACAGCAGACACAAGAGAATAGTCCCAAAAGGAGATAAGGTAATGACAGAAATAGTAAGCGTATGTATTTCTATATGCTGCATGAAGACAGAATTTGTGTGTGTGTTTATGATCACTGGAGACAGGAATGAACAAAATGTAAAAGCTGAGGTTCTGAACCAAGAATATAAAGAGAATGTCCAGGTATAATCCACATTTTGAAATGCACATTTCTCTGAATTTCTTCCTTTGTCAGTTTAAAGTTCACCCCTCAGCTGGCATGCATTGATATTTGCAGTTTGACAGCATGACCAGCTGTGTTTTATCAATTCAAAAGGGAGGAATCCATGTTAAACTTTGTGGAGAAGGAAAAACCATGAGCAAATCACATCACAGGAGGCAAAGAAGGGGAAACAAGTTTTCTTTTTCTCTGTCTTTAAAGGGACATAGACATTATGAACAAAAAATTCACAGTAAGCATAGTCAGAAAGGGAAGGACAAATACAAGTAGGGAATGTCCCACCTGTTAAGGCTATACAAAGTGTTTAGAAGGTGTGATATGTTATGTTCCCTCATGTAACAGACAGTTTAGCAATTTTTGGAAAATATGAATTATGGGCAATCTTGTCTAAGTAGGTAGCAAATCTACAGATCGACATTTCAGTTGCCTGAAGAACTTCTACTTCTGGAGACACATTGATACTTTCTTCATTAATTTTATTTTTCACCTAGGAGTGTGAGTAGGTGTGCATTTTTTAAGTCAGATGAGATTCAGATTCAGTACTCAATTTCATCCCATCAGGTGAGGAACTCAATCCTAGCTAGTCCATCTAAATGAGGTAGGATTCCTTCCTCAGTAACAGCAGAGAATAAAAATCTGTCTGAAATACCAAAATGCTTTGAAATTGAGGAAAGCATTAGTATATTGCTCCTCCTTTAAAAAAACACCAAGTGTTTGTTGTTTGCAGTTCAGGTTTCTTTGCTTTAGCTCAGTGGTATAAGATTTCTTCCTGATCTTTTTGTCCTAATAATCTGCCTGCTACTCTTCAAAAAGTCCTGTTGGAACAGGAATTGCACGCAAAATTATTTTAAATTCAGACACTTAATTCTCTTCCCTTTTGCTGCAAGTTAGGCTTTGCTGAGTCTCTCAGATAAATTTTTACTTATTTTTATCTCACAGATGAATTTGCAGTAATTTTTCTATGTCAGGAAAGATTATTTTACCTCTGCCTCAATTTTTTTTTTTTTTTTTCAGAAATATAAAGAATCTTCAGAAATATAAAATAGAAAGGCTAAGATTGTTTTGTGAATGGAGAATGCCTGGGTGTGCTGGTACCTTACGGAGCCCACAGCACAGAGAGGCTCCCAGAATAGCCCGTGTTAATAGCATCCAGATTATCAGTTCATCAAGACCCCACCACATCCACCTGCAGTTTCATGACGTGCTTGGAAAATCCAGCTTGTAGAAAGGAGATCAGTGCTATGCAGTTCTGTGTGGTTATGTTTAACAATTGTTTCTTTTGCCTTCTAGACCTGATGAGGTAGTTCTGGGAGCCGTTCCAAAAACAAGGCTTTGTTGGGGTTCAGTAAGAAAGGCTCTGTGTTTCACAATGTGGTTTTGTTCCCTTATAAAAATTTAAGAAACTCACAATAACAGCCCCAAATCATGCTGCACGCAGTATGATTTTTGGAGGTCCCTCTGGGAAGACCTTTGCACGGTTTTGCTGTGGCAACCAGATAATAGCGAACAGCCCACGCAATGAGTGTTTCTGCAAACTGTTGACACAGTTCATAACAATAGGTCTATCTGGTCACTTGTAAAAGATGCAGCACCCAGCAGCATAAAGCCAGGAAAAGCTTCAAGCAATACTGGGTGATTAGTCCTCCTTGTAAAATGCCCAGCTAAGGAAGGTATTATTGATGAATACACAGTAAAATCCTGCCTTTTTGAAAGAGTGTAGCTTTTAAAAAGTCTTGTTTCAACACTGACCTCTCAGGATAATTTATAAGCCTTACAAACAGTTGGAAGGAAAATGTAGGTGAGACTCAGGCAGGTGGGTTTTTCATGCTTACAGGCTAAAGTGAGACCTGGCTGATATTCAGCCATCCAGAAATATGAGTGGTCCTGCTGGCTCCCCTTCACCATGAACCAGTGAGCTCACTTGGGGCTGGCGAGAGCCAGGTGTCCCTCAGAGGCAAACAACAAGGCAATTGTATAAAGAATTTGGCCAACACTGCTTAGAGGAAAAGGGTGAGCAAGCAACCTGAGCAAGCATCTTCTGTACTCCCTGGAGTAGATTTAATCCACTCCATTGATCACAACATTTCCAGGCAGCAGCGTGAGTCTGAAATCAGTATAACCTTTACTTTATCTCACCACAGGTGGTGGTCTTAAGTTTCTCTTGTGTGAGATAACCAAAGGCTCTGGGAAGGCATCTGGTGGGAGGTCATACACTAAAATACGGGTAATACAGGTTGAAAGCTGGCCTCAAATAGCCCAGAGGCAGCATCAACTGTATGCACTATTCCAGATCTAATGCATTTCTAATTATCACTTAAAGGGAAATCATGCTGCTTCTCTTTCTGGTGGATCTTGTCAAGTTTTCTGTGCAGTTGAAGCCAATTACCCATCTATCTTCAACACTGATAAAAACAAAACCAAGAAATAATTGCTACTGGACTCCTTTTGGAGATCCAGTTCAGCTTTCATGAAATGATATGCAGACATATTTTTTTTTTGTCTCGCATAATTTCTTGCACCGTCCTACAGACATTTGTCCTGACTGACACTTTTGTATGAGAAACAACCAGGAGCGACTGTGCCACCCCTCAGACAGAGCTGCAGCACGCTGTCAGGAGCTGGGGAAGGCTATTTCTTGCACTGCACTATCAGACTTGGCATTGAATGGCTGATGCTAAATTACTTTAATTGAAAAAGAAAAAAGTAATTTTTCATACCAGTATCAACCATCAAGAGGGTAAACTCTGCTCTTCATTTTGTGCTGAGTGCACCAATAAATACATCATCAGCTTTGTGCTGTCCTCATGGTGCTCTCTTCTTCAGCGAACAGCAAAGCAATGTCCAAACACAAGTCAATGGTGTGAGGAAAAAGGAAAGTTGATTTGAGTGTAACAGGCTGTGATTTTTTTCTGGAGGGTTTCAATCCCTGGAAAGATTAAAAGATAATTGTATCTTTACTACAGGATTGCAGAAGGATTTAAGGGAATTACAAAACATTTTTTAAAAGTACACCTTTCTGCAGAAGGTTTAACAAGCCTATGATATTTCTATTATTTTATTCTTATCACATGGTGAAATACTTTTTCATTAGAGTGGAAATAAGATCTTTTCATTACCATTTTAGTACTAGCTCTTGGCCAGCCTCTCAGTTCAAACAGCAGGGCAAACAAAAGCACAGTGCTGCCTCTGGGAGGTCCCTCATCTGAGACATATCTGAGGGATTACGAATCAAGCAAACTGATTTACAGAACAAATCAAATTATTTCTCTCATGAAAATTTCTGTCATAATCATTAAGGTCCCTTTTACACAGTGGAAGACCAAGTAGGATTGTAAGAATTGTACATTCTGTCAATTTTGGCCTCTTTTCTTAACACTAATTTCAATTTATGTTAGAATTTTTTTTTGCACAGCTGATCTCAAATGTCAACAAAGTCTACCTGCAAGCCGCTCTGTGCTGCTATAAATCATGTGCTTATTGCACCTTAGGGATATGAGAAGCTCAGTGCCCACGAAGACACATTAGTATTTGAAAAAAGTCCACCATTTTAGCAGGCAATCTGACAGATGGATTCTGTCTCCATAGGTATCAAGTAACCACTCCATCACTTAATAGTTTATTATAACAGTAATCACCATGAAAATTTCCCAAAGGGAGGCTTTAATTTTTCTCTTCTGAAGCCACACCGAAGGAATTGAGCCTGATTTTAGTATCCATGTCTTCTCATGAACTGTTCTCTGCATCTTTGTACTCACAGATGGGCATGAATGAAAATGAAACGAATGAGTGCTTACAGAAAAACAGACTGTAGTAGCATACCAGAGGAGGGGAGGAAATTTAAACACTGTCCTTGTAGGCTTTATTCAGAAAAAAATCTCAGTAACTTCTGGTAGCCTGAGAAACCAGTGTGGGATCAACACCCGAATGCATTTCAGTTGTACCTGGGTTATTTATCTGAGGAGAAATCATGTGGAGAATGTTTTCTTAGTTTTAATATTTCATAGCAGTGAGCTTCTACTGCTGTATACAGACATGTGCATTGCAATGCTGACCAATAAAGACAGCCTGGACTCAGCTGCAACCTGCAGGTCACAAGCTAATGTGGTGTCATTTGCTGGTTCAGGTATTATTTTACAATGAGGTGAAGCCTATGGATCTTGTGAGTGCCCAGAATGGGGTGGAGGGTGCTTGGGGAGCCACAGGATTGGGCTCAGAGATGCCTTGAGGCACCCCATGATGGTCCTGTGCTCCTCCACTGCTGCTCCCTTTTGGAGTTCTGGTCCACGTGAGCTCAGGGGAGGTTCAGCCACTGACTGCAGAAGGGTGAGGGTTCATCCCTCCCCAGTCCACCAGGTCAATGAAGTCACTTGCAGGGTCCACAAGTTCTGTGGGAAGTGATGTTGCCCCTGAGAAATTTCTCTTTTTTCATGTGGAAGGCTAGCAGCCAGACCCTTAAATGAGTTTGGTTTTTTTGGTCAATTCTTTTACAATACCTGGATATTAATATAATCTCTTTAACATCTATGGTCTGTCAAGGCCGTCTTACTGCCATAGCACGGGGTCAATGTCCCTTGTCACTGCAGAGAAAGACAAATATCTTGAATTTGATCTTTTTGCTTTGGCAACTGATGTCTTCTATGGCTGACTACCTTTTTGGAATTTGCTTTTTGTAAGCCTGTTTGTGTGAGCAGAAGAAGGTGCAAAGGCTCATCCTGCTGGCTCATTTGTTCTCACCTGGATGGTGGCTGGGGGGGGACATACAGTGCTGGTTCCTTGTACTGCTCGCTGTGTTTCAGCTTGCAGGGGTCCACATGCTGTCAGTTCGCACTGGAACCAGATTTGCGCCCAGTCATTTAAATTTTAAAATACTTGGCTTCAGCAGGAGCACATTTTGACAATCTGTTTGAGAACAGATTAGGAGGATATTTTCCTCTCTTTCCCTTTCCTTCCCTTGTGTGTCATCTGATTCATAAGTTGTCATCAAAACCCCCCACCTTACCTACTCATGGAGAGCTCATTTCCTGAGAATTTAAAAGCCACTAAAGAACAGTCAAGCACTGTTATTTTATTTTTATGTTTAGTGCAGTAGAGACTGAAATGCATGGCTTTTCCCCTACAAGTTTATTATCCCACTATAAGTGAAGTTGAGTGAACGGAGCTATTAGTTAAAAATGAGGGACAAAGATTTCAACAACAAAATCAGAAAATTGCTTAATTGAAGGAAGACGCTGCCAGGTCCCCCTGGAAGCCAGCTGGAAGCCAGTTCTGCTCTGCAACGGAGTGGTGGGTCTCTGACACGGCCCTGGTTCCTCCTGCCTATGACCTCCTCCCAGCAGTTTGACTTTTGTGGGGCTGTGTATGGTGATTTGTGCCTCATGGCTCCCAGCCATATGAAGCTGTTGCTGTGTAGCTTGTGGGGCCAGGAGGATTGGCTCTTCTTAGTCTCTGCATTGCCAACTCTCTCCTCTATGTAAAATGTAAAAGATATTTCCTAGCTGTAGTCAAAGCTTCCAAGACGACCTCAGTGGATGCAACTTAATGTAGTGACAAGAGCATCAATTTTTGCCATGCTCTTATCTTTAAAATTATTCAATTCTGGGATTCTGGGAAGTAGTAATTTTAATTAAAATGCATAGCATCATATTACTGAAAACCCTCTTTTGCTCTGCCTGGAAGAAGAGCTGCAGAGAGAATGAGGCTAAAGGAAAACAGGGTCTGTCTGTTCCCAGCTGGAAAAATGGACTGTTAGATGGGTTAAAAATGGTGTGGGCCACCAGGCTCAAGAGGTGTTAATCAATGGCTCAAAGTTCGTTTGGTGAGTAAGAAGTGAAGTACCTCAGGGCCTGACACTAGTATCTAAGGGATTCATACTGACCCCGACACTGCTTGTATTTTCAGCTCTGCATGAGGAGACAGAACACACTTTAGGAAGTATGGAGATAGCACTAAATTAGAGGGAGGGATTGATGTGCTAGATGGAAAAGATTTGATTCAAAAGGCATATAAAGGATTTTGAGGATTGGCTTGACAGAAACCTCACAAAGTTCAACAGAGGGGTGTGAGGCTATGCACATGGAGCAGGATAACCCCCTGCACCAGCTGACCTGACTGGCTGAAAAGCCACCCTGCAAGAAAGGACCTGGGACTGTGATGGACACTAGGCAGAATTTATTAGCCAAAAATGCACTTATACAGGAACAAGGCCAACTGCCCACTGAGCTCCAGCAGAGGTAATGTGGCCAGCAGATCAAGGGGAATCTGTCTTCTGCTTTGTTTAGCACTGGACACCCAGCTGTGGGCTCCCCAGTTCAAGAGGGATGTGGATGAACTGGAGAGGCTCTAGAGCAGAGCTCCAAGGTGGTCAGAGGCCTTGAGGAGATGCTGGGACCCGTGAGAGCTGGGCTTGTTTTCTCTGGTGAAGAGGTGGCTTCAGGGTGATCAGCTAGCAGCCCACAGCTGCTTAATGGGGAGTTACATTGATGACAGAACCAAACTGCTCTCTGATACATCAGAAAGAATAATGGTGGGCAATGCCTCAAATTGTCTTTGGGGAAGTTCAAGTTGGGTATGAGCAAAAGCTTCTTTACCAGGAGGGGAGTGCAGCTATGGAGCAGGGACCCTGGGAGTCATCGTCCTTGGAGGTTTTGAAGCTGTGGCACATCTGACTTAGCGTTAGCAATAGCTGTGCTTTGACAGGAAGGTTGGATTAGGGATCACTGTAGATCCTGACTAAGGTTTTTATGATTCTGTGACAACGGCTATCACAAAAATAACTTGGATTTTATATTGGGGAAATTATACTTCATTCATCTTAAACTTGTTTCTTCTGCCATATCCCAATATTGAGATTTCTGAGACCTTAGAAAGGAATCAAATACACACACACAAAAAGCTGTGTGTGAAGGAACAGTATTATATTTAAGTCAAAAGAAAATCTCATTCCTCTTCACTTGATTTTATGTCTGTGCTAAGAATTATGAAAATGAACATAAATGATTACCTAAGTATACAGACACACATACACATATATAAAAGTTTATATTTAGGTATATAGATAACTGGGTCAAATGGTGTGAGACTGGTTAGGAAGATTTAAAGTTTGAATCTGGCTAAATACTCAGTAATTCATATTGTTCTCAGTGGGACTTGTTGAGTGGGCCACTTAACAGGTTTGAAACTCAGACTACTTATTTATCTGCCCACTTAGGACCTGGTATTTGATCTTGCACTTACTGAAGCCAGTGGTAAGGCCCTACCAACTGAAGGATTGGAAGCTTTTCCAGTTTCACCTTTTAGCTCAACTGGACTTCTTGCTGTTGCTTTGGCTCGTGTGTAAAATGACTCTAAAATTATTTTATTGTGGTTGGGCAGAGTGATATGCCTGTTTTAAACTCCACAAATCATGGCAACAGACTCTCAGATTTGGGGACTGAGGTATACTGAAGAGTTAATGATTTTTAGAGTAGAGGGAAGAGGCAGGGTAAGGTGAGGAAGCTACTGAAGTGAAGGGGGTGAGCCCTGACCAGGGGAAGGGGTCACAAGTATATGGAAGAGGCATAGCTACAAAGAGTTGGGATGTGCATGGGGCATAAGTAGGGAAATGATTTCTCTGAAACAATCCTGTGAGGAAAATTGAAGGGTTTAAGGTGTGTTAAAGGCTTTGCAACCTCAAACTAATATTTATGGCCAATCTGGAAGAAGGAATTTTGTTCTTTTGCATATCAGCCCTTAGTAATTATATATGTTTCTCTAAATTTGCTGGAACTATTCATATGTAATGGTATGTTGGAGAGTTTCACAGGGATCTTGTGAAATACACTGTGGTATCAGATTATGCCTATTGCAAGTCAGTGTTTAATGCTGGCTCGAGGAGCTTAACCTAGAAATTTGCTAGCGGTTATTGAACACAAGACTTGGTGAGGTTTCTGAGAGTGCTGTGACACTCCTCTGGAAGAGCAGACATACTCTGCGAGCTTTGCAAGGCTGTTGGATGGGAAGAGACAAAAGCGGGGGAGACTGTCTGGGAAAGGCGTTGGCCCAGCACCGTGCCCGTCGGTGGGGCTGCACCACTCCGCGCAGGCTGAGAACTTGGCGCGGGCTGTGGCGGTGACTATTGTGCGCTATGAATGACTGCTTCATGCTAACCAGTCTGCGGTGGCTATTTTTAATCCCAAATTCTAACATGCGGGTTTTAGAACAGTGCTTGTCTCGAATGTGAAAGAAACCACAGAGCAAGGGACTAAAGGGCTGTTTTGAAAGAGGTCCGGAAGGAAAGCCACACAGACTGGAAAGCTGCCCTGCTAAAACCCAGCTTTAAAGAAAAAAACTGAGACATCTCCTGAAGAAAAGGGAATAATCCTTTTGAATGCTGCCAGCCAGAGTCATGGATTCAAGGCTGGGTCAGATGCTTGTGTTGATCCTAATTATGTATACTGACGTTACATTTTAATTATAAACTTGTTAACCCAAGATTGCCTTGACCTAGATGAATAAGGAATATAGTACAAAGAGTAGTTAATAAGAAGTTAAGAATAGCTAACCAACACTATGTTCTTTTAGAGCCAAAGGAGAAAGCTATAACCTGTACACAACTTGTGTGTGAGAGAAATTCTGCAGTAGGTGTGTAAACGACCGTGGTCCTGACAAAACCACATTTTGGAAGTGGTTCCCTTACTCTGTTCTGTTGGCTGAGAAGCTCGTCTGCAGCAGGCTGCAGGCACCTCCCCCTCATTATAATTTGTTAACTATTAATGACTGCTTCATACCCTTGCAGAAGTCTTTGTGAAATACCAGCCCTGCTTGAAAATACCTGGGTTGCAGCAAGATGAGGCTGAACAGAGAAATGTGTTGGTAACATCCGGTAGTGCTCAATTATGAATTTAGCAGCTCCACTCCAAATTGAAGGGCTTAAGCCTCAAAGCTATATTTTTTCTCAGACATTTATGTACCTTATTCCTTTTAGAAATCAACAGCTAAATATGCAGTGGCATTCATAAAAAGAGATTTTCCTTTTTTTGAATGGATAGGTTGGCTGAAAAGTTATAGTCATGTGTGCAAGAAGCTTGGCTGAGGCATATCTGTCATGTATGTGTTAGTCAAGGGCATCTTGGACCGCTGCAGAACTTTCCTATTTACAGTAAAGGAGGCCTTGGTCCCAAGCGCTTACTAACAGCCTTAACAAAGAGTATAAATAACAATTACCTGGATAACTCATTCAGACCTGACTGTATTCACGAGCTTTTAATGTTCCTTTTTTCTTAATTCTGTGGGATTATTTTGTATGTGACATCCCAAAAGACAGTAAAAATATCCTATGCTTAATATAATGTAGACATTACTGATTAGAAAAGCCTTTTGTCATTAAGGTAAAGAATTTCCCACCCCCCCCTCCAGGCCTGGGGTAATCCTTACCTCCCACAGGTTTGGATCTGATTTTTTTCCTAAAATCCCTTAGTGATATTAGTCCAGTATTTTGATGCTCTAACTTAAGATATTACTGCATTTTACACTAAGAGGCAAAGAAGGAATTAATCTTTTTTTCCTGTTCTACTAGCAAATGAGACTACTTCAAGGAGAGGCAGAGATTAGTGTTAAAAAAGAAAGATCTTTCCTCCTCGCTAAATGGAAAGGTCTCTTGAAGAAAAACTGAAGTAAAGGATGCATGATCAAAAGTGCGTGGAAGCCACAGAGCTTCTTCTGTTGCCTTCACTGGGTTTTGATTTAAGCTCACAGAGTGTCCATTACATTTTTATTACCCTTTCTGGACACATAAAATGTTACTTTTATTGTTTAAGAAAAAGAAATAATGAATGACTTTAGCATTCACTGGAGTGAGTCATTGACTTGGGCCAAGTGTAGCGTGACTCAGGGGTTCAAAGCAAATCCCCACAGACCCGTCCTCCACTCCACTTTATGAAGCTCCCCTGAGCAGTTGCCATGCCAGCCCGGTTTGCAAGCAGGGACCTGCAGCACGAGCAGAATTGCTCATTGCTCTGTGTTCATGCTGGGGCGTGATGGATAGGAGACAACACCACACATTCCTGAAAATAATTTCTGTTGGTGACATACAAAACCTTTTCTCTGGTGACATCTGCAATGAAAGCTTATTCCAGCCCAATGGTTGCTGCCAGATGAGCCTGTGAACATGGGATTGTCCCTTGAACTGGATTTCCTGGAGTTAGACTACTGTACCTAGAAATCAGCGCCTGCATATATGGGTCTTGCCACATGCATTGCCAGTAGGCACTATTGATCCTCACCACGTCATCTATTGACTCCTACTGTATGGCCATATTCCTTGATGGTGGCCTGCTGCACATTTGTTGGGCACAGCAAGAACTGATGTGACTGATCTGAAAGAGTCATGCTGAGTTGCCCCTTCCCTCAGGAGGTGAGGAGAGGAGAAGGGATCAAACCTCCCAAGTGCCTGCTTTCCTATGCCACTGCATGTCTCTGATGTGCTGTGCCTTGGGAGAGGGAAACAGTACTGGGAGACCTGAGAGCTGTGGGGTCTCTGCTCAGCATGGAAAGTTGTCGATTGCACTTTACCGTCCATGGCAGGCACAGTCAGATCCCTAATTTACTGTAGTGTTATAAGGTTTAGCATGTTTCCTCCCTGCCCCTGATAAAGGAATACCACAGTCAGGGTTCAACAGAAAGCCTACACACACCTTGTAGAAAGACCCATTCTGCTCTGCTCATCAAACACCATAAAACTACCTTTGGTGACAGCTGGAGCAGGAATCACCTCACACTAAATATCCTACCAAGAAACCTTCCAGCTCACTGCAGGTGGGTTGTGCCTTTGGATGTGACAGTCATGAAACTCAGAAGCGCTGAATACCTTGACAAAAATTCTCAAAGTGAAACTGAAATTAGTGGACAAATCTGCCCATGGATGCACAGGCCCTAGTGGGTAGAAACTGCCACAGAGGCTTGTGGGGCAAAGTAGAACTGCTGCTGTTACCGAGTCCCTCTTTCTCTATGCGGTAGAGTTTTCTTTAAGTTCCAAGGGCTATCTCATAAAGCTCTGCATCTGCACAACTCTGTACCCTGGGGATATTTAGTGTTTTAGTGGAGCTCAGCCATCTTTTTGCTTGGGGTCTATTCTTGTTCATTTTATTTTTTGGTCAATAATTCTAGATAGTCTCAGGAAGGGGTTAATGGTTTGTTATTGAGAGGACAGTTCTGGCTTGTGGAGAAATCCTGAGATTATTTGTCAGAAAGAAGAATCCTCTTTGAAAGGTATTAATTTCCTTTGAAAAGGATAGAGAGGTGAAGGAAAGTCACTGTGTTGTGTGCATAGATAATTCTAGACATGGTGTGTTATCATTGTAATTCACTGTCCCCATCACTGCTGCCTGGGTTTGTCACACCCCATACTGTCCCATGTTTGGCTGTAAGTTTCTCACAGTAGTCCTTAACTGTGTGTCCACCCTGTGCCTCGCCTAACAAAGTCCCTCTCAATTAAAGTCTCATACTCCTGCTCTTATGTAAAGAAATAGTAACTAGATCATAGAATCATAGAATCATAGAATTGTTTTAGGTTGGAAAAGACCTTTATGATCATCCAGTCCAACCATTAAGCTACACAACCAAATCCACACTAAACCAATCAAGGGTAGACTAGACTAAACCATGTCCTGAAGTGCCACATCTACCCATTTTTTGAACACTTCCAGGGATGGTGACTCAACCACTTCCCTGGGCAGCTGGTTCCAAAGCTTGACGGTACCCTTTCCGTGAAGAAATTTTTCCTAAGATCCTGTCTAAACCTCCCCTGGCACAACTTGAGGCCATTTCCTCTTGTCTTATGGCTTGTTACTTGGGAGAAGAGACTGACACCAACCTCGCTACAACCTCCTGTCAGGTAGTTGCGGAGGGTGACAAGGTCTCCCCTCAGCCTCCTTTTCTCCAGGATAAACAATCCCAGTTCCCTCAGAAGCTCCTCATAAGGCCTGTGCTCCAGACCCTTCACCAGCCTTGTTGCCCTTCTCTGGACACGCTCCAGCACCTCAATGTCTTTCTTATAGTGAGGGGCCCAAAACTGGACACAGTATTCCAGGTGCAGCCTCACCAGTGCCGAGTACAGGGGGACAATCACCTCCCTGCTCCTGCTGGCCACACTATTCCTGATACAAGCCAGGATGCTGTTGGCCTTCTTGGCCACCTGGGCACACTGCTGCCTCATGTTCAGCTGGCAGTCTACCAACACCCCCAGGTCCTTTTCCACCAGGCAGCTTTCCAGCCACTCTTCCCCAAGACTGTAGCGTTGCATGAGGTTGTTGTGACCCAAGTGCAGGACCCGGCACTTGGCCTTGTTAAACCTCATAGAGTTTGCCTCGGCCCATCGATCCAGCCTGTCCAGGTCCCTCTGCAGGGCCATCCTACCCTCCAGCAGATCGACACTCCCACCCAGTTTGGTGTCATCTGCAAACTTACTGAGGATGCACTCAATCCCCTCATCCAGATCACCGATAAAGATATTAAACAAGGCTGGCCCCAAAACAGAGTCCTGGGGAACACTACTCATGACCAGCTGCCAACTGGACTTAACTCCATTCACCACAACCCTCTGGGCTCGGCCACCCAACCAGTTTTTCACCCAGCAAAGACTAGGCCCGTCCAAGCCATGAGCTGCCAACTTCCCAAGGAGAATTTTATGGGAGACAGTGTCAAAAGTTTTGCTAAAGTCCAGGTAAATGACATCCACAGCCTTTCCATCATCTACCAGGAGGGTCACCAGGTCATAAAAGGAGATCAGGTTGGTCAAGCAGGACCTGCCTTTCATGAACCCATGCTGGCTGGTCCTGATCCCCTGGTTGACCTGCACTTGCCTGTTGAGTTCACTCAATAGGAACCTCTCCATAATCTTTCCCGGCACTGAGGTCAGGCTGACAGGCCTGTAGTTCCCCGGGTCCTCCTTCCGGCCCTTCTTGTAGATGGGCATCACATTGGCAAGCCTCCAGTCATCAGGGACCTCTGCTGTTAACCAGGACTGCTGATAGATGATGGAAAGTGTCTTGGCAAGCTCCTCTGCCAGCTCCCTCAGTATTCTCGGGTGGATCCCATCTGGCCCCATAGACTTGTGAGCATCCAGGTGCCATAGCAGGTCATTAACTGCTTCCTCCTGGACTGTGAGGGCTCCATTCTGGTCCCCATCCCTATCCTCTAGCTCAGGGGCCTGAGTACCCTGGGGATGACCGGTCTGGCTGTTAAACACAGAGGCAAAGAAGGCGTTAAATACCTCAGTCTTTTCCTCATCCTCAGTGACAATGTTCCCCCCCACATCCAGCAAGATATGGAGATCCTCCTTGGCTCTCCTTTTATTGCTGATGTATTTACAAAACCATTTTTTATTATCTTTTACAACAGTGGCCAGATTGAGTTCTTGCTGGGCTTTTGCTTTCCTAATTTCCTCCCTGCATGATCTAACAAGGTCCCTGTAACTCCTCCTGAGTTGCCTGCCCCTTCTTGCAAAGGCGGTAGACTCTCCTTTTTTTCCTGAGTCCCCATAAATCTCCCAATTCAGCCAGGCCAGTAGTTTTCCCCACCGGTTGGTCTTACGGCACATGGGGACAGCCCGCTCCTGCGCCCTTAAGACTTCCTTCTTGAAGAAGGCCCAGCCTTCCTGGACCCCTTTGCCTTTCAGGACTGCCTCCCAGGGGAGTCTCCCAACCAGGGTCTTGAAGAGGCCAAAGTCTGCCCTCCGGAAGTCCATCGTAACAGTTTTGCTGCCCCTCCGCTTGGCATCACCCAGAATCGAGAACTCTATCATATCGTGGTCGCTAAGCCCAAGACGGCCTCTGACCACGACATCTCCCACAAGCCCTTCTCTGTTAGTAAACAGCAGGTCAAGCGAGGCACCTCCCCTGGTAGGCTCACTTACCAGCTGTGTCAGAAAGTTATCCTCCACACATTGTAGGAACTTTTGAGACTGTTGCCTCTCTGCTGTGTTGTATTTCCAGCAGATGTCCGGCAAGCTGAAGTCCCCCATGAGAACAAGGGCTAGCGATTGCGAGACTTCTGCCAGCCGCTTATAGAACGCTTCATCTACCTCTACATCCTGGCTGGGTGGTCTATAGCAGACTCCCAACAGGACATCCGCCTTGCTGGCCTTCCCCCTCATCCTTACCCATAAGCACTCTCCCTTGTCATCACTACAGTCAAACACTCCCCAACATACAGAGCCACCCCACCACCTCTCCTTCCCTGCCTATCCCTTCTGAAGAGCTTATAGCCCTCCAGTGCAGCACTCCAGTCATGAGAGTCATCCCACCACGTTTCTGTGATGGCGACTATGTCATAGCCATGCTGCTGCACAAGGGCTTCCAGCTCCTCCTGTTTGTTGCCCATGCTACATGCATTGGTGTAGATGCACTTGAGATAAAAAGAAGTTGTTCATGAGATGATTATGTCCTGTAGCCAATGCACAAAACTGTGCTCTAAAAACATACAGTTGATTTTTGTCATGGTAGAAGTACATCACAAGATGGTGTACACCAGAGTAAACATTGCTGTGGGGGCTGTTGTCCCCCCTTCCGATCAGCAGTCCCTGTTGCGGTTTCTGTGCTGTGTGATGACATCTTGGATCCATCCCCTTCATGATTACACCCACTCCTGCATGTGCCCAGGAGATGGTTAGGCTGGAGTACCATAAACCAGAGGCTTGTGGCAGCCCCAGGCTTTGATGTAATCTGCAGAGTCTCACTGACAGCCCAGCTTTGCTTTTTCCCTGAGTGGGTTGGCCGAGATGTTCAGGGGTGATTTATAATCATGGGAGAGACCTGCAGTGTCACAAGATGATATCAACTCCTGATGGATACTCACATGTTAGGTCCCCCAAATAAGTGCCTCTTATCTACCATCCTTACATAAATATGTGTTTACATTGACATTTATGGTTGCAGTCTTGAAGTGCTGCCAGACCACTGAGCTTATTTTGGGATGATGAACATATGGTTCCAAAGCTTCATTGTTGCAACAGTGGAAATAAATCAAACATTGTCTTCGTGTTTTGTTTGTTTGTCGGACAGTGGCTGGAAGCATTAAGGTGGTATCTCTAACCATTGCATTTTTGAGTTGAGAAATGTCTTTTCTTTCACTCCCTTGCTCTATTTTTTACTGCTATTGCAGTATTTTCAGAGCTTTTTTAATGAGTTAGCTGAGTGGTGTTTTTTTTTTTTTTTAATTGTATCCTCCATATTTAAGACTTTTAGATACTTCTGATATTTAGTAGTGTCTCAGTGAGTCTGGTGCATGTGTTCAATTGACTCTATGCTAACTCATTGACGTGCTTTTTGAATGTACGGGTCCAGCCTTCTGTTGTGCTTCTTTTCAAAACCTCCATCCTAAGACTCTTCACCATCTGGGGCTGGTGTTTGTAGGGTGGAGACAGAGCATGGTGGAAGGTGGCATGGCTTTACATGTGGATAGAGTTGTGAAATAGTGAGCACCTACATTATGCAAACACAGACAAAGGCCCTTTAATTGTCCCGTTGTACTTTATTTGGACACATTGAACTGGAGCTCATCCTGATCCTCTCTCTGAAGGAACTGATGAGAGGCTTGCAGGTAGTTTTGCCTTGCGTCCTCTGCAAGGGGCACCCTGTAATTGCCCAGCCTCAAGAGCGGGATTTTGCATGGTGTGATCAAAGCGGTCTCCTAATCATGCTGTTCCCTGACACTTTAACTGAAAATAACAAACCTATTCAAACCTATTAGGAGTGAATGCATGAGAGATTTTCACCTGCTTATGGAGGCTTGGAAAAAAGCACTTGATTGTACATTATGGTTCAAAGCTGGCTTAAAGTTTTGTCCTTTGTTCAGGGGGTGGAGGTGCCTCATCCTGCCTTTTGATGCATTTCTTATCCAGCTCTTCCCATTATTTCACTAAGACATATGAGCTTGGTTGCCCTGCTTTTATCTGTGCTAAATATAAATGGAAAAACAAACTGAACACAGCAAGGTAAATAAAGAACAGGAAGTGTAAGACAGACCTCTTGAGATTTTCAGTATTCCCACATGTTTTACGTTACAAACCAGCAGGCGAGCACCGGCCTGCCACACAGGTGGAAATGCGTGTGTGGAGGCCACTGAACACCGAATATTTACCCTGTATCAAATGACAGAAAGGGCTGAGTGAAATAGTATTGTGCTGAACCGCTGTGAAAGGCTGTGAGGTTTCCAGTATTCCCCAATTTCTCTAGGGTGGGCTGGTGTTTGCATAGTTGCTTGCAGTATAAAAACACAGAGGCAGTGGCTCAAGCTACTAACAGAAAGCTGTTCTTTACATTGCTGGTAAATAGAGGTGCTGCTGAAATCTGGTGAGCTTTTATTACTGGGTAAGAAATTTGGGGTAATGCTGTGGAATGAATTGTTAAAATTAATACTATTTTATGATTAATAGCTCTCCCTTCCATATGCAAAGACAGGCAATATCTAACATTAGACCAGCTGATGTAACTGGACAAAGCAAACAGGGTACACTTCATTTTGTGGACAGGACCATCCAAAGCATGTCAGTAGTCAGCTGTTAAATTTTCAAAGGCTCTCTCCTGCAGTAGACACAGCCCATAGAAAATTGGTTACTTGAGAGAGAGATAGATGAGATTGTTACTGGAGCTGGGAGCAGTGGAAGGTTGTCAAAGGCTGAATAAAGATGCAGGTGTTGAAAAAATGCAAGGGAAGAGGCAGTGTGTGTGTGGGTAATTCATAGTATCACTGGACGTTTTAGCCATTTCCCAGAGTATGACCTGCTGTCAGTGAGACATGAAGGCCTTCAGTATTTGGCAGGTTTAGGCTTTTAGTAAAGGTTTCCGTGTTTTCACACATGCCTTTTCTAGAGCAGGTCTGGAAGGGGGACAGTCCATCAGGGTAGAGGTAGCAGTGATCCTGTTTTCCTAAATGGAGAGCTAAGATGTACAGTATTTTACAGGCTTTACCAGTTGTCCCTGGTGGTTCTTATGAGTTACTGTGAATTAATGGAGGATATTTGGTTTCCACAAGTTAATGTCCCCAAATACAAAGCTCAGGCTTTGTCAAACCCAAAATCTTACATGACACTTGTATCTTTACTCAGACTTATTAATTGCAATGAAGGGCTGTGAGTAAAGCTTGCAAGTTAAGAGCAAGCCCTTGGTTATTTGATTTCTGACAGTGAGAGGTGCCCACTCTACCTCTGTGGGTGCCTCTCTCTCTGCCTGTGTGTTTGGAAACCCTCCTGCTGCCACTAAGTTTATAATCAACTAGAAAAGATAACAGAAGGGATGATTCTTCCCCCAGGATAGATAGGGAATGGATGATATTCACCCCACCTTGTTGTAGATACCCACAAGTGGGGTGCCTTACCGTGACGCGGTTGTGTGGGTTCTCCCAGCAGCCCGTGGTAAGAAGAGGCAGGTCCACCCTGTACATCACCACAAGCATCACCATTTCAGCACTGAGCCTACCAGGAAGGTATGTGACTCTCCTACACGAGATGAGACAAATGCCACCCTCAGTGACTTGCCAAAGTTGTGGGAGAGTCGAGAGCTGAGCTGAGTGCCTTTAGGAACAAAACCAGAGCCTCCAGCATCCATCCTCTGTTGTGTTCATCATCCTTTCTGCACATGAGTTGCAGTAGGAAGTGCCAATAACAGGTTCCTGTGAACGTTAGCAAATTCTGCCACAAACCTGAGGTCCTAGAAAGTGGCAGGCAGCAAAGTCCAGAGTGTCAGGGTCCACTCTGTACACACAGCTTGGGAGAAGGGGAAGAACACATCACTACACTAATAACCAGTTGTTACACTAGAAATAGATAAAAAATTATCATGTTAGAGATCCTGGTGTTGGCATAAAATTGCTTCAGATCAGGCAACTGAAATTGTACGTGCCACTTCGTGTCTGGCTTGTTCCCCAGATCAGGGGTGGGAAGATGAAGGGACTGTTCCAGGAAATGTCCATGAGGATTTGCCTTTTGTTTATCATTGCTCATCTTTCTCTGTGGTACATTTTTTCCCATTCTTTCAGGAACTGTGTGTGGTACATACCATTCACATTACATTAACTATAGATTGCTAGGATCGTAGCTGGATGAAGTACTATTAAGGAGATGATTACATACTGTGTGTAACTGTCAATGCTCCTGATAATATGTTGCTGAGGAGTTCACACAGAGCACAAAGTCGTGTATCACAAGCTTGTTTCCACAAATGGATTATCTACACAGAGCATCTATAGCCTTGCAATTAAGGTGACTGGAAAAGAGATGGAATTGTGCCACTTTTCTATGAAATCCAGGGAAAGGCCTGAATATTTTGAATGGTTGTTCTCTTCTTTTCATACCTTTGACATTTGGGTCCTGTTTGGCTTTCTTTTATGGGAAAATTTCTGCAGTTTACTGTGAAGTTGCTTGCTTTGACACCTATGTTTAACGGTGTGAACCTGAGCAGACAAGGCAAGCACATTCTTTGTATTCTGGAGTGTCTGAGGCTTGCTCTCCATTTCATTTCTGCACACAGGCAGCAGTGGGTCCTTGGGCTGGAGAGTGACTTTGCACCCAGACAGGACCTGCACAGAAGCAGGAGCCTGGGTGGGGAGGTTGCTGGGGGTGGGGGCCCCCCCATCTGCCCTCACATCTGGCTGCTTTCGGGCTCATGCTGGGTAAGTGCAGGGGTGACATACCAGAAGGTGGCACTCCAGACCCTCTAACATATGTCCCAAGCTGTGTCGAGCTCCCTCAACACACCCCAAATGTTGCCGGTGTTGCTTGTTGTGTTGGTACAGACACATCTGGGCTGGCTGTGAGCTGCGAGCTGTTTAGCTGCAGATGCATGGAGCTCTGCCCGGGCTTATTCCCTAGGCCGGGAATAACGAGTACATCCCAGACCCTGGGGGTACATCTGTGTGCCTCTCCTAAACTGGGGTTTGAGCTCTGTATGGGACCATCCTTTCTGCCTGCTTGCATGCTCTCTAGAAGAGCTTTGGCTTGTGCCTGTTAGTGTTGTCCAAGCGATGCCCGAGCAGGGGTGGAGGCAGTGACCTGGCCAGACACTCTCCTTAACAGGCCTTAGGGATGAGGCTGACTTGTTTTTGGAAGGGAGAGAGATTCCCATTGTAAAGGCAAGTCATGCTGTGCTCCTTGTCCTCAGAGCCAGTGAAACAACTTGCTCTTTTTTTAATTTGGTGTTACAGAGGGAACTGATGAAACTGCTGAACTTGCTTGTGCACTGTGAAGAGTGGCTCTGGAAGGCTGGTCTTGCTCTGATAGGCAGAGGAACATGGAGATTTTGAAAGCAATTACAAAGCAGGCTGCAGACTCAAAAGAATTAGTGGGGTATTAAAGATTTGAACTTAGTAACAAGCTTGACTACTTCCCTACCACTGTTCCCCCCTCTGCTTTTCCCATCCTTATGCCCAATTAGTGCTGCCACCTTTACCTCAAGGGCAATGGCCCCTGTCTTTCCCTCCCATGCCCTTCCTGGCACTGTATTCTCAGTTAACATGGGCATCTTAGTGTTTTATTATCCTGCAACCTACCAGCACGTGGAAAGACTGGCCAGTTAGTGTAAACTGTCCCTCAGCTGTCCGTCTGGTGAGTCAGTGCAAGGATCTTCTCTGCCACACTTGAGATTACACAGGGTCCCTGAATTTCTTAATCTGTACGGTTAATTTCTGGGTCATTGGACCAAGTGTGCAACAGGAAAGATTTTTACAGCTGAAGTTCAGCAGTTCCCAGTTACGCATACTCTTTGGGAACCAGAAAGGGTTGTACCTATTCACTTTGTTGTTGTCATTGAATTTTTCAATTGCTCTGATGCTTACAAGGTGCATGTAGAGCTGATATAAATATTTTCCTAATTTCCTGATGCAGATACTTCATTGTCAAAAAATCTTTAACAACAGCCCTCACAAAGGATTAAGTTATAATTTAACCCTCACCCTCCCCCCAGCCAAAGACGAGTGACTGACCCTGGCTCACTGGAATGTGATTAAGTGGGGTATCTCTGATAAATCTCTGCATGTTTCTCTGGAAAGCAATTTCCACTTTGTTATATTACAGTAGCCGGTGCCTTATGAAGTAAAGGAAAACATTTGTCCAGCAGGACATCATAAATTTCATGACAGACTTTAAATTTTCCTGGATGAAATGTTTAAAGTGGAGCACACTGATCTTCTAAAAACACACTGGATTTTCCTGAGTTCATGAGAAGCTGCTTCGTCTCCTCCATTTAAAAGTGTATGAAACCCCCTCTGCAGAGGAAGCCTGGTGGTAGACGGAAGCAATATAGGTGTTGGCTGCGTTTCAAACCCAGGGAAAACCAACACCATCTGAAAGCCAGTATTATAAATAATTAGTCAGGATCATTTTTGATAAGTTGATTGTGGCCCATAAAAGAGGGATTGTGGAACCCACCATAGCCCCAGCAACTTGGACATAATCCAATTTTTACAGTGGAGCAAGATTAAGGTAAATCACTTTTCAAAATAACCATCATTTGTTTGATTTGCTTTCATGAAGTCTTTTGGTTACGTCAGTAGTTGTCAGATGCAGACTGACGCTTGTGATGTCTTGTGCCTTTCAACTTGAGAAAGTCGTATAAACTTTGCTGCCCTCCAGTTAGAAGGAGCAATGGTCTTTTGAGAATGAATGAAATCCTTTAGCCCTCAGCCCTGAAATGTGATGCTTGGGTCAGCCTTCAGTGTTGCAGGAAGTCTGTATGGTGATGTTTTATGCTGTAAACCTACCTTCTTCATATTAAAGGCATACTGAGAGTGGCACTTAAATAAAGAATGACTGAGAGCCTTTATGTGCAGCTGCTTTCTGAATTGCTGAAGGAAACTTTTATAAAAGATACTTAGGTTCATTTAAGTACATCTCCTCGTGGTACTTGGAAGCACAAAAGTTGATTTTTGGTGCTAAAAAGGGAGCAGGGTTTGATTTTGAGAACTACAAGTTAAATGTACTCATCAAATTTTAGTCCTGACATACATTTCAGTGGATGAACATTCCCTCTGTATAAATTACCATGGTCCAAAGATTTGTCTTATGAATACTATGGCATACCATGAGGTACATGCTGCCAGGAAGAATGTGACTACAATAACAATAGAAGAGAAAGCCAAATAAAAACTGTTTTGAAATGAAAAGTTGATATCTCAACAGCAACAACAAAACACAGCCTCCACATCACAATAGAAGAGAACCCAGAGTAAAACAGACACAGTCTTCTAAATAAGAAACCTTTTGCTTCAAGGAAATGTGTTTTTGTAGTAAATTAATGAAAACTAGAAGATTTCATGAAGAATAATTTTCAGTGAAGGAGCATTTTCTAATGGAAAATCATTCTGATTAATTTTTTCCAGCAGCTAACAGCTGATCCAGGCCTCTGATCCCACCTGGGTCTTCTTGGCACTACTGAAATCCAGCTAATCCCTCGTGATGCTAACAATGTACAGGGCATCTGTGAAACTTGTGATTAACCAAAAGGTCTAAAATGTTGCCAGTCTTGCTCAAGCTTAAGCAAAACCAACAAGAATAAGTCTTTCCTTGTAGTCCCCCCACCAAAACTGGCTTTTTAATTAAAGAAAAAAAAAAAGAAAAAAAGAAAAGAAAAGAAAAGAAAAAGACAGACCCAAGAAATGTTCCTGCAGAGAAGTACTGGAGATTTCAAAAAGCTACCAACAAATTTGTGTCTTGAGGCTCTTGAGATGTGGGAGTCCCAAGTAAAATTTTACTTCAAATGCGGATGTCTGGGGACTGTACGTGGATGACTGCAACACATTCGTTTGCCTTTATTATTCTTGCACTGTAACCTGACTTTGATTCAGGAAGAGGAAATCCATGGTCTTAATTGAAGCCAATCAGTGAAAGGTCATGGGGTAATACTTAACAGACAGGGACAGGGGAAAGGAAAAACAAGAAAAGGTAAGGTCTCCACTTGCTTCAAAGACTCAGTTGGATCCTGGAGACAGAACACACCTGGAAGGAGAATGTGCTTGAACCCCAAATATACACATCAACTGGGAGTCATAAAATTAAATGGAGTTTGTTTAGATTATTTGCTTCCTGTTTCTCCAGTGACCTGTGCAACAGCAACCTCGGTGTGGGGAGGCATGGGTGTCTGCTACAAACATTCAGGTGTTTATTACTGTGGTGTGACTGCACTGATAAGAACCTTGGTGTTTCCATTAAGGACCAGACGTGGGGTTCTGTGGTTTCAGGTAGCCCAAAGT
Organism: Pelecanus crispus; assembly: GCF_030463565.1. Taxonomy (NCBI): domain Eukaryota; kingdom Metazoa; phylum Chordata; class Aves; order Pelecaniformes; family Pelecanidae; genus Pelecanus; species Pelecanus crispus. Next base: position 161,822,348 of record NC_134644.1, on the reverse strand, counting down.
TTGGATTTAAATGAAATATTAACAGACAATATTGGAGGGGGTTTTTTTGTTGTTGTTGTTTTTGTTTTCACTGAGATCCAGCAATATTATGACTTTCCCTGCATTGTAGAGGAGTATAATTAGCTCTGTAGTTTATTCCAGGGCTTCAGTAGCCCTAAAGTCAGAAGGTATTTGTGACATCTAAGTTATATTTCCTTGTGTATTTGAAGTCCATTGCTTCCCTTAGGTACAGCAGATACAGAAAATATTTTTTTTTTATTGTTTACTTTTTTAGAGCTGGTATAAGTCTAAGCTAGTCATGGTCTTTTCTGGTCTAAGATGGTCATGGATGTGGTCTGGTCTAAGCTTTATCAAGCTCGAGGTTTATTTGAAAACATCCAAGTCAATTAGGTGCTTGCTAAGGTTAGCAAGTATGCACATATTCATAGGCTGAAGTAGTTAAACCAGATCCTTCATAATCTACTGGGCTTAGTCTACTGGGCTGTTTACTGTGTTTTTAGCATTTCTAAAAGTCATACCATCTCTTTATGATCTGAAGTGGGCTTCCAGAGCATCTGCTGATCTACGTGTGCCTAATGGAGGTGTTGCATCTTCCCAGGCTAATAAAATAGTAAAAAGTCCTGATCAGCTTCTGTCCAGAGATGACAGATCTACACTTAGGGCTTCACTTATACAGGACTTCACAGAGCAGTGTAAGTATGCTTCATGACAGAGAAAAGATGAAAGCAATTTTTTTGGAACATGTTTTCTTGTTACAAATACCTGTGATTCAAATCCTTAGACCTGAGCAGGCTGTTGTGTTCATGGCATGAAAGAAAAGCTCTTACAACAGATCTGGAGAGTAAGTCTTTGTCCTGGCTTAACCATGAACATCCAGTCATCAACAGTGTTGAGGGCAGAATTGCTGTCTTTGTGCAGGCAGTTACATTTACAGAGAAAGTCCAGGAAAATGATGTGTCCTCAAAAAATAGCTCTTGCTTAAGTTTGTGTAAAGAAGCATCTGTTTTAAAATAGCAAACGTTGAGAGATTCTGTGAGTCTTAGAAAGCTATTTTTAAATGGTTGTGAGGGATAAACAAAAGGAAATGTGCCATACCAAGAATAGCTAACTTCATTCTAAGTCCAAGGCCGCAACACCAATAGGGCAAAGTCCTTGTCTTTCCCCCACAACTGGAAAAGAATTTCATATTCAGCATTTCACCCCGTGTAATGCAGACTCTGTGGCCTCCTTAGTTAAACTGCACAGCAGGATTAAGAGTAGAATGTGTGGGTAGAACCAGGAGATCATCCAAAAGAAAAAAAGATTCAGGAACATTTTTTTTGGTTCAGACACCTATGGACAATAATTTTTCTTTCCTAAAATATATGGAATTTGTGATACCAAGGATAATCCTGCTTTCAGAGCTGTGCTGCTGAGACTCCCCTTTATTTTCACAAATTTGAGTATTATGGCAAAGTTACAGTTATTTCCAGGCACAGAAAGGTACATCTATAACTGTTATTGCTCCTATTACTGCTGTTCTTGATATCATTTCTGTGTCCTATTTCCTCTGTGCTGAGAGAAAGTTTTGTCTAATTACAAGATAGTTTATCCTGAATGTGAGTTCACTGGATTGATTATGCATGGGATCTCATCCTACGCCTGGTGTTTTTATCAGATCTTTTAAGCACTAATATATCTTTGAGAATGCATATCTCTAGACTTTAGTTCCTGATTTGTTAGATTAAGCTAATAGGTATTATCCTTCTCCTAGAAGACACTCTGTGAAAAAAGCTTGGAATAAGGTTGCATCTGCCCTTGCTCCATATCATGGTAAAATGAAACCATGCATATTTAGGATAAAAACCAATGCTTTAATCTGCTCTTGTTCCTGTGCTGCCACACCACTGCACTTGCAGAGACTTCAGCAGAGATGTCTTGAACCACACTTGTATAAGTAGGTAGAAAGTTGGATTGATAGTATCTTCCTTTTTGATGACTCTTTTTGTTACTTCCAATGAAATTCTCACTTCCCGTATGAAACCTGTGTAAAAAGCTGGGAGAGAGGCCCATCTGAGGTCTTTTTTGCTCCTTTGTTTACAGATGAGTTGGATTTCTTGTGCTTAGACATGCTATTTGCAGGTATTCCTCCAAGTCTCCTAAATTTCACACCAATGTTTAAACTCTAGACTATCCTTCTTTGTGTTCAATTAGTATTAATGGATATACCTTTAAAAAACAACTTCAGATTTTCAATATGTAAATAACTGACTGCTTTTTTATTTCTCTGTTTGCATTACGTGCTGCTGTTCCCAAGTTTGGGGAATAGTTTAGAAGTTATCTTTATGGTCTTTTGTTGCAAGTTTTCTACAAATCTTAATGTTGCTGCCACAGATGGTGAAAAATTAAGATGGTTGATAAGTTCTTTTTCAGAGCCAGCGGAATTCATTAGCCAGGTTTCACTGGAACAAAACAGACTGGCAAATGTTTAGTGCATATCCTACACAACCAGGAACACTCTGCAAAATACCTGTGCTCTAATAGGAGCAAAACCAAAATGCTGCTCCCATATTATAGTGTGGATTGTAACTATCCCTTTGACATCCTTTTAAGTTGTGCAGTGGGTAGATGGGCTCACAGGGCTTTAGTGAGGAAGTGTACAGAAGTGGAAAAACTCAGAGTAACTGGAACACAAAGTAATGACAACAGTAGCCTCTAGGGATATGTTAAGTGCTGGGAGTGCTTACCACAGAAAATCTGTATGGACATTTGCTTTTCTTGCATTGGTCAGGCCTTATGGTTGTCATTTTGAGTATTTATTAGAACAATACCACATGTTGATTGCTTACATTCTTTGAATTAATTCCCACCCAACATAGTGAGATGGAGCTCTGAGTCTTTTCAACAGTTGTGTACCATAATTTCACTTACTGCTGGCATGATTATGGGATACTGCATTTTAATGATAAACTGTATAGCTGTAAGACCCTCATATACCACAGAGTTATTCCCAGGAGGAAAAGCAGAATAAGCTTGCTGTTTAGTGTAGACTCTGCTCATGCAATGCAGAACATGAGCTGGAAATCCCAAAGCAATGTTTTAGCAAACTTGCCCAAACCAGAGCAAGTAGGGGTCTGTGTCAGTTGCAAATGGGGAATAGGAGGAAGTAACCACTGCCGCAATTTGCAGGCAAGACATGGAAGACCAGATTAGTCTCCATTGCTCTGAAGGCAGCAGAAGCTGTGGTCTCCATCAGCAGACACATCCTCTTGATGGGCCCAAAGTCCAAAGCACTTGCATATCCTGTAGCTGCAGTTCCTACACTGTGTCCCCTGTAATTGGTCATTTCTGGAGAGTCCAGGGTGGCAGGTTCCTAATATAATTGCCATGAGTGCTTCTTCACTTTGATCAACAGATACCTGGGACCTGGCAGTGGTCTGAGGACAGTTCTTTCTCTTGAACTTGTTAGATTAGATGCCTACAATAGCCCTCCAGGCCTGCATGGCCTTCTTTTGACCACCTAACTTGAAATATCTACTGTAATGTCCCAGCTAGCAACAGAAATCAACCTATAAGTCAAGGGAGAGTGACGGTAGTCTTCAGTGATTTATACTGTATGACCTTCCTTCTGAAGGTGCCTCTTTCCCGTAACTACAGAAGAAGAGTAGGCATAAGTACAACAGTTATGTACTTAATGTTCATTGCAGGAAACAAGGCCTCAATGATACATGAATTATCATGGAAGTGACCTCAAAAGGCTCCCTCTGTGTTATTGTGTTGTATTGCCTCTTTTGTAATCTGCTGTGTCTGCGTGACATACAGGTTTCATACGCAAGGTGTTGGTGGTCATTACCAAGCTTTCATGTTCTCACAAAGCTTCTCACATATGTTTGAAGTTTGCAATCTGCTTTTTATTTTAAAACTGGTTTTCTCCCAGAAAACAGATTTTTCCCATACTCTTTCACCTCCAGCAAAGTTCATTAGGGACACTGCTGGGGACTCTGCTCTTTGGGTGGAACTACAATCTTTCTGGGTCAGGCCAGAGTAACCAGCTGTTGGGTTTTAACCCTGCTGGGCAACTAAACCCCACACAGCTGCTTGCTCACTCTTCCCCCAGTGGGATGGGGGAGATGATCAGAAGGGTAAAAGTGAAAAAAACTTGTGGGTTGGTATAAAGACATTTAATATGTAAACCAAAAGCTGCACATGCAAGTGAAACAAAATAAGGAATTAATTCACTGCTTCCTATCAACAGGAAAATGTTTAGCCATTTCCAGGAAGGCAGGGCTTCATCATGTGTAACGTTTACCTGGGAAGGCAAACACCATCTCTCTGAACATCCCCTCTTCCTCCCTCTTCCCCCAGATCTTATTGCTGAGCACAGTCATATGGTGTGGGACATCTCTTTGGTCAGTTGGGGTCAGCTGTCCCAGCTGTGTCCCACCCCAACTTCTTGCACACCCCCAGCCTAATCCCTGGCAGGGCAGCGTGAGAAGCAGAAAATGCCTTGATGCTGTGTAAGGACTGTTCAGCAATAACTGAAACATCAGTGTGTCATCAACATTGTTTTGGTCACAAATCCAAAACGTAGCACCATATGAGCTACTATGAAGAAAATTAACTCTATTCCAGCCACAGCCAGTACACCAGCAAAGCAGAGCCTGCTACCTGGGTGCCAAAGTTGACCTGCAACGTGCTAGTAGTACTGGAAAAAGTTGTGAGGCTTTATTGTCCCAACATGGCACCTAAGCTAATGATGTGTGGACATCATAATAAGGCAAGTGCAGAGCTTCTCAGAGCTCACAACACTACACAGTACCAAAGGGTCAGGCAGCTTGTGTCAGCAGCAGAATGTCATCTCTGTGCTGTATGTTGGTGTGCAGGGCAGGCAAGTTCTTGGAACTGGCCTCCAGAATTAGAGTTGACATAAGTTCTTGGAGAAGGTGTGTGTGTTTCTCTCGAGGGACCATCTGGGAGGTGGGTTATATATACTTGCCTCACCAAGTTTGATGTAAAACACCTTGTCAGGCCACATACTCCATCAAGGAGAATCACTGTCTGCAGCATATTGGCAACTTTCTTGTCTAATCTGGTGCTGAATACTTAAGGAAATTTTTCTAACTGGTCTGGGGAGGGTATTTAGCAGCCTGACACACATTATGGTATGACTTTTTTTCCTGAAATTCAGCCTAAATTTTTGTTGGCTTAGGTTTTACCCTGTTGTGCCTTGCTGTATCACTTGAATGGCCTTCGGCAACATTTTTTTTTCTTCATCTAAGCTTCAGCCCTGGTAATGTTTCACATCATTATTAATAAGAAAACTATGCAGATGTAATTTATGGGACACATACACAGCAGAGCACACTACGCAAAGGCCTACCGGTTTCAGAATGGAGCCACAGCCCTTTGTTTCCGGATAATGACTTCATCAGCTTTCGATCAGGCCCATGGGGAGCCACAGTTAAAATAATCACTTAAATAACCAGAGTTAATGTATAATTCTTTCAAATCCCAACAGTTTTTAGAAGCTAGCTTACTACTGTCTTGGCTGCTTTATTCCTCGCTGGTTCTTTTCTCTCCATTTGGAGATGATCTGATTTTCTGAAGATCTCATTTAAAAAAGGCTCAGTGCAATTAATCAATGCTGTTGGGCTGTTTTTCTGGAGTACTTGTTATGTTTCAGTTATGCTGAACTCCTTTGGGAATGCTGTCTAAATGCACTGCAGGTTTAGCTTTCTGTCTCCTTTGTGGGATTTGTTACACTTCACAAACTAAGCCAGAGGAGGTAAGTTCATGTACTACCTGAACTTACCATTGGGGCAAGTGCTGTCATGAAGGTCTACACCAGATGAGGACAGGGCTTCTATTTTTTCCCTACTAGAGAGATCATCTGCACAGCCTGTGTGGAGACAAAGTCTTCTCTCTTCTTGGTACTCCTTTGGCATTGAATAAAATACCTCTCTCTACTAATAATACTATAATGATTTGAACCTAGGAGCACATGGACAACCCTCCTGCCCCTGCCATGTGCAAGCTGCCATACAAAAAGAGAAGAAAATGAAGAAGGTATCAAATAACTTAAATTCTAAGTCAATGAACAGATTCAGATAAACAAATTGAGGTAACAAATAGAAATTCAGAGGTAGAACTGGTCATCCTGACTTGCAATGCCCTTGCCACTTCACCCGACCTGGCTGTTGTCAAGACACTTTGTGGGAGGTCACCATCCTTCTCTTAGTGTGGAGAAACCCATACCTTCTTCTTGACTTGCATCTGTAGTCCTTCTGGGTGAAGAGAAAAACCTTAAAATCCTGACCCAAGATATGTGACATGGCTAAGTAGTCATCCCTCTTTGAATGAGCAAGTCAAGATTTTCATGACACAAAGTTTCCTCAAAGGGACGGGGCCATGGCTAGCACATCTGGCAGTGCTGACGTAATCTACAGTTTAATTTACATCATCTATTGCCAGCCAGAGACACCCAGAGATGCAGCATTGTGAAATATAATTATTCTAAACACTGCGCACAAAATTTCACTGAAGGTTTTGGGAAAGTTGCTTTTCCTGCTGTGCACATGTGATGCGTCATCCTTCTGGCTCAAGTATCAATGTCATGTGATTTGGCTGAACATCATATCGTATTCCCTGATAGGCATCTGAACTGTGGCTTGAAGCCATTTTTCACTCAGTGAGTTAGATGAAGATTGCTGTAATCCTGTTTACTTGGGGACAGGACTACTGTTAAACGACTGGGTCAGTGAATGGGATGTATTTTCTGAGAGCTGCTAAACTCAGTGTTTGTGAAGGTGTCTCCACTGATTCTAGCTGGCCTGTGTGAAACACCCATGGGATGCAGAAACCTTTCTGTGAGTTGTCCTGCTTCCATTGGCCTACTGGTTTGCATATGTGTGACACCATGGATTTGATCTTCCACCTTGTTTAGGGAGTGGAGCAGAACTGCTGCCTTGGGGAAGGACTGACACAGCACATCATGATGGGTTTCAGAAGGATTTTGTGTTGCCTTCATTGTGAAAACCTGTTTTTTAAGATCATATGGACTTAAGAAAGATTTGAAAGCTGTGATCTCGTAAGTGGTATGACAGCACTGCAAGGAGGCACAACGAGACAAACTGCATGAAAGAAACATGATGTCCATGAAGGAATGGCCTGTGAATAGAGGTAAAGAGGTGCTGGATCCTAACCTTCCAATCAAACTCATGCCCAACATTGAACACTGGTTATCTTTAATAAGACTTATTTAATCTTTAACGAAGGTTAGCTCACAAATACCCAATGTTTTTGAGCACACAAAATTATACCGTCTGTCTTTGAAATTGAGACCCTTGAATCCTGTGTCAGTGCTTCATTCTCCTTGGTCCTCAGTTTGGAGTCAAGAATCTTGCTTTTACAGGAAAGAGTAGATAAAGGGTATCTAGACTGAGGGTGTCTAGCTTATTTTTTCTTGAAAATCTACAGTGCTTAGCGTAATAAAAAAACTATGGGGGTTGTGTAGTTTCAGCCACAGGAAAACGAGCTTTTGCATTGGAGTCTGCTTTTCAAATCCTGCCATGGCAGACCTTTCAAATAACTGATGGCATTGCAATTGTCATTTCTAAAGAGAGCAGATAGAGTACATCTGAAGAGAGGAAGAGAAGTATTACCTAGGCTGGAGATCAAAGTACCCTTCCACTGGGACCAAATCCAGTTAATGCTATATTTACTTTAATAACCTCCAAAGCAGGGTACCTATCCATTTCAGTCTCACTATCATTTATGAAAGCCACCAAGGAGGAAATTACAGATTCGTAAAGTCAGCTGCAGGAATTCATCAAGTGCATATTCAAATAATGGCTTGCTGATTACTGAAGCTTTCATTTCTGAATCAGAAGAGAAAATCTGCTCTTTGAAAGCCACATGGAGGCATATGAGATACAGAAGAAAGCTCATGGGTTAAGCACTGATTTAATATGCTCTTTAAACAGGCAAAATCCACTTCCTCCTCCTTGTCAGCTTCTCACTGCACCATCCAACTGTCCCAGCCATTGCTGCTAGTGAAATGCTGTGTGCTGTGCATGTGGTGTGTGAAGTACATGTGATGTGGTGGGGACTTTAGGATTTCTACAGGGCACAAACAGTGCCAGTGCAGCAACTGAACCTTACTGTCTGGTGCTACCGTAAACAGGATCCTTATCCCAAATACACTTCCAGAATAGATTTGCAGACAATTGTTGTGTGAGCTTAGTGTGTTTTTATGGTGTGTTCTGTGAAGAGCAAGTGATCTAATAACAATTCAGCTTCAATTTAGATGCAAGCTACAAGTGAAATGTAGATAGCAATGCAGTGTTCTTACCCCTTGGCTACACGTATGCTACTACAGACAATGGGTCAGGCATGTGCTCTGACCTGGGCCCATCAGCACAGCATGACTCATAAATGTATGGCTAAACTCTTTTTCCCTTGAAATGGGGCTGGTCAAAGCTTCCCACTGGGATGAATCCTCCTCTGTGGCCAGAACCATTATTTGGAGTTGGTGGTAAGGGTGGCCATAAGATAGCACTCAAACCTGTGCCCTATCTTGGTTAAGTTTACCAGTGTAAATGTAGCCAGAAGGCCAGGATGAGTTTCACCCACTAGTGTTTAAGGAATTTGACTGTGATCATAGAATCATAGAATCATTTAGGTTGGAAAAGACCTTTAAGATCATCCAGTCCAACCATTAACCTAACATTACCAAGTCCACACTAAACAAATTAAGGGTAGACTAGACTAAACCATGTCCCCAAGTGCCACGTCTACCCATTTTTTGAACACTTCCAGGGATGGTGACTCCACCACCTCTCTGGGCAGCCTGTTCCAATGCTTGACGGTACCCTTTCCATGAAGAAATTTTTCCTAATACCCAACCTAAAACTCCCCTGGTGCAGCTTAGGCCCATTTCCTCTCGTCCTATTGTTACCTACTTGGGAGAAGAGACCAACACCCACTTCACTACAACCTCCTGTCAGGTAGTTGTAGAGAGCGATAAGCTCTCCCCTCAGCCTCCTTTTCTCCAGGATAAACAACCCCAGTTCCCTCAGCTGCTCCTCATAAGGCCTGTGCTCCAGACCCTTCACCAGCTTCGTTGCCTTTCTTTGGACATGCTCCAGCACCTCAATGTCTTTCTTGTATTGAGGGGCCCAAAGCTGGAGACAGTATTCGAGGTGCGGCCTCACCAGTGCCTAGTACAGGGGGATGATCACTTCCCTGCTCCTGCTGGCCACACTATTCCTGATACAAGCCAGGATGCTGTTGGCCTTCTTGGCCACCTGGGCACACTGCTGGCTCACGTTCAGCCGATTGTCAACCAGCACCCCCAGGTCCCTTTCGGCCAGGCAGCTTTCCAGCCACATGATGACTCCCCTTACTTATCCTTGGCTTTTTCTGGCTCTCTGCAGCAACACTGACACAGCAAATGCTGTTGTTGACAATTAGGGTTCTCTGGTGATGACATCTGTCCACCTCTGAGAGCACCCCAATGCACCACACCGAGAGGAGATCGTGCTGCCAGCATGATAACATGGAGCAGACACTTTTCATTTGAAGACACAGAAGAGAGGCTTCATGGGCCACAGGAGGCCAGTGGGATGTAGTCAGGGAGATGCACCACCTGGTGCTCAGGCAGTGTGGAGTAGCCTGAAACCAAGATCCTGTTTGGGGTACCAGCTTCTCCTCACTTCTGGTAACCACAGTAGTAACTGACTGCTGAATGTCCTTTGAGCATCTAGCATAAGTGGCCAGGTGTTTCACTACATTGGTGGCTATCTGCCAGAGATTTCTCCTTTCCTTGGCACTGTTGAGGCACAGAAGAAGGGAGAGCTCTGAAACAGGGCAGATTATAAAGAATTTCTCAGGAAGTGCACAAAGTGCACGCTGAGGGTCTAACCCAGGTCTCAAGTTGTCCTTTGGAGACAAAGGAATATTGTTAAGGACTCAATGACCAGAACAGTTGAAATCAAACATTTGCTTAAATGAGGTCTTTTAATATTTTCTATTTTCTTTTCCTGGTCATAGGTAAGGTAAGTATATAAAAATACTTCCAGCAGCAATCTTCCCCAGTTTGTGGCGTTAGTTAAAATCATACAGCTGTGTGCAGAAAATAAATAGGGTAAAAGGTAATATATATACATATATAGAGACAATGAGTGAAGTTACACACAAAGCATATGTGTGGGAGTAGACAAAAATGTGGGTTCTTACATGTTTTAGCTTTATTGTGTGGTCACAGCTGGAACATGTGCACAAGAACAGTCACTCTTTTATCAACAGCTGGTACTTCACTGCATTCTCACACACTAACAAAATGTTGGCATGCAGGAGATTTGGTGAGGAAGGCCTGCTGTTCCTGCCACTGCAATTAATCATGCTCATTATGGCTGGAGATTAGTGAGAATCCAGTAATACTTAAGGATCCACGGAAAGTGAAATATTTCCTATTTTTACTCCTCCTTGTCAAGGGGGAATTGCCAAGTATCCCATGTAAAAATCTATAAGTGGATTAATTTTCTCATTCCAAGCTGAGGAGACTCAGGCCTCATTAACAAAAATGTTCATTCTCAGGTCAGGATGCGATAATAGGACATATCCCACTTCAAGTGGAATTACCTATTGCTTTGGGTGCTAGTAAGAATCAACAAAAATAATCTCTTTCTTAGAAATTCACCCTCAGGCTGGACTTTTGAATTGTAAAAAACAGCAACAGCAAGGTCCTGCGGAGAGTGGAAAAGGCTTTAGGTTGGGTCTTGGGAGACCAGGATTTTATTCTTGGCTCTTGGGCAAGTGGCTTCACCTCTTGACTTAATTTTCCTTTCTCACTCCTTTTTCTGCCTGTCTCATTCAAAGCAGCATCTTTGCTGTGTGTTTGCACAGTTTCTGGAGAGCTGAGGTTTGCTATTGCACTGCTTGCAGCAGCTGTTTTCATAGCTACAGCTGTAGCCACCCATCCGATGTATCTGTGAGTGAAGGTTTATCCAGGTGCTTGTTAGCGGCTGAGAGTTTATTGTTCCATTGTTTTTTATTGAAAGAGTCTGGTAACTGTAAGTCTGTTTGGAACAGCAGTTTTGTTCTGTGGCACCTGCTTCAAATTCTGGCATTTGGAGATTGTATCCAGTTATGAGTTAAAATTTACCTGGGTATTTCAGATGAGAGAAGGCTTTTGCTTTCTCTCAGTGTCTGGAATGCAGAGTAACAGTGATCAGGGTGGAGCCAAGAAACCAATTACCTATTACCTAGAAAACAAAGTTTTCAATTTTCTTTCGAGTGAATTTCCAGTTTTCAAACACCATTGAGCTTTTAGCCAATTGTGTGGGTGTGGGGGGATTCAAGGAGACAGGCGTGACATTGAGGTCTGCCACTCAGATTGAGAGAGCTTAATATGAAGCCCATGCTATTCAGCACATGCTTTAGGTCCAGTCTGTGGGAAATGGAGACTCCCCTTGAATTTGTCTTTTGGCATCACTGGCATCAGATAAAGAACAACCCAACCACATGCAGCTCCCAGTTTCCCTTGATGACTGGACCACAAGTGCCAATGAACATACTGGAGATGAGGAGATTTTCCTGGGAACCAGCTAAGAGGATAAGGAACAATACAATGAAAAACATTGCTTAGTCCTTTGAAAACAGAGGTATTGACTATTATTTTTGTAAAGATAAGTCCTAGATTGCTATTTTATCTGTATCCCTGCTTTCTGTGCTTCTGTTGATCCCCACACCTCCATTAGCCAGCTCCCACCAGCTTCTCTATGGGGAACTTGTGGAGATCTTTAGCTTGAACTTTGCTTCCAGCTCTTTTAATTCCCTCCTGGCTTGCTCACCACATCCCACACTCTCTCTGCTTCTCCTTCCAGCCACTGGCTTCTCCTCTTACTTACTTCTTTTACTCCTTCCAACACCCAGAATATTTCTTACCTTTGCCCAGCCTCCTAAGGCTCCTGCCAGTCCATTGCCATGGCCCCATGGACTTTTCTATGGGCAGAAGCACTATCCGTGGCTGCGGGATCTCGCAGGGTGTGATGATGCCTAAAATGATGCCTTGCTTTGGAAGGGAGATCCTTTTCCTAATTTTGCTGTTGCATTGCTGCCACAACAGACATTTTGGACAAAAGTGGCAGAGTTAAATTGATGGCACCAAGCAGCTGGTGCCTGCTCAGAACCTGGGAAGGGAATTTTGTAGGGTAGAAAAACTCTGGTTGGCAATGGGCTGAATGTGGGTGGACAGAAAATTGGTCAGCAAAGTTAGGGTGCATTTAAATGCAATTGTAGGAATGAAGCTGGCACACATAATATTTTAAGTATTTTCCTTAATGATATGGCTAACCCAGAACAGAGGTTTATTTATTTAAGTGGCACTTAAGAAAGCTGCTTAGGAAATAGTATAGACTAGGGGTTCATCTACTGGCACACATTATTCTGATGCTACCACTAATCACAGTGCTGCTTGTGGTTAGCAGAATCTTCTTGTTTCCCACGGATTAGTATCTGTCTCAGCTCTGTAGTGCTCTGTGGTGTGTTCCAGGATGGTTTATGTGTGTGGGATGATGGCAGTGCTGGCTGCTCATTAGCTTCCCTCACTTTCTTTGATCATAAAGGATGATGCAATGTGCTGAACTCCTCTAAGGCTGATTCAGCACCACTTACATTGATTCAGCACCAGTTCTTCACTTCCTCAGCATGTTCACAGACACTCAGTGCAGTTTTGTGTCATTGGGACATAAATACTTCAGTCATATTATGATCAATGAGTTAATACATTGGGAAGTGTTTATCTGTCTAACTTCATATTTTAGTGTGCTTACTCACATGTCACAAGCATAATTTCAAGAAAAATTACTTGGTTCTTACATTTTGAGAAAGGCGTATCTGAGTGACTTGCATAGGCGCTATGCGACATGCTTGAAAGCCATATTCAAGTCTCTTACCTACAGCCTAAAACTGTTGTTAAGAAATCAGAAAAGGTTCAGAAAACATTGCATAAGTCTCTGAGATTAGGAAAATCTGACTAATAGTGCACTTTGAAGCAGCATCTCCTATTGCTACTGGACGAGATGGCCCGTTGGTCTAACTCAATGGGACATAGTCTTAAGTTCTTAATTAAAGAAAGAAGCTTGCTGGAGAAGATTGGGAAGGGAAGGTTGGGAAGATCACTGGAGAGGGTGACTGAGGGGGTGTTCACATGGCTCAGCCTTGGCAAATGTCCTGGATAACAGTGCTTGTTAAGCCTGGGGTGTACACAATGTGTGTGTAGATCAAGTACACAGATCTGGGAGGGTGGTTGCCCAAATATGCTAACACTAAAGAAGACAAACATCAGCTGGATTAAACAGTAGCTGGGCAATTACAAAGACTTTTCTTTTTTAAACAAAGAAGGAGGCATCTTGAAAAGAAATAAAGAAGAAACATTTGTGTTGTGGGTAGACACCCCGGAGAGGAAACTGCTGCAGCAGCAGTTGTACCCTGGTTTGACACCACCATGGGTCATCCTGCTGGTGTTGCCTTGCAGCCCCAGCCAGCCCCAGCACTATGCTTTGTTCTTTATTTACTGAGGCAGAGGATGGGCTCCTTAACGTCTCCTCCAATGGCTGCAGCTGAATGATTAGGAATCTAGTTTATGCCAAATAATTCTGTAGCCAAAACCCCCAAATCGGTTCCTGTGGGGCTGTGGGGTGGGAATGATCCATTTTACAGCAGTAAGCCTTGCTTAGGTCAGTTTTAGGGTGAGATGAACAGCCCTCTGAAAGTGTCAAAATCTCCCTGCTGGTAGAGATTGGTCTTTTTTTAAACTAATTACAATGGCGGTGCAAAGCCTCAGGTTCCCCTCTTACTCTCTCCCCACCTGCTTTCTCTCCATTGCAGGGTTTACCCAGTGCATCTGGATAGCTACAGACCAGCTTTGCTCTCTGAAAGATTGTCACAAACAGTCTGGGTGGTGTTTTTAAAAAACCTCCCCATGTTATACAGAGACATGATTGCAGATGGAACCTCACAGCTTAAAACTGCTTTTCCTTTCTCTTATCTGTACTACAGCACATGAGATAGCTTAGTTTAGCTGAAAGTATAAGGGCATTATATATGCATAGTAATTTTCACTTTTACTATATTATACATTTAAATGAACTGTGGAAAAATTGTTCAGTACCTATTTTTTGCATCTGTGTCAGACACAATGGTACTTAGTAGTAGAAGGTAATTACACACATGATTTTAGGGGATAGAAAAATGTGTGTTGTAGTATATTTTTGTATGTGTGCAGGGAAGTAAAATGGAAGAGTAAACTCCAGAAACCTTAAATCATAGAGTATATGGATACCATATGGAACTGATTGCTGGCATATTACACAGTAAAACAAAAAAACCCCACAAGTAATGTTTTTTGGACAAATTATTTAGCTATAAAATGATTGTTTCAAGAAACCATGTTTGAAGCAAACCAGCTTATATTAGGGATTTACTCAAACTCTTGCTCCCACCATAGATTTGTAGCTAGGGGATCTTGTTTAGAAATGGATTCTTTTTCCAGCTGAAGAACCACTGCTATGTCGGTGCAGTGAGTTCCTCAGCAAAGAGGAAGGTTAAAACACCACATTAATACACCCATAACTGCTTTTCCAACTCTAGTGTAGCTACTCTAGAGTTCTTTGATTTTTGAGCATTAATATAAACCATCTTTAACCTCAGTATGTGTCCTAAACACAGATGTACATGTGTATTGTTTGTTTATATTTGTTGTTTTAAAAATATACTTGATATATTTAATTTAAAAAGCAACAGAAAACTTCAGCTTCCCTGGAATAGTTCCTCCAAAAAGAAATTCAGGATTGGGTCTATATGATTCACCCAGGGCTGGATGCAGTCTAGAAGAGGTGTAAGGAGCACTGATGCACCTCTATTGCATGGAAGGGAAAGACAAGGACTAAAGGCCAAGGTCATTGGGTCGCCTCAACATCGCATCATGGTGATGCATGGGGACACCATTTAATGGAGCTCTTGGGGATAATTTCTATAATGAAGAGAATGAGATACACAACAAAACCTGAAAAGTAGCAATAAGGGTGGGAAAGGAGGAGCAAACATAGTTTATACCATCCTAATTTGGTCCACGTACTTACTCTATTCTTGGATGCAGCAAATATATCAGAATTACCACTGCCATATACCCAGCAGTGTTCACTTAGTGTATTGCTTTTGCTCATATGAAGGCAGTCTAACAAAGATCAAGTTCAATTAATGAGTATGGTTGAAGGGGCAGAAGTGGTCAGAAAGGAAAAGAACTTCTGTGCAGAAATCAATATGAACCTAAGAAAGCCAGATCATCTCTTCCTTACGGCTTCTTTTCTGTGTTCTGGCAAAGCCTTGAGGGTGACAACAATGAATACCATCACCTCTGAGCTCTGCTGTATACCAGGATAATACAGTTGTGATGGTAAGACATGGGCAATCCCTACCAATTATGTGCTGAGCTGTGTCAGAGGAGCTACATGCTGTGTCATTCTGAACCACTGTTTCATGTGGGATAAAAGATAGTTAGGCATATGTGCCAGTTCTTGCTTTGACCCTGATATTATTGTAATAACACTCTTATTATCAGTGGGTTTTATTGTATGTAACTTACTCATAGAATCATAGAATCGTCTAGGTTGGAAAAGACCTTTAAGATCATCCAGTCCAACCATTAACCTACACTACCAAGCCCACCTAAACCAATCAAGGGCAGACTAGACTAAACCATATCCCGAAGTGCCACATCTACCCGTTTTTTGAACACTTCCAGGGATGGTGACTCCACCACCTCTCTGGGCAGCCTGTTCCAATGCTTGACCACCCTTTCCGTAAAGAAATTTTTCCTGATTTCCAGTCTAAACCTCCCCTGACGCAGCTTGAGCCCATTTCCTCTCGTCCTATTGCTAGCTACTTGGGAGAAGAGACCAACACCCACCTCACTACTACCTCCTTTCAGGTAGTTGTAGAGAGCGATAAGGTCTCCCCTCAGCCTCCTTTTCTCCAGGCTAAACAACCCCAGTTCTCTCAGCCGCTCCTCATAAGACTTGTTCTCCATACCCTTCACCAGCCTTGTTGCCCTTCTCTGAACACGCTCCATCACCTCAATGTCTTTCTTGTAGTGAGGGGCCCAAAACTGGACACAGTATTTGAGGTGCGGCCTCACCAGCGCCGAGTACAGGGGGACAATCACCTCCCTGCTCCTGCTGGCCACAGCATTCCTGATACAAGCCAGGATGCTGTTGGCCTTCTTGGCCACCTGGGCACACTGCTGCCTCATGTTCAGCTGGCTATCTACCAACACCCCCAGGTCCTTTTCGGCCAGGCAGCTTTCCAGCCACTCCTCCCCAAGCCTGTAGCGTTGCATGGGGTTGTTGTGACCCAAGTGCAGGACCCAGCACTTGGCCTTGTTGAACCTCATACAGTTGGCCACGGCCCATCGATCCAGTCTGTCCAGGTCCCTCTGCAGGGCCATCCTACCCTCCAGCAGATCGACACTCCCACCCAATTTGGTGTCATCTGCAAATTTGGTGTCGTCTGCACCGTCGCCGTTTGGTGTCGTCTGCCGTCTGAATACTCGGCAGCATTTCTCATATTATGGTTATAGTAATAACACAGACATGCAATATCTCTATGGTAGTCCATGTTGTCTTGTTTGGCATAATCCTGCTGGGGTGAAAATAGGAATGAAGATTTTATGGTTATGTGTTTTAATGTGATGCATAGAAAGAGAATTAGACATTTGCACATATTCTACAAGTATATTTGACTCAATGACAGATGTTACTCCAAGTATTCATATAACAACATAACCCTTATTTCAGTGCTAAGTCAAGAGATGTTGCTATGTTACACAGCTGAGATGAGCCTGAAATATTGGCTCTACACAGGAATGTACCTAAAGTTTTGGTACCTGGTACTCCTTGACACTGAGTCAAGGAGAAGCTAAGAAATTTTAATTCTGTTTTCAGAGTTTTCCAAAGATGACAGTGCTGCCATCTAAGATTTTGGTGTATATATACCTCTATAATTTTCTTTTCTGATGCTTAAAAGGAATAGGTGCTAAGATGCTGAAAACTTAAATTGTTGCTGAAACATATTGCTAAATATAGCAGACAACCCTTTTCACGCATATCTTGTTTTCTCTAAAGCCAGCTTACAACTGGTTCTCACATATGGCTTTAGACAAAAACTACAGGGAGAAGTGAACTGCTGTTCCATGAAAACTTGGCCAGACGACAAAGATAATATGCTTACTACCCTAGAGGTCCTTGTCAGACTGAGCCTTTGCCACCACAGTCTACAGACATTTTTCTCCACACATGTTATTTGATAGGGAAATCACTGCAATACCTCCTGTAACACATATCAACCTTCTGTCAAAGGGAGGCCAAGACAATGAACAAAAAGAGCTCCTACGATGACTGGAGCTGACTAGCTAGTGTTTGGACATTATCGACTTTTACTTATTTTTTTACCAGTAAGCCTGGTTATATGCAAGCTTCTTCAATGTCTGTATTGTGTGAGTATTTTTGCTTGCAGATATGCACACTGCAACCTGGATTGTCAGCTATTTTGACTGTTCTTCCTGGTGCAGTATAGGATCTGGCAGATTATTCTATTTCTGATCCACAAGGGGTTTGTCAAATAGTTATTTTTGTGCAGCTATGAGAAACTAGAGGAACTTTAGGGATTCATTAAAAATATTGTTTGTTTCAATATCCGGACCTTGCAGATTATGGACAAGATTTGCTGTAGTTTGAATTAATAAATCAAAATGGTTATAGTTCCTCAGCCAGGAAATCCCTTGCTGCACAAAGGAGTGATGGGGAGGAGGGTAGAAATCTCTCCAGTCATTTTGAGACCCCAGATGTGGAGAGGCTGTGTAACCTATACACGATCTCCATGCAACCAGAGTACCTGTGGCTCTCTGTGGCCCATACATGGGGCGAAAGCAGGGCACAGCCTTGCAGCTCACAGTGTACAAATGGAAAGGAACAGCTGTTATTTAACCTTTAATAATGACCCCAGATCCTAACAAAGGGCAAATTTGTGCTTGTTGTAAGTACCACAGAGCTTCCAGCACTTTGTGGCTGTCAAGTCTTTAAAATAATGCTTAAACCACCTTAAATAGCAGGACCACCACTACATGGCACACCTTCTGCTCCCAAGAGGCACGACTGACTGGGTCTGGTTTATGCTCAGATGTAAGGGTCTCTCCTGAACTAGGCATCTTTTCTAGTGCTGACTGGAAAATCTTTCTATTTTCCCTTTTAACTTCAGAAAATTTCAACTTTTCACATACCCAAAAGAGGAAGAACCCAAACCAAGACCTTTTTTGCTCAAAAAAGGTTATTGTTTTATTATGGAAAACCTGAAATTCTCCCTGGGAGATAGATAGTTTCAGAGAAAATTGTTCATATAACTCAGTTTTCTGTTGAAAAAAATTGTGTTGACTTAGCTGCATGCTGTTGACCAGCTGTAATCCTCCTGTCTGTCTCTATCCTGCCTCTGCACTGGAACAATGCTTCCCAGGGTGTATTTACTACTTTGTGTACCCAAATAGATTAGAGGATTTACAAAGCTAGCAATAAGCTTCTTAAATCCGTTCTTAACAGATTTACCGTTTGATCCTTTGGAAGCTGGGTCCACACATTTACCCATCCTGGTGTAAAATAGGGCAGCAAAACACAGCAGCAAAAACCTGCACCTTAGAAATATTTACAGCCCAGGAATGATTTAAATGTAGCTGTCATTAGAGTGTTTTCCTGCAGTGAAAACCTCTACCTAATTACATATTAACCATGGCCTATCTTTCAGTCCTCTGAACTGCAAAGAACATTTTGAACATTTATGTCAAACCTCCATAAATCAAGGTCATTGTGTGGCATATAGGACCCAGGAATCAGGTGATATATTTGACATGGCACAGGGCTTCTGGGAGGTGTTCATGGTGGCATCTAGGGAGAAGCTAACATCACCCAAGGGGTCTCTTTTTCTGGAAAGTAACAGCACTGTGGCAAGAGCCCTGACTCAAAATCTCAATTTTTGCTCTGCTCTGGGTTAATAAAGCCAAACAAAATTAAATGAAATCTACTCTTCCCTCATCACCATTGTCAGAGGACTGTTCTGAAATAAAAAGGGCTCAGTGAAAGGGCAGGGGATACAAACAACATAATAAGTGGCACTTTATAAGAAAATCTTCAAAGCAAAGACTGAGACAGTCTTGCAAGTGAGAAAGGCCCCAGAGCAGCTCTTGTCTTTGGCGGTCTGAGCTGAGGGTCATTCCTATTGCTCTCTTTCCAGGGCTCACTCTGCCAGTGCAGCTCTGCTCTGTGTTGCTTCTCTGAAGACGCTGCTCAGATTGAGGACAAGACCAAACTCGGGAGCTGCAGTGGGCTCCATCACAGAGACCCAGACAGTCTGGGTGGGGAGGCGGGGTCCATTTCTTTCCCACTGACTCCTTGGCACAAGAAAAGAGCTTCTTTCCACCCATTTTCTTCCGCATATGGCTACTCAGATGTCTCAGATTTTAGTAGAGGGGGGTGTGTGTGTGTATGTGTATGTATATACACATTCAGCACAGCTTTTGTACTGAATATATACTGAAAAAAGTCATTCTAATCACATTATTATATTCTCACTTGTAATGTGGTAAGAGTGGCTGTTTTAGCTTCCTCTCAAAACTTAATTTTTACCTTCAAGAACCAAAGTTTCATGGTGGAACTGTGGGTGCCAAAAATGCCAGTGAATCCAACTCCTTCTTTTTCCTGTAACACTGCAGACCTTTGTTTCTCTGAGTGTCATTATGTGCTTAAAACCACTGCATTCCTTGCATACTGCTAGTTGGCAAATCCATATTTATACACAGTGAGGTCAAGAGTTGTTTCTTCAGATGTGTAATTAATGTTAGGCTGTACAATGACAGCATAAGTACCTAAATAAGAATGTCATCAAAGAAAGACACGGCAAGGTAAGGTACCATTTGTTCTGGTTGGGACACTTTTTCTGGTGCTGAAATCTGAATTTAAAAGCCTTACTTGATGTCCTTGTTTTGAAAACTTTGGCCTGTGCAGTTCTATAATGTCCTTTTATAGATTTGTATGACTGTCTTGAGAGATATTCCTGTTTCACTGTACAATCTTTTTGCATCTACAGTGTTCATTTAAAAACACAGCAACAAACGATTAGTAACTCAAGTGTTTCAAATGATGTGACTTTCAGTACTAGGAATGAATGAAAGGCTGAATTGGCAGGCCTTAAAGAGTCACTGAAATTTAGTAATTTATTCAACTATATTTATTCTCTTATGTATCAAAGGGGGTAGAAGTGGCTGATGTCCTCACAGGTCTCTGGTCCTGCCCCAAAGACTTTGCCAGGTATTTATTGCTTCACAGACTGAAACCCAAGTGAGAACCCTATAGTTTTGTCTGTAAAGATTTGTTCTAGCTTCTTTTACTCTCTCATCTGATTAGTAGCTTCTTATTCCATGCAAAGTGGAACAACTTCAGAAACTGATAATAAATGTAGCATGTGGGAATCGTCCTGGGGTGTAAACGCTCATATCCCCTTAGGCAGCACAAGGAAGTGAACCCTTATTTTTCCCATTCTGTCTTTTGCCATTGATCCATACCAGTACTGGTACCTACAGGGTACTGATGCTGTGGCCCATCTTTTTATGGCTAGTCTTGGATATTTGATGTCCTAAGCATACTGTGAGAAAACCTACTACATGGAGTGCTGGATACACCACTGGTAAGGGAACGACTAATTTGTAGATGTAGAAATAATTCAGGCTTAAGAGACAAGCCAAGATGCTCAGTACTGCCAAGACAGAGGTGCTTTCAGTGTTGGAAACCTTGGTGCCTGGAAACTGAAGATGTGTCTAGGAAGAGTGGGCTGCTGAGTGAAGTTTTTGATTTGTCTGATAGGACTAAGTATCTAAGCTTGTGTCAGGGCCAGTGGAGAGAAACAGATGCTTGTGGTCTAAACACAGCTGCTGCTCTCCAGAAGTGCATTTTGTTTCCATGGGCTACAGAGAATGCAGGTGATGGGTCAGATGTAACACCCACACTGGCAATAATTACACCTGATTGTGGACCCTGCTCCTTCTTTCCCTCTTTGCTCTACAAGACTGAAATCAAGCTTCTGGACCTCACCTCGAGTGATCCCACCCAACTTATCCTTTCTACATTGCTTGTATAATTTCTTGTCTTCTTCAATTTCTCCCCTTTTTTGGCCTTAGAATCTGTCTCTTTCCTGGAAGGAAATCTCAGTGCTTATGCCCTTATGGTAGCAGGTTCTCTAGAAATACCTACAAAGGAGCAGATCAAGCATTTTTGCCAGCCTTTCAGAAAAGTGCCAGCACAAGACAGCCACAAGCCACCTCTGTATTAATTTTCATATGTCACTGCTGTTGTGAATTCTTGAGGGTTTTAGCCTTTTTTGCTCTTATTTACAAAGAAGTGTTAACTCGCAGTCTCAGAGGAACACAGGCAGTTGCCTTATCCAAAAAAAGAAACGTGCTGACTACAGTAATATATGGGAAGTTTAATGACAGATCCTCCTGCTTGGTGAAAACTGGCTGGCAGCAAAATACTTTTTAGGGATCACCTCCAGAAACTGCCAAAGTAAGAAGAGCAGGGAAAATGTAGTGGCATAAAAGCACTTGAGGGCGAAACTAAAAAACCCCAAAGCTCATTTAATGGCTTTGGTCCAGCTTGTCCAGTTATAATACTGCTGCTACTGATTTAGGCTATGCAAATGTTGTTTTGGAAGCCAGCATTGTTACTCCCAGCTACTTTAGTAGAAAGCACTGAGTTCACGGAGTCAGGGAATTGGATGTCTAACCAAATCTTAAGTTACTCAAAGCTCCAAGTCACTTGTGAATCACATTGCTAATATTTCAGAAACCACACAGGACAAGCCGTTTTCAGTTTCCTTTAATCTTCAATTCAATAATGAATATTAATACTAAAAGAGCTAGAATCTGGTTATTTCTCTGATCTGTGTGAAGATACTGGCAAATTACAGGGACTCAGGGCAAGTTTCAGGGTTTACTCAGTTGAAACAGGAGCCCATATCAGGAGCCCTCATGAATATTTGAAGGTTATTTGTGCAGACAACATGGTTTTTTACCTGCTTGCTGGCCCATTCTTTACTTAGTGAGACTAAGTACAGCTTCCTGAAGTGATGCTGATTTATGTCCAGAAGGAATCTGGTTCGACACATCTCACTTGTTCAATGGACTAGGCAGGTGAGTGAATGGCACTTTATAAGGCTGTTGAAAGCTCAGTTAAAAGCACATGGTGTGTGTAGGCATCAGATCTCACCAGCTGAGCTGGCTTTGCCTCGGGCGGTAATTGGAGGGGAGACATACAGGAAACTTTACGTGCTTCAAGACATGATACGGCTGTGAAGCAGTAATTGACCCAAGGTGCATTCAGCACTGCCCGCAAGGCTCTGCTCAGGGTAATTCGGAATTAAAAGGCGTGATCAAAGTAGTCACAGCTCAAGTTAAATAAAAAGGAAATAACTGTTAAGAACCTTTCTGACAATGCAGCAGTTATATGCTTGCACAGGAGTTGAATGGAGAAATAGTGTGCAAGAAAGAATTGCACTACAGTGCTTACATAATTTGTCACTTAAAGTGAGCTCCAATGCCTCAGTGAGGATGACATAAAGTCAGCTCCATATTTTCAGTGGGAGTTCAGCTGCAACCTTGCTGAGGCTTTAATTTCCTTTTATTCTGGCAAAACAAATTGATGAGGTTCTGCTCTGCTGCATAGGGCTGGACTGCAAAATTGAGGGAGTAATTTAGAATGCCTGCATTGATATGCTTGGCTTCAGCAATATTTATGTGAAATAAAAAAATTGCAGAAGAGGTTACAGGAGTTAAACGGCTGCCTTCTAATGAACTTGAGTGGTACCTGGTGCCAGTGGTCCTTAGACTGTTTTCATAACCTCAGTGTCAGCATTTCATGGAGGATGAAATCCAGGATTCTTTGCCTTGCTGCTTGGGCAGCTCTTAAAAATCAGTGTAGGAACAGTTGTTCTTATATAAGAAACTGAAATAATGATATTACATGGATAAGTATTATAATATGGAAAGAATGACAGGAAAAACACAGAATGGCATAGTTTAACATTGTGAAGTAGTAGCTTAACGTGTTAAATCAAGAGGAAAAATTTTAAAAGCAAAGTACTTCAAAAAAATAAGAAAAAAGGCTTCCCTTACAAAGAAAAGCTATCAAAGAAATGAGTCATCTAGGGACCAGGAAGGAGTTTGGGAAACAGATGTTCTTACATTTGGGACAGATGTTTTATGATAACAGCGCTTTGATAGCAGTTGCAACAAGAACCTACTCTAATTGAAAAATGTTGTGGTATTTCACAAGAGGAAAGAAGAGGAAAAAAAAAGCCCCAAGTTTCAAAAGGATGTACAAAGACAGATTTTCACACTGTTATATTATAATGATTATGTCTCTGAAAGGGCACAGAACAGTGAAAGTCTTGTTCAGTGGAAATACAGAGTAAGCACTTGTAAACTAGCATAATGAGTTAGGCTCTCAGAAAAGGCTTTTTCAAAGGGTTAGGTGAGAGATGAAAAACTAGACTGAGACTAAATAGGGTAGTGATAGTAATCACTGACTATGTTGCCAAAAGATTAAATGTTACGTGCTTGTTACCTATAAAATAACTTTAATGGGAATGAGGATAAGGAAACAGTCTTGCTCTGAGTGAAGCAGGCAGCATCACTTCTGTCCCAGCCATTTGAAGTTAGTGGAAAGACTGTAGGCTTTGAATGTGGCCCAGCTGCTTAGAAGTTTGGGTAGATGTTTATGAATGTGGTAGAATAGAGAGAAATGCTATCATCTTTGATCAGTTATACTTGTTCTTGCTACCTGCTTAAGAGGCAGATTTAACATTCATTAAAATCAAAGTGTGTGTGTGGGTTGGTTCTCATCTCTCCTTTTAGCTCCTAGAAAGCTAATGCAACAAAAAGGGAGAGATCTTTAACTAGCCCCAGTTTAATCAGGAAAGCATATACAGCCCTTGGAGAAAATTGACATTTTAAAAAGTGGATCCTCTTGAGAGCTTCACTTGGCCCCAAGATAACTTCTCATCACAAACCTCTGAACTTTTTGGTAGGATGAATCCTAACTCACCTACAAAATCAAATGGGAGATTGGTTTCTTCTCAGATGGTGTATCCTGGAGAAGAGTTTTTATTATAAGAAAGAAGGACAAATAGGTTGCCAGATTCTGTTACTAGGTCAACATCTCTGCTGTCTTCAAACAGTCAGAGAGATTTCATAGTTTGGGTGCAACTGAAAATAAAGGCTCACAAGATTTTAAAGTAATTTATACAAAATCTGAGTTTATGTTTGTATATGATATAATATATAATCCATTTTATTTCAGACTCCCATGTTAGAACTAGTTGATTAAAGACAGGGTTTGCTCTATTTTTCTGGAAGCGAAAACAACAGCCATGAGAACAGCAGTGCAGATGACTTTTAAAGCTTCCTTTCCAGATGCTTATTTTTTCAGTGTCCATTCCTGTAACCAGAGACCCTGTAAATACAGTCCAAGGGCACGTTAAACTTCAGTGGCAAGGCTCAGTTAGGGATTATCTGTTACCTTTTTTGAGGTCAGGAGAGCTATTTCTTCTGTGCTTGTCTGTCAATTACCAGATGAAGTGCTTGCAACTATCAGTTCCAGGCAGTTAATTTTTCTGAGGATAACAGTGTCTTTAGCAATATTTTTTTGCAATAGCCACCAGCATCCCTCCCAAAATGGGCAATCCCCTATTATTCTTCTCCCTCAAAGGCTGGCATGCCAAAGTGAGAGTTGACCTGGATTGAACCTCAGACATAGGGTGTGGTTGGGTAGAAGTTGTCCGCTAGTTATCCTGCACAGTTGGTACCAAGGTCTGAGGAATCCCTTATTTCTCACGTGACATTTTTCCTATTGTATATTTTATTTTTTATCCTCCATGACTTTGACCTTTTTCCAACCTGCAGGCTAGTGGAGGCTCATCACTGAAGGCTTTCTTCATGTTTGGGTGGGTGTAAGCACAGAGGAACTGAATGGGTAGAGATCAGCTTTACTCCCAGATACAGTGATCAAGACCAACAGACTCAAATGAGCCAAAGGTTTTAAGGCAGATACAGTAATTTACTGCTAAAATAGTCCAGCAGCAGATCACACCTCCTGTGGGATTGTCATGGGCTTTCTAATGAACTCTACAGAGTCTCCAAGCATTTATCTTGTTCGGCTTTGACAATTAAGTCTGTTTTCCAGGAAGCAGACCTCCAGATTTACATCTGACTAACACAAGGCAGAATATGGCATCTTAATTTTACAATATACCTTTCATTGGATGACCTATAAAAATATTGAGGAAAAACAAATGTATTATTCCACAAGATCTGAAGAAATTTCCTATTAAATGAAATACCCTTTCCCATTGAAGCATTAGATTAAATGTACATATCAGAAAAGCTTTATACCCCTTGGCTGTTACAATGTAACAGCTCATTAAACAGAGTAGAGGAACAGGAGGCTATTGTAGAACAGAGAAATTAGACACTTATTAAAACCTGGAGTCTGAAGACATAATCTTTTTCCCTAGATTTTTTTTTTTTTTAATGTAGCTTTTCCTAATAATTTCCAGGAGCTCTGTGGAAGTTTTTTGGAACTGACTGATGTTATATAATTCCAGTTAGTGACTAATTTTTGTATGCTCTTAGACCAATATGTAGCAATATTGGAGGAAGAAAGCTATTCATTCAAAATTGTCAGCACTTGTCTCTAAATGAATTACTCTCCCTAACTCACCGTGATTTCCTGTTGGTAGAATAGAAAACTTTGTGGAAGATGAAGGCTAATTCAGGGTTTTCTACCACAAACATACATCTCCTAGTTGATTCACATTTGGTGTAAAAAGTACCAGTTAGCAAACAGTAACTAAAAACAAAAGGAAGAGTTGAAGTATTCTATGTTTTGCAACATGTCCAGGCCTTCAGAACATGGCTTACAGTAGTCTAACAATCAAGTACATATTTTTTGATTCTGGAAACTGCTTTTGCATTTTACTTCTTATTAAAAAAAAAAAAAAGAAAATGAAAAAGGAAAAAAGACAGTCCTGTTGTCTGGGCTGAGAAACAGTTTGCCCAAGAAAGAAGTCCCTTAAGCAAAGAAGCAAAGATGTAGAGATGTATACTAGCCTCCAAAGCAAGTACCAGTCTTGTTTATACTGATGAGAATCCACAGTCATCTCTTGGGTCATCCAGAAATAAGAGAAAAACTTGGCATAAATAAAAAAATGTTGTCATGCCCCTGGGCTACTAACTCACATGGGCTCTGATCTGGGTCCATGCGAGCAGGAAGGTTGAAATCCTGCACCACTGAAGTCAGTGGCAAAATTAGCAGTGAATTAATTGGGTCAGGATTTCTCCTCAAGGGTCTGGTACAGAGCCCATTAAGTGGAAAACCTCCCCAAAGGAAAGACTTTACATTTCTATGTATCAATCTCTCTGATCTTGTTTCTTTGGCTTTTCCAGCAATAAGGTTATTCCCGTATTAATAAAGGTACTCATGGACTTCTTTGTAGGACAGGAACTTTGATAAGGTTGCCAGCATGCGTGCCAGGTACCGCTAAAGGTATTGATGACTTTTGAGAAGACACGGGCTTGGAAATTGAAATACCCCAGTCCATTTGCGAGCTACTATTCAGCCATTGCTGGGGATCATTATGATGAAAAACTAAGCCATAAGCCATTTCACAAATTAGAAACAAGCTGGGGGAACTTTGTGTGTTTAATTGAGGAAGAAGAGTATTTATAAAAAAATAAACTAAGTTTTCCTCTGCCTATCAGGAAGAATAGGGCAGATTTTTAAGTAATAAATCCAAGGTATGTATCCACCAAGGAGACTGCATAACAACGTGGTGTAATAAACAATTTTTGACAGAGGTCAGAAAGGTTACCAGCAGTCTGTGTGACTTAAGAATTTGGATAACAGGATTTAATTTTTACAGGATAAACTACGTATTGGCTCAGAAGAGGTAAGCATGTGCACAGGATTGTAAGGTAATGGAAAATCAATAAGATCAGAAAAGGGGTTACTTTGGAAAAGAAGTAGGGATCCTACAGTGTGGAAAGAAAAGCTGTGGAGGTGCAACAGACTGTGAAGTAAAGACTGAGGGTATTCCAAAGCAGTAGGTTGTAGAGGAAAGAAGTAAATCTAAGGTTATGTCAATGACTGAATTAAAAATAAATATTCTATTAGTCCCAATGGCCAGTGGCAGAAAGCTTGTATCATATTATTCTGGTTGAAAAACCTTTGGAAGCTAGCAGGTATAACAGCTGTCCTTAATTCAGGATAAATGTAAGAAACAAGTATACAGTTTAGGGAATTAGATAGCTGCAATGATGGTAAACATCATCCAAAACTAAGGTATGTGCAAGGCTAATCAGTAATCCAAGCTGGCTGGAGGGTTTTCACTCTGAATTGAATTTAAACATAGCGGACAAACTATTGCTTCCGTGGATTGATGAAGATATGAGTAGACAAGCCAAAAATACAAAGATGCTAACAAAAAATTATCTGAAAGCCAAGGGTATAACAAGGCTGAGCAGTGGGATTATAACCATGAGAAGAAGCCTAGTGAAAGTTTTCCATGTGGTAGCTGAAAAATGCTTGGATCCAGGAATAAAGAAACATATATCTTCTTCACAGATAGCTGGCCTACCAAAAGATATGCTGGACCACACAGTTCATCCCCCCCTTATATCAGAAACAACCTGAAGAGTCCCACAAATTACCTAATGCTGGAGTCCCAAGTGGTAACAGCGGGTGAGCTGGACGAACTGAAGGCAACATGGCAAAATAGCTCCATGGATATGTCAGAAATTTCCACTTTCCTCTGCTGCCTGCATGCATAGGAGCTACATGCCATGAGAAAGACACACTTCCTCCTGACCCAAGGACGCATATGTCCAGCAGCACTGGGTATGGGCTGTGCACACATGATCAGAAGGACCACAGTCAGTTCCCTGGTGTCATGAAGATGGGGAATCATCTGGAGCAGAGCAATCTTCTGTCAAGTCAAATCTGGCCTCTGACTACTCCCTGGACTGGAGTAGCTCAGAGCCAGAGGAGCTGCCTCTGCATCAGTGTTGTCATGTTTAGGGAAACGCCTGCCAGCCTGAGCTTTCTGTTTTCCTTGTCAAAAATTGAGCTGCATGAGGCTTATGCTTGGGCCCAGACACTGGTGCCTCTTGGTTTTGTTCTTCTTCTCTGTGGCTTTTACATGCAAGAAGTAAATCAAATCCCCCAAAATAGAAGGTTTTTGGCTGAAACCACAGACCTTCTAGCACAGCAGGATATTCATTAGTCCAATTCTCTATTTAAATGCTCAGCGAACAAGGCTAACTAGACTCTTCAATAATGTATTACTCTTAAATAAAAAGACATGACTGTTTTCTGCTAGAGTTTTTCTACTTTCAGGATGTCTACACTGTCAAATAACTTACCTTCCTCTGTCTCTCCATACATGTGCTAGCTCTTTTCCCTTTTGGAGTGAACCAACTGGTTTCCTCTGGGATAAAACCCAGATTTGTTTCTTGGAGTAGCTCTTTTCAAAAATTCCTCCCTACAAGATGTATGGACAAGATGGCTCAGGTTTGCTCCAGTAGCCCTAGGGCTTCACATAGGCCCTCAGTGCTATCCCAGCAGGTCCTGCACTCCATAGTCTCATGCCCTGTTCCAAACATGTTTCCTGAGCATCATAATAAAATGTACTTCTCAGGTGGGCTCTTATAATTTCAGGCACTTGGAACTGGCTCCCCACAGTCCTGCATTAGCAGCATTATCTCAGGGCCCCACGTGGTGACCTTGGCTGCAGGTGGACGCAGCCCAGTGTCCTGGAGGTACCAATGTGGAGCAGCCTGCATGCCAACCAACTCCGCCTGGCTTGGCCTGGAGATCCTCTGTGAGCTGCAGACACTGCTGGGCTGCTTTGTTCTCTCTCTGGTCTCTGCTGTCCCTCCAGTGCCCTCTCAGTCCATTTTGAACTCTCAGCTCCCACACCACTTCCCTTTTCTCCATCCTTTATAACCTGTCATTAGTACTTTTTCTCTATATTATTTTTCTTCTGTGTTTTCACCCATCTGAGACTGACAGTTTGGCTAGGACTTGTCCAGTGTCTAGTCTTTAAGGAGAATGTCAGAAAACCTACATAGCCTGGCTTGTAGGGGAGCACTGCTTCCTTGTGCAGATGTCTTATGCCATATAAAGATAACCTTATTAACCTTATTGCCTTTGTTTCACCATTTTGTAACATTATCTATATTTTTTATGATACATTCAGGACAATCTTTGAATCATTTCCCATGAAAATTTCTTGCTGGAAAATCCCAATTCTTGACATTGACACAGTATTCCTCCTTGAGTAGGAGGAATTGACTCCTCTGGAATTGCACCAGGGTTGTGACAAAACAGAAAAGACATGGCATCTTTTGGGAAACTGCTGGTCTGTAAAATGAACAGGAAAAGTGTCTTCCCCTAAATTAGCAAAGAAATATGACCTAAAGAACACACTGTTTTCTTAGACCCTGAACAACCTTGGCCCTCTGGGTGATCAGGTCAGTGAACTTTTACAAATCAAGCTTCTTCAAAATCCTGGGCTAGTTTGTGAAACTGGAGAATTGCAAACACTTCAGTGCACTCAGGGGTGTACTAGCCACACAGTTGTTTTTAGTTCCCCTGTTCAGAGGATTATGGTTCTATAATGAACAGATGAACAGCCTGTACATCCTTTAGTTTAAGACTGGTTATAGCTTGACGTACTTCAAAAATCAGGAGTCACCAGGTACAGAGAATGACCACAGAAAGCCACATTTCCATTTATGTATCACTTCTTTGTACATCTTACTAAAACCGTGGAAAATTGCTGCTGAAAGTGTTAAGTCATGTCCGTGAATTTATTAGGAATCCTAAATTTTAAATATACATACTCAAATATCCATGATTTTAATTCAGCCTCCAGACATAAACTTCTTCACCAGGGCTGTGGGTGCAATGCCAATTGACATAAAGTGGTATTGCTTTCCTGATCATGTGAGGCTGTGCTGATATAAATTGGTTAAGAATTTAGCATATTAAGCACTAGACTTTGTGGCTTTCTTGTGCAGCTTAAAAACTACCATAAACATTCTAGGCCCCAATGCCATGGGAATGCTGATAGCTGCATGCTTGAGATTTTGGTGAGCACTTCTGAAAAATAGTGTTAGAGGAGGGACAAGAAAGCTAGAAATTAAGATGGTATTACAGAAAAGCCCATGAAGAGTTGAATACAGTCAAAGAGAAACCACAGTAAAACTGGGAGTATGTGCCTACAATTAAATAAATAAGAAGAGAATCATGTTTAAAACTTTTTGTTTATAATCATGAAGTCTTTGTGTAATTCCATCATGTCAAGAGTAAATGCTCACTGTCTGTCCAAGAGAATAGCATAAGTTCAGTTTGTAAGATAAACACAAATCAGCAGTGTAAGTGAGCCAGCAAGACCTTTTACATGTTGGAGAGATGCAGTAGAAGACCACCCACAAAATCTACAAGTGCAGTCCATTCAAATGAGGCTCCAGTGCTTCTTCTGTGGATCTTGTTCCTGAAATAATTAAAATTTGGAAGAGATGCAGATGATCAGTATCACTAAATGTGTTATTTCAGAGAGCAGCATCTTGTGATGATTTAATTTCATGGTCCTTTTCAGTGGTCCTCTCTGAAGTCTTCTCCCATGGAAGCTTTTTTTTTCCTACCGTCTTGCCTCCATGAGTGTGGCCCATCAAATTTGGCAAAGTCAAACTTGCAGCTCTACCATGGTTATTTTGTAACCAGCAGAAACACTCTTTTCCAGCTGGTGAAAATGTGTTATGTATTGCCTAAGGCTGAGAAAATGGCGTCTTCTCACACTATATCCTTTTTCTTTCATCCATGGTAAATCCATTTTCACCTTCCCAAGAGGATTTCTTCCTGGCTCTCAGTGCAGGAGGATGTGGTATTCCCTCTGCCTTTCTTCAATGTTTATTATTGCTGAGACATGACATTTTTATTTCCGTTGAATATTCTATTTAATATTATTAGTAAAATCTGCTTAAAGAACCTAGCTATTTGTAGATTCTACACACAGAGTTTCTCCAAAACTTTCACCTGGAATAGATTAACCACAGGAGGAAAATGGTTTGCAATGTAAAAGTAGCAACAGGCATTTTGTCGTCATTGCTAACAAACAGAAATCTGTCTGGACAACCACTGGAATTTGAAATATGGGTCATCCCAGCTTCCTTTCCATACTGAATTCAATGAATACTCCTGCACTTCAAATGTAATATCACCAGTAGAGTATGTCAGCAAAGGTACTTTAAAATACCTTCTTTACTCTTTCATTAGGACTAGATCTGGCTGAGGAAATGTCTGTAGCCTTTCATGAACTGGTAAACTATTAAAGCTTCATCTAAACAGGGGAGAATGAAATGCAAACAACTGTAAATAGAGGTGAACAGGATTTTTTTTTTCCAGCTATTAAGAATGCATTTACCTCTTGCTAACATTAGGTTCTGCCAAAATAAAATGAATAAAACTGTTTGAATTTGGGGCTGGCGGTAAAATGCTGCTAATGTTAGGCCCGTGGCTCTAAATGACCCTGGCTGAAAAAGCCAGGAGCTGCTTAGGAAAGCACAACACACTTTGCTTCCTCCTTTATCATCACCAACTTTTTTGAATGAAGTAATCATGTTGCATAACATTTCTGCATCTGTTCCTTCATCTGTAGTGTTTTTCCCAACATGATCCTCAGGGACAGTGCACTAACTGCTACTGTTAGTGGCATCTATACATACTTTTTCTGAATGATAGTGCAAATAAGATCAACAGTTGTGTAAGGATCTAGAGGAAAATAAAAAAGCAGATTTGGTGCATAGGAATCAAAATTGAAATAAAATGCCTTTTTTTTTTTTTAACAGAACAAGACATTTTCTCCTATATGCTGGCTAAACTGAGCTTCTATTGAATTCAACTGCCTTTTGTATATAGAAGGATACTGGAGAATCCTGGAAGCTGATTTTGGAGCCATTCTGTGGTACCATCACAATTTCCAGGCAGCGATTACTCAACGGTAATAGTTTCCCCCTGCTTCTAGCAGATGACTGTTAATGCTCACGATCGAGAAATGCTTGACAGTATTCCACGAAGAAACCATGAGGAATATTAGTTTCATTTCACCTTATATTAGTGCAAATCAGCATACCTTTAAGGGCATCACAGATATGGCTGCATATTTTTTTATGCATTTCATATGTTCACAGTCACAAGTGTCTGTCCATTTTCAAAACCTTGAGAACACATACACCTCCAGCAATGAAGGTACATGCTTTAGGTAACTAGATGGAGTTGCTTTTGGCTCCTGGGGAACAAATGTGACAGTCAGCCAAGCTGGCAGGCTGGGCACATAACAGTGCCGGTCACCTCCTTCCCTCATACTCCCTGAGACATTTGGCTTTGAGGCTGTCTTGCTGAAAGAGAGGTTTTTCACAGTGGGACTGAGCTACCAGCCCAGCAGCCTTTCCTGGTTCCAAAGTGGGGACCAGTTACATATCAGTCTGACCATGGTGCCAGGCAAAGTCATGGAGCACATCATCTTGAGTGCCATCATACTGCATGTGCAGGACAACCAGATGATCAGGCCCAGTCAGCATGGGTTTATGAAAGGCAGGTCCTGCTTGACTAACCCGGTCTCTTTCTGTGAAAAGGTGACTCAGTGGATGAGGGAAAGGCTGTGGATATCATCTACCTGGACTTCAGCAAAGCCTTTGACACCGTCTCCCATAGCATTCTCTTTGGGAAGCTTGCAGCTCATGGCTTGGATGGGTGTACTCTTCACAGGGTAAAAACCTGGTTGGGTGGCCGAGCCCAGAGAGTAGTGGTGAATGGAGTTAAGTCCAGTTGGCAGCTGGTCACAAGTGGTGTTCCTCAGGGCTCAGTATTGGTGCCAGTTCTGTTTAATACTTTTAGCAGCAATCTGGATGAGGGGATCAAGTGCACCTTCAGAAAGTTTGCAGATGACACCAAGTTGGGCAAGAGTGTTGATCTTCTTGAGGGTAGAATGGCTCTACAGAGGGATCTGGACAGGCTGGATCGATGGATCAAGGCCAGCTGTATGAGGTTCAATAAGGCCAAGTGCCGGGTCCTGCACTTGGGTCACAACAACCCCATGCAATGCTACAGGCTTGGGGAAGGGTGGCTGGAAAGCTGCCTGGCTGAAAAGGACCTAGGGGTGTTGGTTGACAATCGGCTGAACGTGAGCCAGCAGTGTGCCCAGGTGGCCAAGAAGGCCAGGAACATCCTGGCTTGTATCAGAAGCAGTGTGGCTAATAGGGCAAGGGAAGTGATTGTCCCCCTGTACTCGGCACTGGTGAGGCCACACCTCAAATACTGTGTCCAGTTTTGGGCCCCTCAATACAAGAAAGACATTGAGGTGCTGGAGCACATCCAAAGAAAGGCAACGAAGCTGGTGAAGCGTCTAGAGCACAAGTCTTACGAGGAGCGGCTGAGGGAACTGGGGTTGTTTATCCTGGAGAAAAGGAGGCTGAGGGGAGACCTTGTTGCTCTCTACAACTACCTGACAGGAGGTTGTAGTGAGGTGGGTGTTGGTCTCTTCTCCCAAGTAACAAGCAGTAGGACAAAAGGAAATGGCCTCAAGTTGCACCAGGGGAGGTTTCAACTGGATGTTAGGAAAAAGTTCTTCACTGAAGGGGTTGTCAAACAATGCTGCCCAGGAAAGTGGTTGAGTCCCCATCCCTGGAGGTATTTAGAAGATGTGTAGATGTGGTGCTTAAGGACATGGTTTAGTGGTGGACTTGGCAGTGCTAAGTTAATGATCTTAAAGGTTTTTTTCCAACTTAAATAATTCTATGATTGTATAACAAACTGGACACCCACCTAGTGTTTCATAGTCCCCTTAGTACTAGACGAGTAGAAAACTCACTGGTAGTCCCTGCTAACTGACAACATGATTGCAGATAAGCCTGCTGCTTGATGACAAAGAAATGAAGAAAATGACTGAAAACACCCTCAAAATTGCATGTGGCCTGAGATCTGAAATTATATTCCGTAGTTAAGACCTTAGAATAAATAATTGCATAGCTTTTGTTCTTTTTTATTGAATGAGATTTTCCCACTATTCTAACATGATTGAATTTTATTTTGCTTGGCAGTAAGTAGATGGTCTTTAATATGTTAATTTTATTAATAATGCTTGGCACGCAGCCAACTCTTTCCATCAGACTCTCATGGCCCTCGGTGAATGAAAGCCTGAAATATTTCCCTGGAACGGTGGGCATTAGCTCAGTGCTGCACAGGGACGCTGTGTGGGATCTGGGAACATAACCCTGATCACTGATTCCCATAACTTACAGCTAGATTGCAAACTGGATTACATGTTCATGAAAAAGAGAAAAATAGGAATGCCCTTTATGTCCCTGTCTGCACAGTGGTCATTGCGCGGTGGATAATAACTTACTGCTTATTTGGGACTGTGGTAAATTAGTATCCTTCATCTGGCATGAGAAAGGAAAACAGGGAAAGAGGTGAGAAGCAGATACAACACCTTGTAAACCAGCACATGACACTATTCTCTTGCCTGAAAATCATGCTCTGACTTTGAAACTAAGGCCCTCCCAATTCCTTGAGAACATACCTCTGTCATGCACTAATAACTGCTTAAATCCTTCTAACTAGGCCAGGAGGACACACAAATACATGGACAAGTTACCATATGCCACCTGATCCATGGCAACTCTGTGCCTGTGTCTCGGTCACAGTGACTGTAGGATCCTGCAGCTCACTTCTGGCAGTAAGCAGACTTGGGTCACTTTGCATCTTTGGGGTTTCAAAAGCTGCACCCAGGTGACTGAGGCAAGTGACTTCTTGAGCTGAACTGGGAGCATAAGACTGATGTTGCTGCTGATAGTCTGAGTTAAATGTAATGTGATTTTTTTATTATAAGACCACTTTTTAATGAAACCTGTAATCACACTTGGCCATTTTCACCAAATAAACTTATTCCAAAGAAGAGTTAGAATAACCTTTTATCTGTGTGGTGAACTGCCTGTTCACTGCATTAAACTCTTCCTAGGTTTGATGCTATCAGAAACTGGGACAAAGATACAAGTCCATCTATGTCTGTATTTTGTGCAAGCTCATGGGTATAACCACATGTCTGTTCCATGACTTGTTTAAAATCAGACAGTTGTCTCAATCTGTTTCTAAAAGTTCAAGTGTCTACACTGAGTAAATAAATAGCAATGTAATTACAACTGGCACATGTATTTTGCATTGCTGTTATTGAGCCGGTCAAGCACTTGATCACACCCTCTGCAAATAGGTCAACACATGCACAGAATGGCTGTGTGTGGATGTGGTTGAGGAATTAAATTTAGCCTCTGGATTTACCCAGTGATTTGACAATAGCTTAATTTTTCTAGGAATCAAATCTGGTTAATTAATATATAATTTAGAAAGAAGACTACAGAGATACATACCACAAGGTGGCTTCAAGATTGATATTATATGTCCTAGAGTCTAAATAAAATTGTATATTTTTTTAATGGCAACATAAAAAGACATAGCTATTTTAAACACCTGTTCTAGGAACTGGGAGGTGTTTCAGTCCTTTCCATATAAGCACCTTTATTTTTTGTTGCACCTGCAAAACAGCATCTTTAACCAGAACATCTTCTGTGTGAGGTCCTGAGATAGCCAGCCCTGTAAACTTCACAAACAGCTGTAGCAAAGTGGCATTTTAGCATATGCTGGACACATCATCTTGCTTATATCTTGTCAGTTGAGAAGGAAAAAGAATATCACAAACCTTTTGAATTCATCAGAAGTCAGCAAAAAGCTAGAGATATCTTTAGGTATCTCCAATATGGGTATTACAGTCCTGTGTGTCTAGGGCTGCAATGAGTGCAGATCCAGGCAGCTGAGCTGACAGAGTTCAAACTGTGATTCATGTCCACCAACTATTGGCAGCCAATTTAGGATAAGATGGATCACACCAAGAACTCCATTGACTTCACTGTCCAGCTTTGCACTGACAGCAAAGGGAAGGTAGGATGACTTGCACATATGCAGGTGCCTGGATATAGTCTGAAGAGTCCCACCACTACAGTGTGACTAGTAGTCTTGGTCTTCAGGTCATTCTTTCTTGAATTATTGTTGTTAGACACCAGTATTACTGCTCTAAATTATTCATTGTGAAAATATAGAAATAAAGCTCCTAAAATTTTCGAGATTTAAATACATGCTTAACTCTATTTAGACTCATTAATGTAAAGGCTTTTCAGTCTTAAGGTTTACTGGAAATTGGAAATTATTTGCTGTTACAAATATAACCCCCCCAAAAAAAAGATCTGGCAGTTTTTCTATGATTCTGTCCTGTCCTTTTAGGGTTTGGTCCATGACATTCAAAGGCATGGGGGCTGCATTACCCTAATCACCAATGAAACATGACTGAGTGAGGATTACAGTTCCTTATTTTCAAAAGCTGTTTTTGAGATTTCATCCAAGGTTTCTCTGTGTGGTCTATCTATTCATAAAACTTAAGGGAAGGTTGTGGGAAAACATCTCAAAGTGGAAAAAGGACAGTTAAAAAAGTATGAGTGCATGATGGTGTCTGAAATCTCTCTTTTCCCTTATGGTCAGTATTTTCTTGTTCATCTCAGAGGCTGATCTCTCAAAGAAACCTCTGTACTTGTGTCACTGGGGTATTTGGGGATCAGGACAGTCATCTGGCTCTGTTCCAGCAAGACTCTGCCTTGATGGAAACTACAAAAACAGTGCTAGCCTTGGTTTTTCTTTTTAATTATTATTTCATAGATAGGGAGATCTTTCATTCCTCACATAAATGCAAAGTGATGTAACTAAGAGACTTGAACACAATGAAGAAAATGAAAAGTTAAACAAAAGGGTCATATAATTCATTTGCTTAGAGGAAAGAAACTGTTATGGACTTGTCTTTGTTTCTATGAGATGGTTATAAAATGCAGCTGATGTCTTAGTATTTTATAAGCCTTCTCATTGATTTCCATTGACCCCAGTTAAAAAGCCAGTTAGAGTTTTCATAGTCATTTCACACAAATACTTCTTATTAACAAATAATTTTTATATAAGCCATTTTCTTTTTATTTGAAATTAAAAGTGCAGTGTTTTGGCATAGATAATCTTTCTAACCACTTCATTAAAATGACAGTAAAATTTCAGTGATGGGGTATATTATTATTCAAAGAAGGACTTTATGGGCCATTTTGGTGTCACAGTCCATGAGAATCACGTATATAAATCTTCAAGAAACACCTATAAGACAAAACCCCCAAGTGCACAGTGGTCTTTGTTAATAATGTCCATGCCTTACACAGATGTAATAAGATACTGCAGCATTTCCCCATTATTAGAGAATAAAATAATACCATAATTCATTGGAAACAATGCAAAAATAATGGTTTTGTTTTGTTAATCCTTTTCTGTAAAGTTACTGCAATGAATATAACAAGGTGGCCAGCTGTTGCTAATAAGGCTGCAATGTTTAATGTAAAGCTAGCAGTGATATGCTAATGTGTGTTGTCATTCCTGCTCACCTTATCTCATGATTATGACATTGTCTGGAAAAACAGGCAGAGGTAATTTACTTTCCAGTCCTGCCCAGAATCATGTATATGCAGTACAGAGGCTGAATGTCATCATTTCTCCATGGGCTTATCTTGGGCCTGACCCAATGTGTATTGAGACTTGCTCTTTTTTAAAATTATTTTAATGGGATCTGAATGAGACTTCTTGTTTAGGGAAAAAATCATGCAACATGTTAAAGTCTTATAGAACTACTTCTGTAACTCAGGTGGTATCAAAAACCCAGAAATGCGTTTCTGGTGTGTATCCTGGTGCCTACATAAAAGAAGCCAGAAAATCCTTTAATATATTAGGATAAGGCAATGGTTAGGCAAGGATTAGGAAATTTATATTTCATATTATAGACCCAAACCAAAGTTTTTATGGAATAGCAAGTGAAAGGCTTGCTTGACCAAATAATTTTAAATTTATGCTTATATTTTAAGTATATTAATGGTTTTACTGGCATTGGTGAAGTGTGTCTTCAATTTCAGTAGAAGGAAAAAAAGAGAAATATACAGTCTTTGGCCTAGATACAGCAACTATTTCATTTCTTGTGGCTGGTGGCCATTGATTGTCTTAATACTATCACTGGACAATAGCATTGTGTGTATTCATGTGTAACCTGTCAAAGGTGGAGGAAAGGTTTTGCTGGTCTTCTGCAGAGAGACAGAGTCTCCAGACATGATGCACCAGGTGGGTTTCTTTGAAGACACATATGGCAAGTGAATTTCTGTCGTGGGGATGTTGTTTCTCCATTGCAAGACTGACCTAGCCATCATGTACAGGATGAGATGCTAAAAGCAATTATGAGAATGATGACACATAAAAGGGCCAAACACAAGCTCTATGCCCTCTCCCACATTCAGATCATATGAAGTGCTCTGGAATGACCAGGAAAACACATGTTGATAGCTGTATATTATTGCCTGTGTGTGACTGAATAAAATAAATGACCTGGATAAAAGGTCCATAAACTTGCTAAAATGCAGTTTTTGTCACTAGATGGCAGAAAAAGATGAGTTATCTTGTATGATTAAAATAGTTTTTTAACATATGAACAGGATGAATGAAGTTTGTGTATCATAGCTGACCGGAAACAATGCAAAACCTGCTTACTAAACTCTGCCTTGTTATTGCCATATTTAAAATACATATGCTGACATCCTGTTGGTAACATGTGATTATGGTGCCCTCTTCTAAACCTGCTTCCCAGCTACAATCATTAAAGCTAAAACAAAACAATGTAGATCCTTTAATGTAAAAAGTAGCAGAGACTAGAGGAAGCATATTTAATTACTATGTGTGGGAAAGCCCATGGCTTGTATTTACTTTACTGGTTAATATTGACATTGGGTAACTGAAGGACCAGTGATTCCTTCCTTGTACATCCCGACACCCTGCTGAGTTCAATGGGAACATGAAGTGTGGAAGATCAGGGATCTATCCAAAGCACCTTCAAGTTAAGGGGAAGATTCCCATCGACTTCTCCAGGGCTGGCATGAGTCCTAGTGAGGAGCAGTCCTTTGAACAATAAGCATTCAGCACTGAGTAGCCAGCACAGGGTGTTGGGGGTTTGCAAAGCACTAAACAAATAAATGACACACATTCCATTTCTCATTTGCCCCAGGGTTACACACACGTGCCGCACTTGGAAAAGATCAGAACTTTTCCCTGGGAGGCCAGCCACACAGACTGAGAAAGCCACACTAGATAATCTCTGCTTATCCTTTCCATCAAAAGAGCTCAGCTGTAAAATCTTCTTTATATGTGCAATGGATGAGAGAGCATTCTGGGGACAGGCTTTATTTTGTGCCCATCACTGGACTTCTCCTGGATGTTTGATGCTTCACATCACCCTGTCATGGTCAGTTCCCATTAGATTGTATGATACAGTAAAGCTCATCCTGACTGGCATGCACACAAAACAGCATGGGACATCATAATGTTATGTGCCTGCTTAAGTGGTTCAGAGAGAGGCATTTTCCACAGATCCCTAGGAGATCTCGGTAGGACCAAGGGTTCACAGAAGCTGTCTTACTCCATGGATGTCTCTGTCCCATCTGGCTTCAGTTAAAAGTGGCATCCAGGTGATTTTGTTAGTTTAACTCCTAACAGACTTTCATGCATGCTCAAAGTTCCTGGTGGGACAGCCAGATATGGTGGATGGCAGGTTGTGTGGGTCAGGGAGCTGTAGAGAAAAAGGAGAGAGACACAAGTTAAAAAACCCGTAATGCATCTGCAGTGCAGCACTGCCTGTTGTCTCCATACATGAGTTTCTTTGCACTCTCTCAGTGTGGATTCATTTTGGAAATGACAGTCACAAACCTCACAACCACCTTCTCCTAATTTCAGGAATACCTCTTGGAGCTCACCATTTCCAAGCATAATGGGACACACTTTACAAAGCATAGATTTAAGGAACCCCTCCAGTTCTCCTGAAACCAGAGCCTCATTGCTTGTACTATTCTCTTATTCTCCTAAGCAGAGAGCAGTCACAGTGTGTGCTAGCTACGAGCCATTGTGCTGTTTGAAGGTGCCCAGCACCATCCCTAGAGCAAAGTATAGACTGGAGAGGTGACATTGATTAGGTGGTTACATCAATGAACATCATGCTTATGAAATTTGCCGCTGTGGAAAATGAGCAATGGATCTCTGCAGACCAATTTAGTGAGTCTTAGTAACTACATGGTCTGCTAGGCAGTGATCTGAAACCAATAATCCCTTGTTCACTGATAAAGAGAAATTTTTAAAATGTTTTTTGCCCTGACCTACCATTTCAGTGGGGCAGAGATATGTAACAGAGATGAAGATTTAAAGCTTTTTTTATACTTGCAAAATGTCTGTTACGATGGAGGCATAATAAGAAGCATTAGTGAAAAATCTTGTTTTGTTTCTCGATTCCAGTGTTGTTCTCCTGGTCTGTTCTCCCAGCGTGTTTGAAGCTCAAGTACAGCTTCATTCTCTGAAAGTGCAGGAGAAGAAACACAGCTTTACTGTTCTCACTTAACACAGATATTAATGATTAGTTTATACTTATTGGCATTAATTACTACAGTGGATGCAAGGAGAGGGTACATTATATACTTTGTGGGACACTGTTTAAAGATTTTGCAACGTTTTTAGTCATATTCCAGCTACTCTGTCCAAAGGCCTGGAATCCCTGGTGGAAAGAATGATTTCCTCTGCCAGTTCTCAGAAGCATGTTACAGGGCAACGCACACTTTGCCTTTCCAGCTGGTTAAAGAAAGGATGACTTTTATTCAGACTAAAAGATTTGGCAGAAATGGTATGGTTTTACTCTTGCCTGTTAGAAAGGAATGCAGGTAAAGGAGTATTCTGTTTGTATCAGCTGTCTATTATGCTTCTGATAGTCAAATGCTGGCAGTTCAAAGTGATATCTTGTCTAAATAATTTATTGATTTATAAAGCAGGAGGAAATTTCACCACTAACTTCTCCAGAGGGTGTAGAAATAATGTGAAGACCAGACTACAGTCACCACAGTCATTTAGATAAATTGCTTTTGTTTTAAAACAAACGCCAATAACTGAGCGACAAAATAACTCAGAACCAGACAAAAGAAATAATATGTTTTGCATACATTTCATGGCAGGTTTAACTTGTGTCAGGCTTCATAAGCTAAGTAGGGTTGAGCTTAGTCTGTGTCTGCAGTGAGAATTCCCAAGAAACATATACACAACCAAAAGCGTTGCTGTTGATTTAGTAAATCATGTTTTTCTCACTTAATCATAGTGGATCCCCAGGGCAGGCCTGGTAAACTGTGAGGGTGGCATCTGCCCTATGACGAAGCCACAGAGTACTTCTGGACATTTAAAGCTCTGCAGTCCCTTTCTCACTTTCCCATCTTGCTTTGGCCCCATATTATCATAGACAATTGCAGTCTCCTCCTACTGACTCTTTTCTTTCCTCCAGACTTTTGCTTTGAAGCTCCTATGCCACCTCTCATTGTGTATGATCTCTTTTCCTAAGAAGTCAGCCTTTGTGTCCAGCAAACCCAGGGTACACACTCAGCCAGCAGGTCCAGATAGTTTAATTTTCAAATACGGATGTGCTCTGCTGTTTCATGGGCTGAGAGGTTTCCAGATACTCACATAGCTTATTCTTTTCCCTGTTTCAAATTCTTGCTCAGATCTGGTCATTACAAAAATGCATCTGTGAATAGACTGTTGGTGGCTATCACGCTGCCTCATGATGCCCATGGTTTCGTTACCCTCTGCCCACTGTCTGTGTCCGTTGGTGGCCTTTAGTCCAAAACTGTTAACACTTCAGTGTTATCTTTTAGTTCTTGTGTTGGTAATAGGGCAGGAAGAATCCCCATCCTTGAATTAGGTATTGGCAGGAATTCAGAAACTGAATCAACTGAATCCAAACCCACAAGGATTAAAATTACCTATAAAAGCAATGGGATATAAATGGCCCATGCATCCATGTAGCCTGGGAATGAAAAGAAGTTCTTACAGTCGGAGCAGAGAGACTCTGGAAGAGCTTCCAGCCCACGAAAAGAGGAAAAAAGACAAAGATATATACTTTTATAAAGGCGATTCTGATAAAAGGG
This sequence comes from Pelecanus crispus, assembly GCF_030463565.1. Lineage (NCBI taxonomy): Eukaryota > Metazoa > Chordata > Aves > Pelecaniformes > Pelecanidae > Pelecanus > Pelecanus crispus. Next base: position 161,780,032 of record NC_134644.1, on the reverse strand, counting down.
TCTGACCTCAGCAGTGTCTACCAGATATATGTTCCTGCTCCTTGATTTGTACACGTATTAAAGGTCTAAAAAAAAAAAGTAATTGCATCTCCTAGTTTTCCTTTTCTTGCTTGCCAACAGTGGCTACGTCTAAAGGCAGACCTGAACTCCTGCACTGGAGCTCCGGGTGCTAAAGGCTCTGACGTGAGAGTTGTGTAGTGGGACCTGTGTGTGAGGTAATAAGCCTTGCTGAGAGGCAGGATATATTAGCCAGGGCACAGACTCTGTATGAAGTTAGCTATAAATCTTCCAGACTGGGTTTGGTTTACATCCGACCAACTTCGATCACAGGCAGGGTAGCTCACATCTGTCTTCACCCATTCCTGCACCCACATTGGTAATACAGACGCAGCATCCCTTTCCGCTATGCTGCCAATGGGGCTTTTTTTTTATGAATAATGGTATACATCAGGTCCAATCTCTCTTTTCCATCAGTTCATGTTACAGAGCTTGGAAACCAACCAGATCCTGCTCTATTGTCTAACTGAGGCCCTGTATATAAAAGGACTGCATTAGGAGGGGGATTTGCTGCAGGACCATGTTTTCTGGCTAATGGGAACCATCAAAGCGAAAATGCTCATAAGCTTATTTCTGTTGAAAAGAACAAATTGCTCTTAATGGTTTTCAGCTTTTGATCAACTTATGAGGCATTTTTCAAATTAACCCCGTATGGTGGGGATTTGGTGTGCAGAACTCTTGCTCTCTGGTGTGTTGTCTGAACACAGCAGGCATGGGACAGTCAGGAGTCACAGGTGGACAGCACTGAGACTTTCCAGATGCTTTTGAATATACTGCCTCCTGAGACATGAAGAAGAAACATAAATTCACAGTTTAGCAGATGATCGTTAGAATGGCACCTACACATATCGGATACTCTATGAACACTTTGCACAGCAGGGCAGAAGAAGAGAAAATAGCTCAGAGTTAATTCTGGTCCTTGGATGGTTCAGAAAAATACAACTAATGCTTCTTAATCGGTTTATTTAATTAGGACACTTTTTCTTGGCAGGTAAAGAACTTCAAATAGAAAGAAAAGAATATTTTTAGGGCAAAATGTAATGATTAATGTCTTCTTTCTGTAGAAGAAAGAGTCACTTAACCAATAAAATAGATAAAGTCTACACCACAGGGGCATTATAATGTGAAATACATATCACAATCAAAAGTAATTGTTCCCAGTCTACTTTGGCCAGTAAGGAAATACTTAATTTTCATTATCTTGTGAAAGATGAGTGCAGTCTATACCTGAAATAAAGGGAAGAGCGTGTGTGCTTGGAATGAATGCAACACAGGGAAACTGCTCACTCCCTGACTTAATAGTCTCACCAGGGTCTGCCTTTGCTGGACAGTATCTGTTACTCCTAGACGTGTTGTGCTGGACATACTGATTTTCCTACAAAATGCCTGACAAACAATGAATGCTGTTTCTTCCCTGGGTTCACCTGTTTGCCAATTTGCTAGTGGTCACTTGGAGATTGCTCTAGTCACACTTGGGTTTTATGTACTTTGGCTGCAATGGAAATCACAGATGTGTAAGGACTGGGTCAGGAAGAAGTCCTCCATACTGGCATTCAGGAATGGTTTCATGCCTGTTGATACCCGCCCCCATCGAAGTCCTGGGGGTATGTCCTAATTGCCTTTGCAGGAATTGCTGCACTGCAAATAAGAGACAGTATTGTGTCATAGCTATAACAGATTACACATGGTGGACTCCTTAATTCATACAGAGCCTTTTTTGGATCCTTGTGCAGGGAAATGTGAGAAACCAAGAGTGGACAAACCCCTAGATCTAGGAGACGTAACTAGTTGCGTTTGTTCTTCTTCTGTAAAGGTGTCTTAATTCATTTAAATAAGGCTTCAGAGGGATCTCACTTAGTCATGTATGATTAGCCTAGTTTATTTCTGATTCTATTTTTAATACTACCTCAACATCTTACCATAACTTTTCCTAGCTGTGTAATATTTTGTTTCAGAAATATCTAGAATACTGGCCTCAGATATTTCTATTGTCTTTGGACTACTTTGTATTTATTAATAATTTATAAAGATCTCATTCTTTCCATGCATGTATCTAGAAAAAAGGATTACTCTGCATTATTACATACACAACCCATGACAAAATAACCACAAGCATTTTAAGGAATATCAGAGCATTTAGTAAGAATGATTATGTTGCACAATTTTAGGGAGAGAATATAAAGGACTCAGATGGTCTCTCTGGAATTGCAAAGATTCAAAACAGGCAATGAAGAGGAAAATTAATTCCTCCTTATTAAGCAGAGCCATATGAACATCACATTTTCCAAGAAATGGAGCTTGTAACTGAGGAAGCTAAAATGCTCAAATTGTGTTAGATGGAACAGGAATTTATTCCATGTTATTGCAGGAAATTAAAAGTGTTTTTTGTTTTTGTAAGAGGAAACAAATTTTTAGCCATTGGACTTCAAACAAGAACATGGCAGCCTGGTAGTCATTAACATCAGTGTTTATGGGTTAGACTTAATCATGCAGTTATGGATAATTACATTTTTTTCCATATGATGTCTAAGCTAATATAATGCTTGACTACCAACAATGACATGATAGGAAAAGATTTTGATTAGACAAAGAATTGGATATTATCCAGCTCTGAAGAGATATGGTCAGTAAGCTAACTGATGAATGAAGTTTATGAAGCCTTCAAATGGTAATGAAAATTTATACTTACTGGCTGCATAAATGCTGTAAGATCCAACCAACTCTGCTGCAGAGTTGTCATAGATCCTGTGTCAGATGGTCTTACTTATTATGTAGTCCTAATGCATTAAAAATATCTTTCAGGTACTGCCACATTTACCTGTTACGATGCATTGATCATTACTGAAGTGGCATCAGAACACAGGCAGCTCCAGAATACTCATTTTGAAGAACAGTTTCTGGAAGAGAAAATGTGAACTGTGATACTGCCATGAGAACCTAACAATGAAGTGAAGAGCATTGTGTACTCACAGTAAGCCTGCAAACGAAACAGATAACAAGAAAAGATGGCAGAAAATGAGAGATCGTCTCTTTAGGAGTGAGATGGAGAATGGTGAAGCTCTCAGTGAACTACATTTTATCCAGAAAAATTATTCACTTTGTTTTGCTTAACCACTCTGTGTTTCCAGTGGGGCCAGAACCTCAACCCCCTGAGCAAATAGTACCATTTTTCTGTTGGATTAATAGTATATTATGTACAGTATGGTACACACGCAGACAGCACAGCCAGAGTATAGATTGACTGAAAGAACAAAAGCAGCAGCAGAAACAGCAACTACAGCTACAGCTGGAGTAGCCACTCCAAGAGAAGAACAGAAAAGCCAGCAGCTGTTTCTGCTCCCTGTCCTAGGTCTGGGCAGTCCAGGCTTCCAGAACATGAATTCCCTGTCACCCTAGGGAGGGAAGGACAGTTTTTCTTTTTAAGAAAGGGTTAGGTAATGACAGACTTGAAACCTTTCTGAAGACCATTCAGATGCATTCCTTTCCCAGTTGTGTTCACTGGCACAGGCCTTCAAGACAGAGCTCTGCTTTCCAACGGGCTCTGAGCTTCATATCATGAAGCTTTTTGTAGTGTACTGAAAACACCCATTTTGGACCACCATGACCTTGTAAAAAAGGCTATCATGATTAGACTGTTGGCAGCTAGGGAATGTCTGTGCTTGCAGACACGTGCCTTGGGATGAGAGGGATAGAAGACAAGGAAGTGATTGCATTGACACAGTTTTCTCATGTTGCCTGGTACCACACAACATCCTAGCGAGGGGCAGTAAATGTCATGAGGAACATTCTGGGGGTAGAAGAGAATGCAAGACTCATGAGGGACTCCTGGGAAAGGTCTTCTCCTTGAGGGCAGGACCAGCGACAGCCAGTTCTTATGAGGTTCAAAATGAATCTGAATTTACTCAAAGCTAGAGAGATGATCACTTATCCAGCCAGAAATATAGACCACTGTCATGGTAAATGTGGTGCTGCCTGAAGCTGGAAGTGCTCTTATTAGCTAGAGAGATACCTTTTGCTCCATTTCTCAGGAATGGCTATAATGTATAATAAACAGCCCTGTGATTGTTAATGTGTCCAGTCTCACTCTAGAGGCATCTGCTTGGCCTTGTGCAATCCATCTGCATGCAGACTTTTTTTCTTCCTGGGATAGGGGAGGTCTTTTGATCTGAAGATGGACACAAGACACATCCAAATCCCTGTTCAAGTTCATGTGATTTTTCACTTGATTATCAGCCTGCAATATTCTTGGGTTCTGCTGATCTGAGCTTGCAACGTTCACCTTTTTCTTTTGTGACCCAGTGCTACACTTGAGATGTCCTAAAAGGAAACAGAAGGTGTGCACTTGTCCAGGACTTTAACACATCCAAGTTAGAAGTCCAGTAGTGCCATACCTTACACAAGTCACGGAGCAAAGTTAAGATGGGTGCACAATGCCATTTACAGACTGTGAATGTGTTGCACATATAATGGTGGAGGGAATGTTAAATGTGTAGCACTCTCTCTGAAAAGGCCTTTGCCAGTGCGGTCTTTGCAAGAGGAATGGCTCCTCTATATGTGGCCTACAATTTTCTGTTCCAGAAATCAGTAGAAATTAATTTTCCCTAGGCAAACATGAACTCTGAGAAGCTTCAGAGATGCAACCAGCCAAGAGCCCATGGAGACTCCAGAGACAATATTGATTTCTGACTGATAGAATGACCCACTCTTCACTCATCTTACTGACTAACACTAGAGTGCTGTGAAAACCAGACGTTTATTTCCAAAATAACTGTGGATCTATGTGACTTTCTTATTGATGAATGAGAAACCAACTCAAAAGTGCAATCAAGATCCACTCATTGTCCCAGGGTAAGATGCTGTTCAGTCTTTATACCAGATTATAATCACTCAAAGACCAGTCTTCCTACTGTCTGAATTTGTTAGCTGCTGCTGAAGCCTGTTTAGACCAAGGAGGATTGACATGGCAAGCCATTTTATGTTTCATCTCTGTCCTGGAATGCAATTAATATTAATATTCCCATCAAAAACTTGTGCTTGCACTGCTGAGGTGGACCAGCCAGGAGCAGACGAAGGTTGCAGAGTTAATACATCATTTCCCTCCAATTCTTGGCTCAATCAACACAGTGAATAGGTCTGGAAACAAGGGAATGCAAGTGGACAAGGGCAGCCCAGCAAATACAGGAGGAGGCAACCACAGCGAAAGTTGATTTGGCCCCTCTTCTTTTACCCTGTTTCAAACGTTAAGCTTTCAGAGGCCTCAAACATCCTTGTGAATATGTATGTTTTAAATGTTATCCTTGGGGGTATTTTCCCTCCCAAAACAGAGTGTTTTAGTAAAAACTTTTACTAAGTTACTCTAAAAGTTTCTACTTGTGGCAAGGGGTTATGGAAGAAAAAAGTAGAATCTGAAGAAACAACCAAATAACCAGAAGATGGTTGCCATACCTGAGGGTGGAGGTTCCCCTGACTATCCTAACAGGGCATTTGGGAGCAGCAAGGATCATATGACATGGTCAAATACACAATAATTTCTCCTCTTATCTGTTCCCTTCAGAAGGCAATGTCTGTGTGAAATACAGTCTTTCTGTCTGTCCATACGTCTGTCTATTGATCAGGAAAGGAAGAGATCAAAGATTTCAGAAAAGTTCTGTAGATAATTTATTGAATTTTCTTTAATCCTGCAATACTGATATATGGAAGTATTTCACAGCCAGCTAAATCTGTGCCTACTCTTCCTTGTTTATATCTAGTATTTTAAGTCTACTTTATCTTTTTTTTTTTTAACTTTTATCCCCCAATACCAATAAACCACTTCTTTTTTCATCTTGTTTTCCCATAGTTTTTCCCTATCTTCCCTACCCTCCACTTGAACTGTCAACATACCTCCTATTATTCTTACCCCTAAGACTTCATTGTCACTAGGGGGAAAGAGAGTATTTTTAAATCAAGACAGAGGACTAAGATGGGGTAAAATCTGAGGGAAGAAAGTTTAATTCTGATAGATGTTGGCAGATGTGATTAAAGCCTAGGGCAGCCCCAGGGTTTACTTTGACCCACTAACCCCTGTGAAATTTATCAACTACTTTGTCTTCATTAGGACTAAGCACTGTGGTAGCTAATTCAAGTTAGAAATATATCTTTTTTCCTAGGGAAGATACAACCTTAACATCTCTGACTTGCTGTTGATTTATAACTCATTTGCCATCAAAGACTCTGCTGCCTGCCTACCTACAGGGGATCACCTTTATTGTGCTCAGTGAGGATTAGGAAAAAAAGGATTAAATATAAACTCTGTGCACATTTCAAGCAACTTGTGTTTTCTGTGTTATTAATAGATTGAAGCAAAAGTTTGGATCTGAGCATACCTGAGGTCTTGGATTTTGTTTCAGTTACTTTTGTGTCTTCAGTTTGTCTTTTTGCATCTCAGTGGTAGATGGATAGCACATGAAGAGAAAAAGTTCACATTAAATAGAGATTTTGGCAAAAAGAGTGAGGGATTCATGATCAATGAAGTACTGAAGTATGTTTTTAATCACTGGACCATAAGCAATCCAAACTCTTTAGTAATCTGTCTTCCTTATAGAATGCTTTTGGGTTTTTTAATATTTAATGTCCTGGGAAGCCAACATTTGCTACACTGAAAGACAAGACAGATATTTAACACATCAGAAAGCAATGGATTTTTTAATATAAGTTTTAAATTCAAATAATTCTGATGAACTGTAGTAAAGAAGCCTTTGACCAGTTCCCAGGGCAGAAGGGATAGGACTTGGTATCCAACCTTCCCCAAATGCAGTAGCTAAAGATGTCTTCAGGGAGAAAATGAGCATAAGTCTTTAGTATAATTTAAATCTCAGTTTAGACCAAATTTGATAGTTTAAGTAGGATTAAGGAGGTCACTGGCAGTCTGCTGTCCCTTTGCCAGGGATGAGCATTATTTCCTGCCAGGAGCAAGGTAAACATGTAGCATTTCTTTTTCGTGATTTATCAAATCCTGTTTTTCACCTCTGATTTTGTGTTGGAAATATCCAGCAACCTTACTCAGTGATACTAATAACAGGTGAAGCTGGTATTAGTCAGAGCTTCATAGAACTAGTGTCAGATGCTACTTGCCGTTGGACCATTTAGGAAACAGCAGCCCATTCAATACAGTGTATTAATCTCATTTGTTATCTAATTTTCGAGTTTCTCTACTTCCCCACAGTGGCATTTTACAACTTGATTACAGGTCAGTTGTTAGACTCACCAATAAGATTTTGCCTTGTGTTTATACATCCAGGGAAAACAAAATGTTGTTCTCCGGGACTAGAAGGAAGTGCAACTGGGGTTGCAACCTACTGCTTCTTCATTCTTTTTAAGTACAGAGGTTGGATAAATGGAGTTGTTAAAAGAATTCATAATCCCAAAAAAGCAGTGTGAGGTTGGGGACATGAGCCAACAATGTTTGGCTGTTTATTTGTCAGAGACCTGTCTGTTTGTAAATCCACTGACCACCAGGGACTTCTCTTTTTGTAGCAGGTGTTGGAGCAAGCACCTTTCCCACGAGATGCGGAACTTTTCCCCTTTGGTTATGAATAGCAAGGTGAACACTGAAGTGGTAGTAGCCAGAATGCTGGCTGTAAACTTTCTTCTCCTATAACGGGACATCTGCAGGTTGTAGCTTTCTTTATGCTAAACCTTTGGATCATCTATATACACATAATGCCTACAATAAGGTGAGAAGGAACTTTGATAGGCTACCTTGTACAGATGATTTACAGCTGTGGTTCATGATATCTTGGCAAATAGGAGCGTAAATGATTTTTATGTGGCCTGTGAAAGGTCAGACAACCTTTCTGTCACTGGGCTTAAATTTGCTCTACAGAAGGTACAGTCCTATGGCTATTTGTTCAGGGATCTGCTAACAGAGAAAAGTGGAAACCAGGTGAATTAGTCCTCCTGAGGTAGGATAAACTGTATCAACATAGTTCCTGACAGTTATTTACCAAATTCAGAGCACTTCTGTTATGCACAGAACAGTGACATGCAGTGTTTTGGGATGTACTGTGTCTTTTTATTTCTTAGTGAGTCATAAAGTTATATAGGAACTGTTTACAAAACCTTAATTTCATGTAGTAAGAAATTTTGGCACTGAACAGACAAATATAAGAAAAATTAGTGTAAACTGTAATAACAGAAAACTTGAAATGGTCTGTGCTAGCATTTGCATGAAAAGAGAAGTGTGACTCCACTGAGGGAAGCAATGAGCTGGAATATTTGCCTAGTCCCATAGGCCAGTAACCCAGAATAGTGACTAACATGCTGAGTTGTGTATGTGTAGCCTTGGAGCATGCCCCAGCCTTATGACAGCTTTTCTTTAGTCGGCTGTCACAGTCACTAATTAACTTGGCAAAGGCACAGAGGAAGGGCAAAACACAACTCCTTATCCCAGGGGCTGCTGTCCTTGCTGGTGTGATTTCTCTGAACAAGAAGATTCCTTCTTCTCCCCATTGCAGTACCCAAACCTGGATAGTCCTAGCTGCAATCAGCTGCATGGTTCTTAGAAGTCATAGAATTGTTTAGGTTGGAAAAGACCTTTAAGATCATCCAGTTGAACAATTAACCTAAGTAGTTAGCGATAGGACAAGAGGAAATGGCTTAGAAGTTGGTTTAGAGTAGACTTGGTAGTAAGTTAATGGTTGGACTGGATGATCTTAAAGGTCTTTTCCAACCTAAATGATTCTATGATTCTAACATTACCAAGTCCAGACTAAAACAATTAAGGGTAGACTAGACTAAACCATGTCCCAAAGTGCCACATCTACCCATTTTTTGAACACTTCCAGGGATGGTGACTCCACCACCAATCTGGGCAGCCTGTTCCAATACCTGACTGCCCTTTCCATGAAGAAATTTTTCCTAATATCCAACCTAAACCTCCCCTGGCTCAGCTTGAGCCCATTTCCTCTCGTCCTATCGCTAACTACTTGGGAGAAGAGACCAACACCCACCTCACTACAACCTCCTGTCAGGTAGCTGTAGAGAGCAATAAGGTCACCCCTCAGCCTTCTCTTCTCCAGACTAAACAATCCCAGTTCCCTCAGACGCTCCTCGTAAGGCCTGTGCTCCAGACCCTTCACCAGCCTTGTTGCCCTTCTCTGAACACACTCCAGCACCTCAATGTCTTTCTTATAGTGAAGGGCCCAAAACTGGACACAGTATTCCAGGTGTGGCCTCACCAGCACCAAGTACAGGGGCACAATCACCTCCCTGCTCCTGCTGGCCACACTATTCCTGATACAAGCCAGGATGCTGTTGGCCTTCTTGGCCACCTGGGCACACTGCTGCCTCATGTTCAGATGCCTGTCAACCAACACCCCCAGGTCCTTTTTGGCCAGGCAGCTTTCCAGCCACTCTTCCCCAAGACTGTAGCATTGCATGGGGTTGTTGTGACCCAAGTGCAGGACCCAACACTTGGCCTTGTTAAACCTCATACAGTTGGCCACGGCCCATCGATCCAGCCTGTCCAGGTTCCTCTGCAGGGCCATCCTACCCTCCAGCAGATCAACACTCCCACCCAGTTTGGTGTCATCTGCAAACTTACTGAGGGTGCATTCAATCCCCTCATCCAGGTCATCGATAAAGATATTAAACAAGGCTGGCCCCAAAACAGAGCCCTGGGGAACACCGCTCGTGATTGGCCGCCAACTGGACTTAACTCCATTCACCACTACTCTCTGGGCTCGGCCACCCAACCAGGTTTTTACCCTGTGAAGAGTACACCCATCCAAGCCATGAGCTGCCAGCTTCCCAAGGAGAATGCTATGGGAGACTGTGTCAAAGGCTTTGCTGAAGTCCAGGTAGATGACATCCACAGCCTTTCCTTCATCCACCAGGCGGGTCACCAGGTCATAAAAGGAGATCAGGTTGGTCAAGCAGCTGGCTGGGCCTGATCCCCTGGTTGACCTGCACTTGCCTGTTGAGTTCACTCAATATGAACCGCTACGTAATCTTTCCCGGCACTGAGGTCAGGCTGACAGGCCTGTAGCTCCCTGGGTCCTCCTTCCGGCCCTTCTTGTAGATGGGCATCATATTGGCAAGCCTGCAGTCATCAGGGACCTCTGCTGTTAACCAGGACCGCTGACAGATGATGGAAAGTGGCTTGGTAAGATCCTCTGCCAGCTCCCTCAATACTCTTGGGTGGATTCCATCTTGCCCCATAGACTTGTGAGTGTCCAGGTGGTGTAGCAGGTCATTAACTGCTTCCTCCTGGACTATGAGGGCTCCATTCTGGTCCCAGTCCCTGTCTTGCAGCTGAGGGGCCTGAGTACCCTGGGGATGACTGGTCTGGCTATTAAACACAGAGGCAAAGAAGACATTCTTGTCTGATGCTGGAACTTGTATGGTCTAATAATCATTAGAGAGCAGTGCTGCAGAGACCTGACAATTATTTCCAGCTTGTGGAGTGACTTTGTAGTGTCTTTTTTACCTCTCTGTGTATCAAGTGAAGGGTAACCAACCTCTGTTAATAAAATTCTTTTGATTATCTACTATAAAACATAGATAAAACTTAGTGTCATTACATACAGACTCCCACTTAAAATAAGTAGGATTTTCACTAATTTAACCCTTCTTAAATGATTATTTCATCTTGTGCCTGAAAAATGTCTTTAATTTTTGTCTCAGTGTTTAGAAAAGGGTAAAACCTTCCTGTTCCCTAGCACAGGAAAACAAACAAAACTTCCAGTGTGATTGATTGGAAAAACTCAATTAGCTGTCATGGCTATAATTACTACATAAACACAGTTCTGGGGTAGAGACCAAGTGTGCTGGAGACCCCTTCATGAGGCCTCAGTAAACTGGGGTAACCTCCATAGCCTACTCAGTGAGTGATAAATGGTAAAGTGCTAATGTACGGGTGTCCCTTTCTGTGAGGTCTGCAGGCCCTGTTACACAGTCTGGGCTCCTAAAGAAGGGGTTTAATTCACTGCTTGCAAAATCCCAAAGGGCAAAAACGGAAAAAAGTTTGGAGCCATTGCTGCAGCTGATTCTTACTGCTTCCTTGAGAAAATCTCTCTTCGCCTTTCGGATCTCAGTTCTCTTCTTGAAGCAGACTTTGTCTCCTCAGCATATTGGAAAGCACAAGTTAGGCGCCTAAGAATAAATACTATTTTTGATGGGAGCTAGTTGCTTTTATACTGTTAAAATACTAAGTCAAAAAGCAGCTCTGGAAACCACCCATTCATTTGTTTGTTCGTTCGTTCATTCATTCATTCTCTCTCTCCCCCATCTTTCCATCTTTCTTTTTCTTCCTTTTTTCTTTCCCTCCCTCCCTCCTTTCGTTCCTTCCTCCCTCATTTAAACTTTCCACAAATACCCTTCTTCCTTGAATACCATACATCTCTACAGTAAATTTCCTAGCAGTAAGGCAGCCACAGCTGTCAGGTTCAAAGCTCCTTTCTGCCAAGTGTATCTGTTCATTGATCTTTATCAGCCTTAGACCAGGCTCTAAATGGGACAAGGTGCTTAAAAGCAATTGCAAGAGGCATGACAGAGAGTTTTGATACTATTTCAGGACAGTATTTTCCAGTGAGGTACAATTTTTCCTGATGTATGTTAGCACAGCACTGTCACATGGTAAGGGGTGGTGAGACGTGCTAGGACATGCCTGTAGGAGAGGGGCTGCAAGACTGATTTGCAGATAGGACTCAATGAAGTCTTCTGAGCCCACAAGAGTACTGAGGTCAGTGGCGGGTCACCCACCAATTGCTCTACAAATGTTTGCAGGACACTGGCATTAGTTGAGTTTGATGCTGAGGGATTTCTTACGTCAGCAGCTGTGTGATGCACCTCAAATAATTTAGCAAACACATAGTGCAGAAGATTGCCCTGACTGATGTAACAGAGGAGTAACTTCCTTGTAACTGAGACATAACTTACTGTAGCATATCAGAAAGCATTGAAATAACAAGAACAGCTGCTCTCAAGCCATAGCTGTTTCCAAGTCTACATGAAACCACAGTTGATTAGATTTTGTTTATTTTTCAGTTCAGAGTCTCCAAATGCTGGTTAACTTTGAATTTCCAGATGCGTAATGTGGTAAAAAATGCCACGTATTTTCCTCTTCTGTCATGCAGCTATGTAGTGAGCGCAGACCTGATATTAGAAATCTTCGTCACTGATGCAGTCATTAACTGGTGACAAATGATACCATTTGAATACCTGACAATCAACTGGTCCACACACTCGCAAGTTCACTCACTAAAGTGTCATCATCCTTTATGATTTAGAAAGCTAGAAAGAGTCACAAGATCTCCAGGTTGAACTCTGGAGTTCAAATCTCACTCACCCTGAAAAAAACCTGCTTTTGCTCTGTGCCTGGACAATATGACATTTTAATATCAATTGCTTGAAGGACCCCGGGAAGATCTGTAAGAGCAGTCGTATGTGAGCTGTTCAGCATGTCTAGTTTGTGGGTTGACTTAGGATGCTGGTGTCCTGGTCGTGTGTTGGTGTGCTGTACAGCCAGACTGGGATTCTGGGGAGGGAATGGTGCCTGCCTCCACCTAGGTTTCCCAGGGAGTTAGGATGCAGCCGGAGACACGGGAGCTGTGATGCTCCCCCAGGAGCCATAGCTAGGGCAAAGCCAAGTTAGATGAAGACAGTCTACATGGCTCATTATGACTGGTGCTTCATCTCTTCTAGTGAGTACTGAGCAACTTGAATTTTAAGACATTATGTATATATTAACCAATAGGCTGGCTGTCATGGTACCAGTCTCCTTCCAGGATGGTCACTGCATTCCTAATCTGGGTCATATCAAATCACCCACTTTTTTGATAATATACCCCAATATCTTGGCCCAAAGTGCAGACTCCCACTTCCTTCTCCTCCTGCAGATAATCTCTGCACTCCAGAATCCCCCCTAAATTTCCACCACTTCAGATACCACATTTGGCAGCTGGACAATCACTCTGCATTTGAGCACAGAAAGGATCATAATAGTTGTGAATTATTAACACAGGGAATTCACATCCCCTTGCAAATCCTGAGGGCAGGAGGGAATTAACACAGCCTTTCCAGCTTTCATAAAGAACAAACAGCTCTCATGTCCAAAAACCTGTCCGTGTCTCCACAGCTGTGTTAGCTGGGCTAATGACATATATTACTTTTCCTTGCAAACCCTGAGAACACAACAGTTGTTTGGGTGATGGGAGAAAGAATATTTGTTTTTGCTCCTTTTTAGTTTATTTGCACTATGGTCACTAATTAAAGTAAGCTGAAACAGGAAGGTCAGGGGAGTTCCTCTTTCTTATTCCTTTTTTTAAACTCCAATGTGTGACAACTTTTTTAACTCATCAAGATTTTTTTGGCATGAAGAGTTTAAGGCCAGACCTTGAAGATCTAATTCTTCTTCCACTGAAACTGGTACAACTAATGACTTCAGGTGACGTATTAGTAATGCACACTGGTGTATGTTGAAAGAGAATCAGTGACTAGGGCCAGCATTTTCAAAAGTGTCGAGTAATTTTAGGTGTCTCTATTTTTCATGCTGAACTTGTAATACTTAAAAGTGGCCAGAGTTTCAGTGGGCAGCACTGTATGTGCTGCAGTCTCCATTTCTAAAGTCTGTACTTGAGGACTGATGCTGAAAAATTGGAGTAGGTTCCTGTGAAGAGTTGCAAGAATTCCTCAGGGAACGGGAAGCATGCTACAAACAAGACTCAAGGACCTCCTTCCAGGTGGTGGATTGAAGAGAATGCCTCTGAATGACAACATAGAGAAAATAAATCTGGTTCAAGAGGACTCTACTCTTGGGAATCAAGTCAAAACCACTGGAAAAACCTACCAAGGTGAAGTCTCCCTGATGTTTTAAAGAAGAACCAGATCTATCTGCAGGGGGGTTGGGCTAGATGATCTCTAAAGGTCCCTTCCAACGCAAAGCATTCCATGTTTCTATCTGGTGTTTTTCTATGAGATATGCAGTAGTACATTCATGCCTATGGGACCTGAAGGAAATAAATTGGGAAAGTTACTTGGGAGGTGAGACTATGCACATAGCCGATTACCACAGGGTGCACTTCAAGTTCATACCCTTCTTATCCCATTGTAACTATTTCCTATGTTTTTATCTTTTTAAGCTTAGAGACTGAAAAATCATGCCCTGTTGAATTAGAGTTATAATTACATCAGTGTGAAACTAAGTACTCCTTTATCTAGGCTATGGTTCATTATTTACATAGGTAAAAGTCTTTGAGTGCTGCACTGCCGAAGAGACAATACTGAGTGGAAAAACCACATAAAAGCACTAGGAGTGGTTTGTGACTTGGAGGTAAAAATGCAATTAGCAATCTTCCAGGCTGGATTCCCCCAGTGGAATCGCTAATGTTGCAAACAAGCATTTATCCAAATCCAACTAAAACACCTTGGCAGTTGCAGAGTGTAAACAAAATTATCACCCTTAGAAAAATGAATGTTATTTAAGTAACTGCTAGCAAATTTTTTATGATCTGTCATGGGACAGCAGGAAGCAGAACAGAACTAAGTTAATTTTGCATGAATGATCAGAATGAAGAACATTGGGTGACTTTATATGCACAGCAGGGAGTCTCCACTAGATTTCTTATATTTGCCTAGTAACAAAAACTACACATTTTTTGACTAGCAGGTGTCCTTGACCTTAGTCAGCCTTAATTTGTAAACATCCTTTCTACAGCTGTGTGAGCTTTGAAGTGTCCAGCTTCTCATCACTATCCAAGAGTTGACTTCAGAGCTTTCTTCTGTTCATCTTTGGACTCCTCCAGAAGCCTGACAGTGCCAGTCAAATTCTGTATTCTTGATTTGACATCCTCATCATTGGACTTGTGCTGCAAAAAGGAGGAATGATTATTCAGGTATTTCAGATTGCTAGAGAGCATAGATGAGATAAGATATTTTCATTTGCTACAGTGTGTAGTGTGAAAATGGTTCCCAAATTGGAAATCCTTTCTGTATTTAGAGATATCTATGCCACTCTGACCCGTGATCTCCTTCTTCGTCACAGTCTGTGAGGGATAATTCATGTCTGTCTCCTTTTTCATGTCTTTTAAACCATGGAGGGCAGCACTAATGTATTCCAATTTCTCCTGCTTACTCTGAACAACTCAAATTCAGTTCTGAATTAAGAGTGAGAAGGTATTACAGTTGTGCCTGATGAGGAAGGTATATTCCATCAGCCAGCAACTAGATCGCTGGGAGAATACAGCATTAATATCTTCTCAATATATGTACTTCTTTGAGTTTGGGAGCAAAGAACACATAGTTTTTCTTCTGTAATGCAGGTATTACATTGAGAGTGATATGTATCCAAGTCAGGAAGACGATGGACCCATTTTTCCTGCATCAGCCTTTGGTCTCTTCCACTTTCTTTAGAATTAAGGATATAGATAAAACAATGGGAGCTTCATTATTGACTTGTGTGACACCAGTGTATTCTCCCCATGAGACGGAATGTATTTTGAGACACACATTTTGCTGTACAACATTGTTTGGGCTGTTCAATGACTGGGTCATCACAAATGCAGACAAGGGCAAAGAAGTGAAAAAAGGTCTACTAAGGCAATGGAATTCTAACAAGTATACATTAATTTCTTACCAAGTACACATTGTAGCAGGTCACAAAGTGGTTACTGAAGAAAAAATAAGCTTCTAATTTATACAGTTGTTGTGTTCTTGTCTAGCTTTGTGAGCTATAAAACTGATTCTGTCTACAGGAGGCAGCTGCTGTAGAGCTGATAGGTCCTCTCATTCCACCAGGATACAAGTTATTTGTTGGGCCACTTTTGGGTTTTGAATAATTGTTGATTTTGTAATGTGGGTGGCCTTCCAATCTCACTTAGATTTGCCAGTCTAAGGTGAGGGAAACTGCTTATGGCCACAAAAGCCAAAACAAGGAGTGATTAGAATTGCATTTATCATCTCTTTCAGGATGTTGTTGTCCCACCATGCTGAAGGCAATGCGTCACTTGAACCCCAGATTGTCTTCAAGAAGCATATGCACAGTGGAAATTAGTATTGCATAGGACACAATAAGTTTGCAGCTTTGCCGTGTGCTAATTTGCTCTCTCTTTTTTTTAACCTGTCTTGGTGATAGATAGTAAAATCCTCATCATTTGTTTTGCCAGAATTCTGTTGCATAGTAACTGATGAGCATAAAAATAGCTTGGACTGTCTAAGTGTGACAGATTATGCAATATCTGTAATATATGAATTTATGTCAGATCACAGCTGGAAGAGATTTGGCCTGTCTCAGCAGAAGTCACTGATAAAGTCATGGGTGGTTACCAAATCACCTGGTAGAAACTGCTATCAGCAAACTCATCTATTACCAGTGCTGCATCCTAACCACATTTACCACATTTACCCTGACAGAAGTTTCCTCTTTCTCCCTCCCTACCTGTCCAGTTGCAGATCTAGAGGTTTGGGCCGTGATCTGGAAATCCCTGTTTGTGCCGATCCTGTCCCTGGATCATGCTTTCTGGTCTCTGGTCCCAGGACTGGTTGACATCTGCTGGGCTGCACAGCTCTGACTGGAATCTCGGTGTTCTCTGATGGAAAATAAAGAAATCTATTAAGTGATTTGTTGTGGTTTAACCCCAGTCAGCAACTAAGCACCACACAGCCACTCATTCATCCTCCACCCCCGGCCCCGGTGGGATCAGGGAGAGAATTGGAAAAAAAACCCCAAACCCCTGGGTTGAGATAAAGGCAGTTTAACAGGACAGCAGAGGAAGAGAAAGTAATAATAACCATAATAATGATAAAAGAATATGCAAAACAAGTGATGCACAATGCAATTGCTCACAACCTGCTGACCGATGCCCACCCAGTTCCTCAGCAGTGATCGCTGCCCCCCGGCCAACCCCCCCCAGTTTATATACTGAGCATGACGTCATATGGTATGGAATAGCCCTTTGGTCAGTTTGGGTCAGCTGTCCTGGCTGTGCCCCCTCCCAGCTTCTTGTGCACCTGGCAGAGCATGGGAAGCTGAAAAGTCCTTGACTAGTATAAGCACTACTTAGCAATAACTAAAACATCAGTGTGTTCTCAACATTATTCTCATCCTAAATCCAAAACACAGCACTATACCAGCTGCTAGGAAGAAAATTAACTCTATCCAAGCTGAAACCAGGACAGGATTTTATACTGAGAGTTCTTGGGAAGGAAATCTTGGAGTTAAGATCTGTGAGATCAGTTTTTGTAATGTATAAATCAGTCTTAATGTTTTCCTAGTTGTGTTATTGCAGATTCTTGGATGCTAATTCAACACACAAGAAATCAAAGTAGTGCACACCCACTTATAGCTTAAATCAGTTAAATCTGTAAAATGCCTGTAGACATATATTTCTGTGCAGCAAGTCAAGTGTGAATCTAAATGATATAATGCATTTTTCATGATGAAGTTCATAAACAGATCTAAGAGAGAAACTCTCTTCTGGGACTGTCTGGTATGTAGATGTGAAGTTGTAGTGGTCTGTTAAACATTTGAGATCAAAAATGTTTAAATGTAATTGTTCTGTTGCATTTGTCTGTCCAAATTTTGAATAATTCTTTAATGCATTTCAGATGTAATGTCAGAAAATATAGAGAAGGATATTAACATGAAGAACTGATAGATTTTTACAAGATAGAGTAAAAGAAAGAAAAGCTGTAGGCTGCTACAGTGTTATGAAGGTTCACTCTTCAGTTCATGAAGTTCTGTGGGAAAGTGAGTCTGTAAGTACAAAGACCATATATCTCTAAGCCCATGTTCCAGAAAATACATGTTTGTATTTTAGTAATTCTGACAGAAACCATGACATCATCCCTGCTGGGCAGAGCAATATTTGTAACCTCTTCACACAAGCTGTCCCTTGAGGTTCCATTTTCCACATTGTTAATTGGCAAAAAATAGATTATACCAAGTTCATAATTTTTTACTTCTGGGATCAGATGGTGCTTTCCCCTATGGGATGCCCATTTCAGTGAAAAACAATTAGCAAATGACACAATTAAATTTTTTCAAAATTTTCCATGAGCCTTCAATATAGTCAGTAATAATTAAGGTGATTCTGCACTATAATATCTTTGACGAAATTGAGTGTTCTGTTTCATGATGTTCATCATTCAGCTGGGCTGCATTTGGTTCTCACTTTCCACTGAACAAACACCACTGAAGTTTTATCTATATTGCAGCCCCATCTGCCCCTGGTTCTGTATGACTGGAAATCTGTGCTCATGTGAGGTCACTCTGGTATCAAGCCTTTTCCCAGTAGATACAACTAAGTGTGGGTTTCATTCTGACTAATTTCATCCATCTAAAAGTTTATTATCTACTCTAAGTTTCTGCCGCAGCCAGTGGAGACTGTGAGGCTCCTTTAGAGAATAATTCATCCCATCATAAGTCTGAATATAAGCTGGATGCATCTCACTCTGACTGTATTTCTCTACATCTGCTCAGTGTGAAGGGCATCCACAGGGTTGGCTTTACCTGTGCATCTACATTTAAATGACTGAAGTTAAGTCATAAACAAGTCTGAGGGTCTGAGGACCAGGCTACAGGCTTGCAACCCGTGGCCACCATGGCTTGCTCAGTCCATGGCTAAATACCAAACACAACATGTTTAATATAGAGCTATATGTTAAAAACTTCTACCTATTTTAGCCACCTTCCATTCCGTGGGTCCTGTTTGTGACTGATTGTCCCCAAATGGGTTGAATACAAGCTGCTAGAAGTGGTCTGAGTGCCTGTCCCAGAGGATCCCTGATCTGTCCCAGATCTTCCTCATGCTTTCTCCACTGTATGTCAGCCCAGATGTGGCTAGGCTGTGGAAGCACAGTATGAATTCTCCTTTGATTGTGGCACATGAAACCTGCATGTGCAGTCCAAACTGCACCATGCCTGATCATGAGCACTGTGTTGTTTTATTGCATCGCCTCTAACATGTGCAGAAATATGGCATATAAATATAAAAAGAGTGCTCAGCTTCTAGTCAAATCCTTAGATGGTGCATCATGGCTGATTAGTGTAAGCCTTGCGTTTACATCATCTTGACAACATGTTCTTACTTACTATGCTGGAATTAAAGGATAGATCCAGCCTCCACATATGGGGTACATATGCTGTAAAAAGGGCAATTTCACTGAATTGGCTTCGTTGAGTAAATTACTAAGGCATGACACTGATTATCTAAATGCTAGCCTGAAAATTAATAATATAACTTTACAGGCTCATTTGCTGCCCAGGTGAATTTCACTAGAGGGGCTTCAAGCAGTGAAAGTGCACGTGCATGTGATATATAAAATGCACCTGTTGAAATAATGTTTCTTTTCCTAGATGTTATATTACAGGGGTATGGACTAATTTCACTTTTAAAAATCCTACCCCAATTTAAATGCCTCCCCCCACCCCCCAGCTCTCTTGTTGATCTTAATAAAAATCTCTTCATTGAGGGAACTGGTTATTAGGGGAACAAATGAACTGCCCATAGTCAGGAGCACATATATAGCACTTTTCATCCATACATCTCAAAGCAATTTGCAGTAACAGGGCATGTATCCCATTTTGCACATGGTGAAACCAGAAATTCAGAGACTCCAGAAGAAAGTCATCACAGAAGGCTTAAAATAAAGTGCTGCTTTTTTTTTAAGCATTGCTTTTATGTAGTAGGTGTAATGTCTGTGCATAAATGCAATCATGTAAACAGAGTCCCTTTAATGTGTGATATGTACTGCCAGTACTGGGAGGAGTAAGAGAAACAGGAAAGAGCGAATGTTTTTTGCTTGTTTTGATTACTGTGAGTTCAGCGAGACAATCCATTCCTCCTTCCTCCTTCAATTCCTCTTTATGACTCTCACACAAGACTGGTAAGAACAAATGGATTGCTGTCAGCAGCCCGTAGAAATGAAAGGGTAGTAGAACAAATTATTTTTCCACTTGATCTTCGAAAATAATTAATGCTAAAATTTTATTGCAGCATGTATTTGTATCAGTCTTTGTTAGAAATTGTAATGCATCACATATGGTTTGAACAACAGATGTTGGTCTATTGCATTAACATTTTCATTGGTTTCTCCTCAGGGTTGATACTTCATGTTTCTGAAAGTTTCAGGATTACCTCCATGTGCAGAAAATGCCCCATCTTATCGCTTACCCCAGGCTGGTAAAACAGCAGGCACGTGTTAGTGGATCCGGCTGAAGGAGGGCAGGTGGAGAGCAATGGGAAATCTCTGCTTGTTCTTGCACAGTGATTTGCTTTAGCTGCCAAGCTCTGTTAAATAAACAGCCTGTGCATCAAGCAGGAATTTCACTTGTACAAGGAGGTTTTTCTTTGAACCTTTCCAGGTGGGAATGTGTTCTGGTAGAAGGCTCTTATTTAATGTTCACACTGCCCAAAGGCCACAGTCAGCACCTCTGTGCAAACTTCAGAAGACTTAGTCCCTGTGTTAAACACCTCATGGTCTAAGCACGCAGCAGTGCCCGATGTGGAGTGAAGTGAGCCCAATGGATGCCACCAAGGTGACAGGTGCCTGTCTTGCTAGGTGCAGTCACTTCCCTTATTAATTCAGTGAACTTATGTATTTGCTTTGGGTCTCCGGTGTCTGGCAAGGAAAGGGCAGATGGTGGGTCTCTGGTGTCTGGTAGAAACAGGGCAGATATCTGGGAATACCAAGAATAAGGACATGGAGCACGTGAACACTGCCAGTGGGAGAGAGAAAATGAGGACCAACATGGCAAAACAGGTTGGAGCAGAAACTCTTCTGCCAGGAAGATAAAGTCTCTGTTAGTTTTCTAGTTTCCATCACTTGTTATGAGAGGCAGTGACATCCACTGGAGTAGAGAACAAAGGTGACAGATGTCTCTCTTCAGTCTTGTTTTGCACTCTTACCCATGATAACTTTTCTGCTTCCTTCTTCTTGGAGGTCTGAGGTCTAAGGTCTTTTGGGAAGGCTGTGAAGAGCTAAGAGGGAGTCCAGGAGGACAAAATGGCTATAGTCCTCTAGCACTACAGGAATCAGAAGATCTGCAGACACCTCATGTCCCTGAGCTAGGGGGGCTAATTTTTAAGTTTCCAGTCTCTGGGAGATGCAAACAGCTTTAAGTTTACCCATTAAAGCAGATTATGACCCATTGCTTTATTATGTCATCAGAAATTATTTCTTCTGCCTGTAGTATGACATCTCTTTTGCACATCTTCCACGAGGAAAGCCATGCAGAAGTTTGGGCACAAGACAAAACACAAAGAAATGAAAGGAGCTGCGATGGCAACGTGCCTCAGAGACCAAGTTGACCTTGAAGGCCACTGCCCAGCCCTGACTCCTCTGCTGAATAGACAACACACCTGTAGATATGGTCTCCAGAGCTGTCTTGAGCACAGGCTCATGCAGCTGGTCAGGGGACAGCCACAGACACCTGGATGTAGGGCAGACTGCCAGCCCAGCCCAGCATTAGCTCATCAGCTTTACACTGAGACCTGTGAGACCTGGTTAAGGTGGCCCACACCAGTATTCCCGGATGACATTCATGCATTGAGGGTGGTCTTTGTCTGCTGTACCTCCACTAAACAGCCATGAAGTAACCAGCAGAGCACAGCTTGGGACCGTCTGCTGCAGACCATAGCAGGCAGTCAGAGTAAGTGGGATTCAGCCTGGGAAAGCCATTCACCTCTTGGCTTTCCCTTTTTTCCCTTTCTTTTCTCTCTCCCCAGGTAGGGATTTTATTGGAGACAAGTAAGAGGTGAGGGAAAACAGTGAGGGCAGTCCAGTGGCTCATAGAGGAACTCCTTCATTACTGTATTGCTGACAAATGTTACTGAAGTGGCCAGCTCCAGGGGGTATATCAGGATAAGGATCTTAGCTGGCAGTGTGCTTCCTTACCGATTCCCAGAAATTAACAGAGTTTAGGCAATAATTAAGTACATTCAGTACCGTATGTCAGAGTATATTGTAACACACAGAAAAGGGGACCTTGTTATGCTTCATGCTGCAGTGTCTGAGGCACTTCAGTTCAACACCTCTCTTTGCTTATTCACTTCACATCAGAAAAAGAGCAAAATGTTACCTCAGCCTGGGGCCAAAAGTTACTGGCATTGATTTCAGTGCAGTTCTTTCATGTGGGAAGGGTGTGGTGACCTATTGGCAAAAGCAACCTGACAAACCTTGAAGACATGCGTTCAGCCTTGCAACACAGATAGCATTTTCCCTCTCCCCTTTCCCTGCATCTAACCCAAGTGTAAAAGAGTACCTGGACGCTAAGGAGTAAGGTGGTGGCTGCCTGGGTGGTGCCTGTGACCTTTCCCTCTGCGGTGTTGGCTTGTGAAACTGGCTCGTGTTTCCTGATGGGCTGTCTGGACTCTGTCAGACCTTTGACTCTCCTGCTGTGCAGCGTGTTTTTTGGAATTGCTGTGCAGTCTTCTATAGTCAGCACTGTCTTTAACTTCTGTGATATTTTTTAAGATATCAAAGGAGCTGTTTCAACAGGAAACTCCAAGCACATAGTGGAAAAAGAGCTATAATTAGGCTCTTCTTTGCTGGTAGCAGTTCTGGATGTTGGAATCACATCTGGGTTATGCCATAGTGGGACAGAGTTGGATGATTTTTTGGGAGATTACATACTCTTAATTTCTACAAGTGTATCTCCATGTTACACAACCAGCAAAACCACCCCAGAATCTGTGTGGAAATGGTTTACTGTACATCATGGACAGACTGAATTCCTTGTGGCCAGAAAGAAAAGGTTGAAGGTGGTGATGGTCAGAAGACAGCACCTGTATGATCCTTAGACTTCTTTTGGCATATAAAGTCTTTAGAGTGAAAACAGATTTTACTTCAAGGGTGATTTGTGTCCTCAGTGGAAACATCACCTACATAAACTCTATTAAATAATTCCCCTCCGGGTCATGATCCCTGATCCTCAGGCCAACCTGCTTGTGCTCAGACTGCTCAGGGCATTTGATTCCTACAGGGTACCATCCCCTCTGCTTTGCATTTGACTCTGGGTCTCCCATAGGCTCCATGTGGTGTCACCTGAGACAAAATTATGTTTTTTC
Organism: Pelecanus crispus; assembly: GCF_030463565.1. Lineage (NCBI taxonomy): Eukaryota > Metazoa > Chordata > Aves > Pelecaniformes > Pelecanidae > Pelecanus > Pelecanus crispus. Next base: position 161,756,930 of record NC_134644.1, on the reverse strand, counting down.
TTATTCCCCGCCACGTCCTTCCCCAGTGTGAAGTTTCCAAGAGAATTGTGCTGCAGATTGCCAGAAATATGCTATGGGATGTAAACAAGGGGTTGTGCTGCATGCCCTGGGGTGTGACATGAAGATGCACAGCCAGCTGAAGAGCACTGCAGGACTTTGTAAGGCACAGGGAAATGAACCTTATCCATCATCCATTGTAGAACCTCGATTCAGGGGGTCCTTAGTTTCAACTGTCTCCAGATCTACAAGTCATAAGCTTTTTTCTAGCTGGTTCACTGCAAAACCAGGGAGTAAATCAGCATTTAGGCAGTTTGTATGATTGGTTTGGGGCCCAAAAAATAGCTGGGGAGCTCTTACTTGAAGAGCAACGTAGGGTGAAGCACGGGTACATCTATCCTGTGCGCCAAGCAATGATTCAGACATTTTGCAAGTGAGAGCTGGCTTGAGCTGCCATGTTCACTGTGCAGCAATGCCTGGGCATCCCCATGAAAATGATATGTGAGCAGCAGGAACTCTTAGCTCAGCCTTGCTGCTGTGGCTGCTTGGTTTTTGTGCTCTGCAGTAGCTCTGGGTATAGAGTCTCACAGGCATTCCCTCAGATGAACAGTACCCAACTTAACTAGCAGTTCAGGCTCAATATAAAGACATAAAACCAGATGTACTGGGCCAGAGCAAATGGCAGTCTAGCCCAGTATTTTGTCGTGGACAGTCTCAAATGGATGCAGCTAGGAAACTGTACACAATATCACAAAAATAGAGAGATATTTTCTCAAATGTCCTCCCAGTCTTCAGCAATTTACAGCTCATCATCCTGCCAAGCCAGAGGCACCATTTGTATATTTAATTGCCTTTGATAGATTATGAATCTCTCCACCCTCCTTGTGAACATGTGTGATCTTTTGGCACCTGTGACACCCATGGCGAGGAGCTCTGCAGATTGAACAGCTTCTGGTGTGAGGAAAAGTGTTCTTCATTTGGTCTGAACCTGCTTCCAGATAATTTAATTTTATAGCCTCTATGTCTTGGTATATTCAACAGGCAGTGTATATTCAATCTGCATTGATCATCTCCCTGATTTTGTAGAATCCCATCAAATCCCCTTCTGGCTGTCTTTTTCCAGGATGAAGAAAGACTGTCACCTCTCTTAGGTACTGCTTGTACAGAAGCTGTCCTGTGCAGCTTGAATGCCTTTTATTATCTTTTGTTAGCCTTTTCTGAACCTTTTCCAGTCTATCATATCTTTCTGTGGCTGGGATGTCAGGAGACCACACAACACAACTTTCAGGACACAGATGCATAGACACACACAGTGGCAGAGTGATGGATTCTGGTTTGCTTTTTCCTTATAATTCTTAAAACTTGTTTTTCTTTATAACAGACCGTGGCACTGAGATAATATTTTCATGGAACTGCCCAGTTATAAGAAAGCTGCTGTCTGCTCTCAAGAATTGGGAGATTTCTGCCACCAGCTCTAATTAGTTTAAAATGCCCATTGCAAAATATTATATTGATACAGGAAATGTGAGATAATTCATCAGTAAATTCACTTTTCTTGTACAGTAGAACCACATGACTCAGGTAGAAAAGAAAATGACCAAACAGTAACTAATCAAGCATCAATGCAAAACTACAAATTGCTCAAGTGTTGATACCTTGCAACTGAGGTTAATCAAGCAGCAATTAATCAAAACAGATTTCCCTGATCATATATCTCTCATCTTTTTCTAGGGGTATAAACTTTTCAAATTATTTGACTTGAAAAGGCATGGTTTCCGTGGTGTTAAGAAGTCAACTTATGACACATGGTTTTCCAACAAAGGCTCTTTATTTTAAACAGATATACAGAAAGTAGCGAAAAATAAGCTCACAGACATTGGTTACAGAAGTGGGCAAAATGCAAGTATGGTTCCTTTAAGTAGCTTCAGAACTGTTTGTCAGAAATCCTGAACTCAGAGGTCCCATTTCTGCTATTCCTGCCTTTCACACTCCTACCTCAGCAGGGCAGATGAGGATGCTCGACCCTGGGCCATATTTCCCTGTATTTTGAAGAAACTTTCATTTCTCAGTGATGGGAATGCCCAGCACATTTGATGACAAGAAACTCACCTTCAGGGATGGCTGTGCCGCTCCATCTTTGTCACAGATGAAGACAGAAATCCTTTCAGAGGGTAACCATGATCCAGTGGCATTTAGTTGTACTCAGAGGGGCAGAAGTACCAGAACTAGATTTAACTCAGTAAACTGAAGTCTGTATATAAGCCTGCAGTGGTGCAAGCTTCACTGGTAGCTGCACAAGCTACTTCAGGGTGTTTGCCAGCAGGAAGCTTGCCAGCGTTGCTTGTTTAATACTAGTGCATTGGGCTACAAGATGCCCTCGGACCTCAGGTCTGCCATGGGGACACCCCTGCAAGTGGGAACCTCTGGGAGTACCCATTCACTCCAACACACTCAGCTGAGCGCCTGTTTTGCTCGTGCTCTTTGCCAGCTGATGACAGACCAGGAAGCTGGGTAGCCACATTAAGCGGATGCTCAACCTGAAGCAATAAATCCCTGCTGAGAAATAAGGTATAATAACTCGGAGCCAGCATTAAGAAAATGCGGCTATAGGGCTTCTGGGCTGCAGCTGGCTTGCATCCGGCTGGCTCGCAGCGTGCACAGGGCAGCACGCAGCTGTTGCCATTCTTTGCATATTGCTTGTATAAAAGGATCTCCAAAAAGCTTAAAATTAGCTAACACTCATTGTAAGAGCTCTAATCACAGCTAGTTACAGTCTGGCTTTGAAAGAGCTCTGCTACTTTTAGCTCAGAATCTTTGGGCACTGAAGGCTCCATCTGTTCAGATATTTTCAGCCTTTCCCAAGGGTACAGGTTCCTATTAGCTTTTACCCAAAGGACAAAGTTCTGCTCAGGGGTTATGAGTCAGGTCTGTATGTGGGTTAAGTCCACAGGTATCTGCTTCACATGGCCAGTTTGTGTGATAAGAGCTTTGCTCTGTTCCCTGATGGACACTATCTCCACTGGAGGAACATGTAAACTGAGGCAGGAGGCAGTAAATGGCATGGTGAATCAGTCTGACAAAAGGTGAATTTATCTTGGATAACCTTGACTTTGCTCTTATCTTTCAGGCTTTCTATTGAACACACAAAAAAATAAGGCTATTAAATGGATCATTTGAACTCATCTGAAAAGTCTATGTTGTTTAAGTGTAGTATCGTTAATATTACTATTAAAGTACATTAGTAGCACAAGGGTCCTCTCAGGTTGTGCTTACTTATGAAATACGAAGTTCAAAACAGTCCCTGTTGCAAGAGACCTCACAATCTTAGCCCCAATTCTGCCTTACAGCCTGCATGGAAGGGAGGTACTGCCTGCCCAGGTAGCTGCATGTACCAGGGAACTGGGCACACATGGACTGTGGGAACTGGTTTGTGCTTACAGCCCCATCAGGAAGATTTTGAAAGACAGATGTTAAGAAGCAGCAAATGCTGGTTGCACAGAAAAATAGATAGGAACCATGTAGGTAAGTGAGGAGCATCTGCATGTCTGACACAGCTACAGCAACATGCTCTGTGGCTCCTTGGTGCTTTTTGTGCAGGGTTTTCTGACCAGTTTGGAAGCTTTCTAAAGCTAAATTTATCAATTTATAAATTTATCAATTGCTATTTTATATATAAGCAAGTGCAATTTGTAAGGTATTGTATGGTTTCCTGGATGGTTTGCAAAATGAATTAGTAGGTTTACATGCTTTAAAAAGCTCTTAAATTCAATATATGTCCAGTTCTGGTGTTTTTCCACAGAAAGCTTATGTTGAGGGGCCAGGAATTTTGTCATTATCCAAAATTATCAGCCATATTTGAAATACTTGCTTTACAACGCTTTGGCTGTGTTTACATGTCAATTCAGTAGCCAAGCCAGGAACTGGCCTTGTGTAACAGATTGCCTTTTTATAAGGGACATGTTCTCCAAAGAGCAATTGCTGTTTTACTTCCCTACTTGGCAGCTGGTTTATTAGGAGAAAAGGGACTCAGAGGGCTGTAGACTGTTTCTTCTGCCCCTCTAGTCCCCTAGTACCGCAAAGCCCGGAGTGCCTTTTCCCATTTTTGTGATGTGATTGCACTGGCCAGCTTCTCTGCTGCTGGGAGCAGGGTCATGTCACACTAACCCAGGGCCAGCATCGCTGTTGCTTTGTTCATCCAAGGGACCTCTATCCCCCCGGCAGGAGCCCAGGCTTTTTTGTGTGTGTGTCTAGCCTCATTTCTCCACCCCATGCAAACCTTTAAGGAGGCAGAGCTGAGAATGGCGGCACCCAGGGGACAGTGATGGTGACATGCCAAGGGCAGATCATCCTGCTAGCAAGTGCCATAGGTGTGTCATACCTTCCTGGAGATCAGCTAACACCCAGCCAGTGTCTTGGTTGGACAGCTTCTCCCCAAGTGAACGCTTATGACTGAGAGGGATTATGTTGAGCACGTTTGTAATTGATTCAGTACTGTTGTGTGACAAAACACAATAGCTTTGTATGAGGCTTTAATACAAATCTCTTGCACTAGCAGAGCCTAGTAATTGAATCAATATACAAGCAAGGCTGGAGAAGCACAATGAAAAAGTTTGGTTCCAGGTTAAATGTAAAACAGATGTTCCCTGACCCTCTCCGCTTCCCGCCCTGCTGCCTCCCCCTTTGTCCCTGCCAACTGCAGGCATGAAGTGCTCCTAGTTTAAAATGACAAAGAAAAAGAAAAAAAGGGAAACTAGAAAGCAATTGCATGATTCTTTGGCAGTGTTAACCAGGAGTTGTTGGTAGTTGAGAGCAAAGCATCCCATTTGTCGGGGCAAATGGCAGTGACTCTGAAAGGGTCAGGAGGGGGTAGGTATTACTGGGTGTGAGGCAATGAAGGAGGAAGGTAGAGCCCCCCAGGAGTGGCTCCTCTCGCTCAAAGTTTGCAGAAGGGGCTTGGGTAACTGGTGGTGGTTGTGTCCAGTGGTGCAGTGGCAACATGCACAGAGTAGGCTCTACAGCTCCTGGGGACCTTCTCAGTGACCCAGGGTGGCCCCAGGTCACAAAAGAGAAGCCGAAGTGGAGTCTTCTGGCATGAAGATTTCTTGTGGTGGCTCTACTAGAAAGCACTGGAGGTGCCAAGGGGCTGGGCTCACCCCACAGAAGAGGGACTCTGGCACGAGTCTGGTGATGCTCCTGCCCAAGATGAGGACAGAGGCATCAAGGAAGGTGGTAAACATCAGTGATGGTTCCCATTTGGGAGGGTGTAAGGAGGTGAAACTGCCCTCCCTGCCTGCATCCAGGGGTGTGAGCAGGAAACCTGTGCATCATGTTTTGGCTGTCCAAGCACTTTAAACCAGGAACTGCTTACTGATTTTTGTAATGTTTCCAAGAGCACAGGAGGAGCCAGTGTAAGAGTGACGGTTGGATGAGTCCCTGTCCCCTGTTTCTGAGTGGCATAGTCAGTCTTGGTAAAGAGGTACAATCCCTCCTGGATATTTCTCAGGCTGCTTTACTTGGGTGTCACCAGACCAGGCTCATTCACTCTTAAATTTCTCCTTGTCTGAGTAGCATTCAGCAATCTTTATTTTCCTTGGTTCCTTCTGTAGCCCAGGATCAATCTATGCCACCACTGCCATGGAGATGAGATGTCAAAGCCCTACCAACCCTGGTGTACAAGGATTAGGGCTGATTTACCATCCCCTCAGCTCCCTCTGGTTTTCTTTTTTCCGGTCAGAGCAGTGAAAATTCTCCATCTGTGGTAGTGAAAGCACATGAACACACCTCTTTGGATAAGATCCAACTAGCAGCTGCTCTTTACCCTTCTTAAACTTTCTTTACCATGCTTAGACCTATGGCTCCTGGACTGGAGTAATACATGAGAAATCAGTCTATCCTCAGTTCTCATCCAAGGGTCAGCATAGATTTGCTTTACTACTTCAGGCAAGTTATTTTCCTTGCCACAATCTCTTGCTCATGTTGAATGATACCACTCTACGGTAGCAGAATAAGTCTGGGTACCTGTGATTAGAGTAAGGGGAAATGCCGATATTTAGGAATTTGATGAAGGAGGGCCTTGAGAGCAAAAAGTCAGCATAACATCAGTGAATTGTGAATTAATTTATATATAAGTAGATTGAATGGGATGGGATCATCACCCCAAAATTTCTGCCTGGAGGGTGAATCGTTCTCATTTCAAGCTATAAAAGGGGGAAAAAGGCCTAACAATGTTCCTTAAGTGACATATTTCACCACTTTTTATTGAATGATTTGTATACTGAAGTATTCTCAGGAATGGTTCATACTGGTATTAGACTAATCACAGTCAAACTCATTTAAAAATAAATTAAATAGCTTTTGTGTCTTCTTTGCGCACTCTGGCTGAAAACATGGGACCTGGGAAGAACTCCCTGGATCATGAAAGAACATCACTCCTGTTCTTATTTTGCTTGTTTGAATGCAGTTTCAGACCCTTATGTCTCCCCTAGAAATTTTTTTTCTAATGCTTTCCCCATTGTATTCATGGACAGTTTATAATCATTTGATATTCTGCCACCACTGTTGTTTACCCTAAACAAGTTTCTTTTTTTTTGATATATTCTCTGTGGTATTTTTAAAAGGAACTATCACATCTTTTCTAAACCTGCATTTGGTAAAGGTAAACAAGACAGACTCTAGGCACCCTCTGTATTGAAGATGGATTCCCAGCTTTGTGACTGGGAAATTTTGTTAGCATCCTCCCAATTATTTTATGTATGGAGCTGATCTAATGAAGGAAGGTGTGCTTGAAGCTGGTACTTCAAGAACGCCACTAACAACATCCCTTTCCAGAACAACCTATCTTGAAATTCTTTTATCATTCTCCTTATTTGAATTAAAATTCCCTACATGACAATGTATACATTGCTCTTCAGAAATTAAGATAGTCATATTTGTATTTTCTTCACCTAGAAAAGCAACTATTTTACCAAAGGAAAACATCAGATTTGTTTTTTACATCCAACCTTCCATAGAACAATGTTGTATTTTATCCTTTCTTTTGGTCACTTAACTACCTTTTCTTCATGTTTCTCTTCCTACAAATCTAACACAATGTTGAAGTTAGAGTAGCAAAGCTATAGTTGTTTAGATTGCATTTCTTTTATGTCTTGAACACTGGCAAGGGTTTTCCCACTCTCCACTTATATTTCAGTGTCCTTGAGTTGATGAATCTGTTAAATATCCTTGACCTGTACTTTGTGTGATAATTTTCCTATGTTTCTCCATGGAGACTATTTGCCATCTCCACACAAATTGGAATTTGTCAAGATGTTTGAAGTTAGTGTTTGTTCTTGATATGGTGCTTTCCTTTTCCATCCATGGGCTCTGATTAGTCATTCTGACTTTGTCATCATACTCTGTATCATCAATGATGTTGAAACTGAGACAAAGTTTTATGTAATTTCCCAAGGCTGCTAAGATTATCTTTCATCTCAATCTCTACCCATGCTGCTACACTGCTTCTTGGTTTTCTTCCTTTATTTTTAATTCTGTATTTTATTTGTATGGGTAATGAAGCTTTTGTTATTGATTTTAGTATCTCTGGAAGGTCTGGTTTGGCTTGTGTTTTGGCAAAACTTTTTGTGCTTGTGGAGCTCTGACTCTGTCATTCTGCACACACAAAAAAAGTGTAAATCAGTTAAGAAGAGATTTGAGGTCATAAACCAAAGGTTATAAAAAATAAAGACACAGAAGAGGAGAGGTGGCAGAAGTTTATTCACACTCCCAGCCAAATAGGGTAGGGTAGGATAGGATAGGATAGGATAGGATAGGATAGGATAGGATAGGATAAACTACATCAGTTGGAAGGGACTAATGATCATCTAGTCCAACTGCCTGACCAATTCAGGGCTGACCAAGTCAAAGCATGTTATTAAGGGCATTGTCCAAATGCCTCTTAAACACTGACAGGCTTGGGGCATTGACCACCTCTCCAGGAAGCCTGTTCCAGTGTTTGACCACCCTCTTGGTAAAGAAATGTTTCCTAATGTCCAGTCTAAACCTCCCCTGGTGCAGCTTTGAACCATTCCCAAGCATCCTATCACTGGATACCAAGGAGAAGAGATCGCATACGAGAAGATCCAGCTCTAAGGATGTCAGAAACAAGCCAGAAAAACAAAGCATGTCTCAAAACAGGGTTTATAATCATCCCACAAAAATCACACATCTACTAAGACACTAAATAGATTTCTAAGATTCTGGGCATAATGAAATACATCTGGAATTCACTCAACAAATTCAAAAAGCAACCTAAAATACTCTGCAGAGGGAAGAGAGGAAGTCCACCACAGTCACATTTTGAATTAGCATCACAGTTGCAGTATCTGTGAACAGAGTGCTTCCCTAGATAATCATTCAAGGCTGATTTTACATCCCTAAATACATCTGTAAATAACCCTTTTTTGTCCCTTGTGGAATATTTAGGTAAACTTGAAATGTCTTATTCAAAATCACCATTTCCCTTTTCTGCTTGTTTTTCTAAGGGAGAACAGAATTTGCCTGTCATTTTTTTTTGCACAGAGGTGGTCTTGAGTTAGAGACAAATTGCATCTGAAACGACCTGTCTCAAATTATTTCTAGTGCTCTTCTCTAGTGCTCTTCTCATAATGCACTTACAGACTGATGCCCTACTCTGTGAAAATCATTGATTTTCATGGAGCTTGTTTCATGCTGTTAGTGAATAAACAGCCTCTAGAAAGCTGCATTAATGTAATGTTAGGACACTGCAACTTTTGGAAAGCTGTAAAAATAAGAAGTCCATCATGACAGGATGAGCAGCACGAGACCTTCAGTACATACAGCCTGATGACAAGCTCCAACTCTGCCCGAATAAGAAGTGCAGGGAGAGCTGCCTGAAGAATTTCCCAAGTGCCTTCCCTTTGCTTGTGTTGAGAGAAAGGACACACTGTAAAATGATCATGAAATCAGAAAGTTGCAGTCTTTTCTGTCTCCTGGAGACAACTTCAGCATTGGCTTTCCATTAACCAAATGGACAATGCTAAAAGAAATTAACTACCAAAAAGGCATAGTGGAGTAGTCTTGGTTGCCATTATAGAGAAGGTCTCAGCAGACATGTCATTTTATAACGAGTTGGAAATAAGGAACTAGAATACCTTGTTCCTTCTGAGCCTCCAGTAAGTTCAGCATGTTTTAATGCCATGAAACTGGAAGGACTTTTACTTTTCCATTATTTACTTCCCAGATGGCTTTAAAACATTTGCACAGTCTATCCAGGGCTTGCTCATCTATAAAAATATGACAGCACTGTCTCTTTATCATACAAGTTCTGTTGAGAGAGAGATAGAGAGATATTCATACATACATATATATGTATTGATATTAGAACATTTCAAGTTCCTCCCCTTAGGGTATAGCATCAAACAAAGCCTATCTCTGTCTAAAATTTAAACCCTAAATCCTGATCAGTACCTGCTACCATTTTTCAGACATCCTCAGAGAATACCATATAATTTCTTAGTAAACAGGTATTTAATGCATACAAAACCTGCTGCAAACACCATTGATGTATGTGACATTTGGAATATCCTGAGTAACTTTCAGATAAAAGCTGTTAATTAGAAACCCAGCTGCTGTTCCTAAGATGGATTTCTCATGAGGTTCAATATAATATCTGCATGACTCTGCTTTAGCACACAGACTACCCCATGGTTTCTCCGCAGAGATGATTTTTTAGACTGAGCAATGCTTCTCTAATATTTTCCCCACATCACCTGAGCTCTGCAGAACTAAGGAAAAAGGCACTTCTCCAAAACATTCAGAGTCCCATCAGACATGAAGTGATATAGAGGGCTTTGTGTCCAGCCATCTTCCAGCTCTTGCCTGGCACTGGTCTGGTTGTCAGCAGTTGTGGAAGCTGAACTCTCTATCCCATACCAAGAGTGACCTGTTCCTCCCAACAGGCCCATGTCTTGGTCTTGTGTGTGGTGTTTTTAGTCTCCACATGCTTTAACCACCTCTGCCCCATCCTCTGGTTTGTGTGCTTTTGGAGGGGAGGCAAACAATTCAGTGTCACCTGTGTGGGTTACAAGACTTACTCAAAGGCTTCATATTTCCAGGCTGATATGGGAAGACACTCCAGAAATTGTCCCAGATTGCAAATTTAGTGGAAGAACTTTCCCACAGTGCAATTTCTGGAGGAGACTTATTTCTCATCGCCTGAGAAAAGGACACTACTGGATTTGTCTGCGTTTTCAACACAACCTGATTGCTTGCCTTAACTTTCAGCCTGGCTAACAAAGCACAGCAAACAAGCCTTATATGATTCACACGGTGCTTTTCTAAGCATCTGTTTTAAATCACCTGAGAGTTTGAGACATGGTCCAAAGTTGGCAAGGTGGCAGCCAAAATCACATCTCACTAACTAGTTGGCTCAGAGAATGTGGGCGGACATGAAATTATTCATGTGCAGCATTTTTCAGAGCTTTTATGTCTGTGAGCTTTCCAGACTTGAGCTAAATGGATTTACAGGAAAAGCAAATGCAGCAACTAACACACTCAGCACAATCCCATGCAGCACTCCATGGTGGTACAGATCTGGAGGAGGAATCTTGTCTGGGACACTGTGTTGTCCTGAGCTAGTGGAAAAGCAGATCATTGCCAAGAATCTGGAAAACAGCATTTTTATCAACTCCAAGCAGGCAGAGATGGAGCAATTGAGACATTTTTGTAGCTGAGGCATTTCCCATGGAAAGCTTGTGTTCCTGCTTCAGACTGTTAACATTGCCACCAAACCGGGACAAGGAAACCTCCTGCGTGTCAGTCTCAGAACTGACTTAAGAACCACAGGAAACCCAGTCCCAGGTCCTCTGGTCTTCTTTCACTCCATCTGCAGCCACTGCAGCACTAGGATTACCTCATAACACTTAGGGGAAATTTTGGAGCTTTTTCCTGTGAAATTTCTCTTTGTTATAACCTCTAGAATTCAAGATAGATAGCAACTAAGGTGTCTTCCTATACATGTACTCTGATAACTTCCACCAGGCGACCATAGGCATTTTCAAAATCTTATGCTATGTGCGTGGATCTGAGTAAAAAATGATAAATATATTTATTTTCAATGGCATGAAACAGCTACTGGGAAAATATTTAAATTAATAGTGTTTGTATAATATTCAAACCTCTGCTCCTCTTTCAGGAAATGAGAGCACCTGTATAAACATTTGATCTGGAGAAGTTAAAGGTCATATTACCACTACATAGTCCATGGCCTCTGAAGGTTAAAATATCCTTTTACAAACAAAATATCTTTGCCTTGAAGAGGTTGGGCAGGTATTCCCTTGGCTGCTGTTGCAACCTTTGGCCTCAGTCCTACAAACACTTACACACATGCTTAATTTTAAGCATGCAAGTATCTACTGTACAGCTCAGAGAGGTATGATGAGGTTCCACTTATTAGTTGTTGAGTGCTCTGATGTTATGATGTTGAACACTCAATGCTTCCCAGTTCCCTGGTTATTGGGATTGCTGTAGACTCAAAAAAGACAACGCAATCCACAGACTCTCTGTAACACAAAGAAACCCCCCAGTTAGTTCTGAGATGAAACTTCAAAGCAATTGACTCAGCAACCAGTTCTCGTAGGAGTTTTTTTCCTAACATGCCTTCTCAGGGTGTCAGCTCTTTAAATGAAACAAAAAGTACTGTAGTTATGAATTAGCCTTTTTTTTGAGTAGGTACTGTGTACTACATTTTATTTTTGGTATTATTATGTTCGTTCTTTCTATGTTACCCTTGAGGTGTTGGTTTTAGCTTCTAGTTGTACAGAAGGAGCTTTGCAACAGCTCTACTCTTAAAGTAGATTCTTAAAGTGATATTTTTGAAATGCCAGAGTGATTTAGGAGTCCAGTTTCCAAGTGGTGTGGGTGCTAATATATCTAATTTGAACTTCAAACCTTATTTGAAGTCAGATGCTTTGAGAATATCTTTGGATCTGATCTACCTTTTAGTGAAGAGTGTTTTCTTCTCAGATAAGGTTTTGTAACTTTTCTGGTCACACTTCAGATACATTATATTGTCTCATTTCTACCTTCTATAATTTTTATTTCCTCTTACACATGCCAATAATACAAGTATAACAAGTAGGCTTACCAGACTGCTGAGTTCCTGGAATCAAAATGCTTGTGATACCTACACTGAAGTTCACATTATTGCACTCAATATGAGTTGAGCTTTCCAAAGGAAGGCAAGGCACCTCAGCAATAAAGCTTGTCTCCTGGACCAGAGTGGCTCTGTGGTGTTAACCAAGCTGTATGGCTGAATATAGGCCAGAAAAAACATGGTTCATTTTAGTGGAGAGATAAAACTCACAGCTGAGGTCATTCCCCCAATATTTGTAAGACCCCACTCTGATATCTGACAACTCATATCACCCTCATATTATCTGTCCTTCAAAAGGACAGACCACCACCAAAGGACCAACCACCTGGAATGGGTTGCAGGTGGGTGCCCATACTGGTGCTGTCTCCAGTAGAGTCATATATAACTAAAAGATTTCCACTTTGACCATATTTAAATCACTTATCAGAACAAAATAAAGTTTCTTGGTAAGATGCCTGAGTATGGTTTCTCATTTTTTGGTACCTAGGTGTAGTGAACTTTTTAAAGATCGTGTTGGCAGATTATTTTAGTACTCACTAGGTCTAAGTGTCTCCACAGAGCAGTTGCTGAAGCAGCTAGGGTATCAGTGCTGAATGCTGCAGTTGCACTGGTGGAGAGTGGAGGTGAGATGACAGGCTTAAATGCTTAACAAGATGCTGCTAGGTGGGAAGGAGATAAAGGGCAGCTGCCCTTAGCCCTGCTGGTAAGCTGCCTGTGGCTATTTTTCTCCCCCCCTCCCTCTGCCATTAACTTCTGCATATTTTCTAAAGGACTGATATTTCTGCAGTATAAAATGTACTGGTGGTGTGAACTCAGCTTGTCCTGGGGATCTTTGCATCTGTTACTGCACATTAGAAATGATCTTGCTGGGTTTTTTTGTGGTGTCTCTGCTACCTCACATTCATTGCCAGAAAAAAAATAAAACTACTCTGGCTGACTGCAAACATCTGCCTATTCAGTGTCTCACTGAGGCAATTGACCTTCATAGCTTCACATTCAGCTTATTGGTGCAGTGAAGATCATGCTGATTCCTTCTTTGGTATCTGGAAGTGGTAAAATAAATTTCTTTGCTCTCTGAGACATAGTTACATTATTTGCATGGAGACTCCCTTTGGCAAGTGGAACACTATGTCCCCAAAGAGGTCATCAGTTCCAGTATTAGCTGAATTTTCTAGTTTGTAAGAATCTGCCAGTGAAGATTTCCTGTAATGCTGCGATTTGCATACCAAAAGATGCCACATTTAACTGCCACATGCATATCACTGGAAGGCACAGGTTCTCCTGATCACATTGTGTAAAATAGAGAACTATGATTTCTAGTCCTCTTTATACATATTTCTTGCATTTTTCTGAGGTTCAGACATGAGCTAACAAGATATACATTCTTAGAAGACAGCTGTCCTCTCCTGGATGTAGTGGTTCAAGAAAGATACCCATCTATCTAGTTCAAGTCTCTAAAACCACAAGTTGTTTAGGTTTGCTAGTGTTTCAACTGTCTTACAGAACTTTTTACTTTCTTTTAGCTAAGTAGAATTGAAGAATGGAAGTTAAGTTGATCATTTAATGAGACTGTGAGAAAAAAGAACAGTTGTTAGAGACATTGATTTAAAAATATAAGAAAATGTTAAGGGGGAAAAGGCACATTTTTAACCTTGAAATTTAGTACAATTGACAAAAAATACATGAACCTCTGAATCTTGAAAAACCTTGGTCAGCCTTAAGAAGTTCAGAATTAATAGGTCTGCTGGTGTTTCTCATCTTCTGCAGAATTTAACCCATGTATCTTTTGAAGACCTTGCTTACAGAAGTAAAAAAAAACATTGTGGAACAATTGAGCACCATTTTTCAACAGTGAAGAGACAGAAAAGGAGAAAAATAAGTACAAGACTGCATTTGCATCTTCCTGCATGTTAATATTTATCTCAGTGGTGACAGATCTTCCCTTCCTTTTTTAAATTCTGCTCAGATGCCAAATAAAGGAGCAGAGAAGCTGCTCTGTGCATACTCATGTTGTCCCTGCAGGACCAAAAAGGCAACAATGAGTTGGGGAGCAGATATTTCTCCATATATAAGGCTAGTTGGAAAGTCAGTAAGCCAAGCCCACTGTTAGGGATGTGTTTGTGCCCAGCTGGCTGGCCAAGGCCATGCCTAACTGATATAATCTAAACCTAAAGACTAGGGACGTTTAAAGTGTGTAAGTATGCATAAATGGTATATGAACCTCCTGCTGTTTCCAGACCATGGGATTGACAACAATAAGGCAGATCAAGCTGTAAAGCATTATGGAAACCTGCTGCTTTTTTCGATTCATAGTATTATCTCCCTGGCATTTGGTGGACAGGACCACAGGGAGTCATTATTGTCATGTAGTAATTGAGAGGGAAAACCTGCTCTTCATTAAAGTGATGTGGAATGAATTTTGCAGGCAATGATGTATTTGTGTTGGTAGCTTCAGCAGCTTCTCTGCCTTGTAATAACAATGGTGCCGTAAATAGCGCTCTGAGCCACAAAGCCCTAGAGTCATCCCACACCAGCACCTGCTGCTCCAGAATATCTTTTCAGTTACACTGAGTCCTGTTCATTAATAGCTGGGCACGGCTGCACTTATTTTCCCGCTTGTGTTGGCTGGGTATTATTTTCTCATAGGGGTAAGGCTAAAGTTAATTTATTCCGTGTTAACACATGTGAAAGCACAGTCACTGAGCTAGAAATGCTGGCTGAGAAGGGACAGTGCACCTCATTGTCTTGGGCTTTCTGTTTTTGCCAAGGGGGGAAATTTTCCAGAAATTCTAAGCATAACTTACCTTGTAAACTGAGCCTTTCAGAAGCTCCTCACTCCAAACTCACTGCTATCTTTGAAAATAAAAAACCAGCCTTTGGCTCAGTGCTTCTGAACCTTGCACATCTGAGACTGAAAATTAGGCACCTGATGTTAACTACTGTGTAAGACCACCATGATCTGGAAAGCCAAGTAACCCCAGACATACCAAGACATGCAGTCGGCCAAATGCCACGTCTGCACAGAGGCCAAGCTCTTACCCATCCACAGCTTTCCCAGAAAACCAAGCACACATTTCCATGGCTCATAAAGCTCAGTTTGAGATGCTGTGTGATAGCAGATCTGGGCTTGCACACAAAACAACTCCAAAGGGTGCAAAGAAAGTGGAAGCTGGGTTTAGAAGAAAAGCTTCCAAAGTATCCCATGCATTTGTCATATCCTGAGGGCATTTGTCATATCCCAGATGGCTGGAGCCATGAATTTGGCTCAGTAGCATATTGGAACCTATTTAACAAAGGACAATTATAGACTAACAGTAATAATAAAACTAATGAAAAGCTTGTGCCCTATGAAGAAGTGACAACTGATTAAAGCAGATAATTTTGCAGATGTCTGAGAAAGTTAAAATTGTTAACATAGATTTAATGTAAGAAAGGAGTAATATTTCCAGTTAGAGTATTCCACATGGATGTAGCTGGAGAAATATTTCCTGATGCCCAGAAAAACAGATTCTTCTGTGATGCGTCTTCAGCATGGCTCCATTCAAGGGAGATAAACCAGTTCACACCACACTTGCAGTGCTGAACAGGCAGTCAGAAGTTAACAACAGATAAATCGCTGTTGGTACATATCAGTTTGTTCTCTCAATTGCAGGCTGCAGGTGGTTTTCTTAAGCCCCCTTCCATTCACATCAGGGAGAGCAGATTTGGTCCTTTTACCCCCAATAGGACTGCAATTTACTGGGAGGGGAGGGCACTCTGCACTTCTCAGTAGGGCCTCCCATCACAGCAGGACCTTTGTCTGCATCCTGCATAAAACGCTCAGCTAACCTTGTGGGCAACACTTGCAGGATGAACTGTATGGCTCTAGGGTTTGTCAGAGCTGTACTGAAACATTGCAAAATGTGTCACTTTGAAAAATGTTTTCCTAAATATGCAATTAAAGTGATGACAGCTTCCTAGAGGTTGCAGTGTTACATATTTTACAACGTTACGATGTCTTTGTGCTGTGTACCAGTCATTTATGTGCAGCTAAACAAACTGTGATGGAAGAGGTTTAAGTATTCATTTGAGAATAGGTCATTATAAGTACATCCATATTTATGATCAAGATGTATAGGACTGCATTGTTTCTGGCTGCATAGCTATTATTCCTCTGTAATTGCAAAAATACAGCCTGCCAGTTTTGCTTTTCAGTTACAAACTTTAATGGAGCAACTAATCTGATTTACCTTTTAACAGCTGGGAACTCTGGAGTTGCTTTAAATGCTTTCTGTTAAACACTTTTCTGTTTGAAACACTTTTTCATGATGGTGACTTTTTATGTAGATTGCTGACAGAACATGAGTTTTGAATAGCTTTTTCAAATACCAAATTATATTCAGTGTACTGTCCAGGAGTTGCTCTTTAAAATCTGCTGATTGAATGCATAAATAAGTGTCCAATATGAACAGAAAACATCTCTCATTATCTGTAGCCTGATAATCTGTATATTATTCAATATAATACAGTAGTTAAGCCAAGAAGTAGAAATACAAATTTTACTTAAATTCCTAAATTCACAATCTTTTTCTATTTTCTTCAGGTGCATAGTACCTTATAACCATAAACTTTGTTATTTCTGAGTCCTGGGGAGATCTAACAAGCCAAGTGTGAAGAATTATATCAGCTAATTTTGACGTTAGGAGTATGTACCCTAATGTAGTTGAGAATCGATTGAACTTTCTGCTTTAAATGTCAGAAATAAATCTGAAGGGAACTGATAAGTGTAATCTAAAAGCTTTATCTTTATGCTCAACCGTCTCCTTCACATTAGGTGATTAGGTATAATGAAGCTATATGTCCCTTAGAGCCACCTACTGCCATTCATCCAGAGAGCTACAGAACCTGGATCACGTATAATGTACCTGCTGCTTATTTCATGTGCCATGTACCACAGAAGTGGAGAAATAAGTTGCATGCTTCCATATATATATATGCACATATAGGCTATTAATGTATTTATGTTAATAGCCATTACACTTAAATACTATTCCAAATAATATCCATGTAATATAACTCATATTATTTGTTAATATTAACTAGAAGCCAGATTTATGACACAGTGAGATGTAGAGCATGTGGTACCTTTTAAAATGCATGACTGCAACTAATTGCTGTATGTGCGTGTGGTGTCAAATCTACAGAGGTGACAAAACCAGAACTGTCAAGAAAATTGTTGGAAACCTCAGCATTTAATTGGTGGAGTAATCAGTTTCTAGTTAGAAATTATGACTCTTCCTGACAGGCTAGAAACTTCCCAATGTTTCATTTGGAAATACTGAAAAATAGAGCAGAGGGTTATTCCACTGCTTTGTGGCTGCTAATCTTTTAGAGGAGACATTAAACCTCTGAAAGCATCTAGTGCGGACAATGTAATTAAAAGGAAATGGCAACCAGCTCCCCAAAGCATATGATCTTAGGCTAAGTTTCATCTGCCGTCTCTTGAAGAAGAATTTCTTTGGGCCGTTGAACTTGTATGAGAACCCCTGATACTTGGAGTCAGTCAGAAAATGTCAGCAGTATCCTAGAAGACATGAGAGATGACTGGATTCAAGTCGCATCAAAGAAATGGCCGCTATCTGCACTCATTAGGATATTCTGCAAGATACACTTGCAAGAGTAAGGTTTCAATCTCCTCCTGTTCTGTTTAGGAGCAACTGTGCTGTTGGAAGTTTTATAAACCATGAATAAAATCCAGAAAAAGGAGGAAATCACATGCCAAATCACAGCTGTCCCATATTTCCTCTGAGACAGAGATTCCCAGGAGAGGGACTTCTGCAACAATGTGGCCTCATAGAATAGAAATTTCCACAGAGAGAGGGAAAATCTACCAGTTCTCTGCCAAGTTTGAGCAGTTAATGTTTGGAAGCTCCCACAGGGAGTGCAATAAATAACCTTGAGAAAGAGACCCTTAAGGCTGGAGCCAAAGGAATTCCTCATATTGGAAAAAAAATTGCATGGAAAGCCCCTTCAGTGACAGGACTGGGAAGACTGATCTTTAGTGAAGAACTGTGACTGAATTGCACCAAGATGGTAAAATCCTTCCCTTTCATTCAAGTTCAAACATGTTCCCAGCTGGAGTCCATCAAATTGGAAAGTGGATACAGTTCAGAAGAAGATGAGGAGTTATGGAACTTATAATTTTCTTTCCTGAAATTTCTAATGACTTTTTTTCCAAAGAACTCATTTACTACTTTTGTTAGATGATAAAGATTGAAACAAAAATGCACAAGAGAAAAATAATGGGAGAAGGGTAAACTGGAAAAAACTAATCTCAAGGTAAGCTACATCTGCTGGTTTCCTTTTTTCCAGGCTTCCAGACTGGTGTTGGGAAGAGTTTTGAATTTGCTCGTTCTGCCAGTGTGATTACTTGCATATCTTTGAAAACAGATTTACACATGTACTTAGAAGACACTTCTTGAAACAGGAATAAACAAGTGTTTCCTCCATGGTATTGCATGTGTGTGTGCACAAAACATACAGTTCCTGAGTAATGTGTAGAATAAACAGTATCCATCTGTTTGGAAGATGATTATCTTCCACTTTGATACTGTCTATTTGGGTGCTTGTCTCTATGTGCTTTTAGAAAATGCACTGACAAAAGAAGTGTTCTGTTTATCTGTAATGCATGACACAAGATAAACAAGAAGATGGGATTCCTCCTTAGAATCATAGAATCATAGAATGCTTTGGGTTGGAAGGGACCTTTAGAGGTCATCTAGCCCAACCCCCCTGCACTGAGCAGGGACAGCTTTAACCAGATCAGGTTGCTCAGAGCCCCATCCAACCTGACCTTGAATGTTGACAGGGATGGGGCCTCTACCACCTCTCTGGGCAACCTCTTCCAGTGCTTCACCACCCTCATTGTAAAAAATTTCTTCCTTATATCCAGTCTAAATCTATTCTTCTTTAGTTTAAATCCATTACTCCTTGTCCTGTCACAACAGGCCTTATTAAAAAGATTCTCCCCATCTTTCCTGTAGGCCCCCTTTAAGTACTGGAAGGTTGCAATAAGGTCTCCTCGCAGCCTTCTCTTCTCTAGGCTGAACAATCCCAACTCTTTCAGCCTGGCCTCATAGGAGAGGTTCTCCAGCCCTCGGATCATTTTGGTGGCCCTCTTCTGGACCCACTCCAACAGGTCCATGTCCTTCTTGTGCTGAGAGCTCCAGAGCTGGACGCAGTGCTCCAGGTGAGGTCTTACCAGAGAAGAGTAGAGAGGCAGAATCACCTCCCTCGACCTGCTGGCCACACTTCTTTTGATGCAGCCCAGGATACGGTTGGCTTTCTGAGCTGCAAGCACACATTGCCACCTCATGTCCAGCTTTTCACTTACCAGTACCCCCAAGTCCTTCTCCGCAGGACTGCTCTCAATCTCTTCATCCCCCAACCTGTACTGATACCAGGGGTTGCCCCGTCCCAGGTGCAGGACCTTGCACTGCCTTGTTGAACCTCATGAGGTTCACACAGGCCCACCTCTCCAGCTTGTCCAGGTCCCTTTGGATGACATCTCGTTCTTCTGGTGTGTCAACCACACCACTCAGCTTGATGTCATCTGCAAACTTGCTGAGGGTGCACTCGATCCCACTGTCTATGTCATTGATGAAGATGTTAAACTGCACCGGTCCCAGTATGGACCCCTGAGGGACTCCACTTGTCACCGGTCTCCATGTGGACATCGAGCCATTGACCACAACCCTCTGGATGCGACCATCCAGCCAATTCCTTATCCACCAAACAGTCCACCCATCAAACCCATATCTCTCCAATTTAGAGAGAAGGATGTTGTTGGGGACTGTGTCGAAGGCTTTACAGAAATCCAAGTAGATGACATCCATTGCTTTTCCCTTGTCCACTGATGCAGTCACTCCTTCATAGAAAGCCATGAGGTTGGTCAGGCAGGACTTGCCCTTGGTGAAGCCGTGCTGGCTGTCTCGAATCACCCCTCTGTCTTCCATGTGCTTGAGCATAGCTTCTAGGAGGATCTAGGACTGTAAAAAAGACTCAGGTCTCATCTTGACAATATTGAGGTAAAAGTGCTAAAATCAATGATACTTCTTTAGAAATTACAGGTGCAGATTTTGTCTTCCATATTCCACTTTATGACATTGCATTCTCTGTCACTGCACTCTCCATTTGGCAGAGCAAATACATCAACTTGCATGTAAATACCATTTCTGTCAGCATCGCTATAGAGGACTGAGTGGAAAGCTGAAGGCTTGTCTGCAATTGATTATTTTCTCCAAGTCAGTCCCACTTCCAAATAAGAGAAAAGGAAAATGAATAATACTAGGAGAACTTCCTTGGGACTCAAGATTTTAACCATTTGCCAACAATAAAATACCCAAGTAAAGAAAGAAGAGTTTACATCAGTATGATTCCAAGTAAGTATTTAGGGCCAGAGCAGTACATTACTGGTAAATGACCATATCCAAGAACACTTGGGTGTGTTAGAGACTTACTTTTTTATTTCAAAATGATTGTGCCATGGAATTCTATCTGGCTGAAGAAGTGTTCTTGTTACTACTGAATAAGAGGGGCCAACGTGTTGTCTCAGCCCTGTCAGCTACCAACTTTGCTCCTGTAAAGGCAATTATTGAGAATACCTCCTGCAAGAGGTATGTGAAGATGAAGAACTCCTTCTGTGACTTGTCTACTCACCAAAGATTACTTTACAGATTCTAAGTGATCTTTGTGATCTGAGATTTACAATACAGCAACATTAATGTTAGGTTTGCAGAATAACCAAGGACTCTTCTCAGGGGTGTTCAGCTAAGGAAATAAGACCTCAGTGAGGGGAAAAGTTGAGCTGTGGCTGTGATGACAGCTACGTAGCTCATGATGTTCTTCACTCTTCTGCCAGCAATGTGCAGACACTTCTATTCACATAGCTACTGCCTTTTAATGCAATACAAGTTGCAAAAGCAAATAAAGCTTTAAAGGTGCTTCAGAGTCTGAAGAATTGTTTAGGAGAATTGAATTATAGTTCTGTTTTTCTGATAAGATCTTGTCACCCTCTATTTTTTCAGAGTAGTTTCAGGAGCCACAGAATTTGTCACTCCCAAATCTTCAGTGTTCATGGAGTCCAGACTTCTCCTAACAAATTTCATAAGCTTGTGTTGGTGGTGCCAGTGAAGTGGGCCATTGTGAGAGCACTGATCATTCACCCCAGCTGAATTTGTTGTCACTAATGCAAAATGTGGGACTGGGGTATGAGGGAGGGGTACCGAGTGTGGTCTGCTGATACTGTTCATATCTTTAAAAGTCATTACAGCCGTGATGGGAAACCCTAGAAGAAGTACAGCATGTCAGCAGAGAGCAAGAGTCACTGTAAGTGCTGCATGCCAGACAAACCAGCATTTCCTCCCCAGCTGTTCAAGCCACCTGGGTGTTTCCATGCAGAATAGCAAGATTTGCTGGCAGGCTGTGGTCACATCACCCAAGAAGAAAATCTATAATTTTTCAGCTCTGAAAAAAGTCCCCTGTCTAAGTTTTAGGAAATCTTAATTCTCAGATCTTCTTTTCCTGGAGTCTTGTAAGAGTATATCAGAAGATTCATCCCTTTGCAGACAGAAGATAAAAGGGGATTCCAGCAACCCCTTGAACATCATCTGTTTAAGGCCAGGAGTAGTGGAAGTGCCTTGACTCAAATAGATTAGCCATGATCATTAACTTAACTCCACTCTCTCCCAAGGAAGATGACTTATTTTCAAAATTCCCAAGCATTAACTTTGATGGACCTCTAAGAGAAATTTTATTTTCTTTATTGAGATGTCTTTAAATTTGACCCTCTTTAAAGTGAACTGTAACAGGACCTGGTGCTAAGAGATGCCAAGAACTGACCACCTGCTCCCCAGTTTTTTCTGTGGGAAGAGGAAAAGAAAATGACTCTGTCTACCAGAGCTGTAGAGTTTAGGATATGGTAAACTGGACGTCAAAGAGTAATGCTTTTTCTTTCAGCTCTTCATAACAAAAATGTGCTTAAAATTAAAATTCAAAGACTGTGCTCAAGGCCTGCAGAGATTATGAGATTGCAGAGCTAGGTGCTACTGTATCTTGACAGTGTGCAAAGATCAAAGTCAATTACTTCAGCAACCAAATGGGGGTTTAGAAGTCCAGCTTTTGGCATGTACTTCTGAAAAAACTTGGCCTGTGTTAAGTATAACTGAAAGGAATGCAGATTTGTAAGACAGAAGTCCTTGCCCATGGGAATATTGTTTTCCACATGCAAACAATGTGTTCATACACACTGGTGCTTAGATTTATAGTTCCTTGATCAAAGCTTTTTTTTTTTTGTCAGAGCATCAGTAAATTTCATTCCAGCATGTATTACCCTAAGTACTGTGTATAAGACATTCGAGGTATTTTTTCACTCTTTTTGGCACAAGTCGTCTCTCAGCTGAAGCTCTATATCCAATTTCCAGGCCCACACTTCCATGAAGCTGTGGACAAATTGTAGATAGTCCAGAGAAGAGGAATAAGGATGACAAGTCTTGAAAAACATGACCTTTTAAGGAAGGTTTAAATGATAGAGTTTGTTTAGTCTAGAGGAGCAGAGACTACAGCTGACATGATAACAACTCTCTGATATGTATAAAGTTATTATGAAAAGGCCAGTGATAAATTGTTCTGTGAACATTTGGGAGCTGGACAAGAAGCAACTGACCTTTCAGCAAAGAAGATTCAGGTGAGATTTTAGGAAAATATTTTTTTATAAGCACAGAAGCATTGCAACATGCTACTGAGGGAGCCAGCGAAATCTCCTTCTCATGCAGATTTCATGACAAACATCTGTTTGGGATGGTCTTGGCAAACAGGAGACTTGGCGTCCAAATAAGGGGATTGTCTAAATGGTCTTTGAAGTCCCATTCTGGTTTACTTTCCTGTGCCTGTAAATTTTCTTTGTGCATGTCTCTTGTTTGCACACTCTAAGAAATATGATGGTTTTAAAGCTGGTGATTTGAAGGTGTACATTTGGATAGCTTCAGTCTTGATATGTTCAACCCCTGCCACATTTCCTCATCTGGTATTGAAGTCATCACTGGACAAGGTGACCTAGCAGGAGCTTCCTAGTGTCTCAGCAAGCCCTGGAGCATGTCTTGAAGGCCCGTGAGCCACCAGAGCCCTTAGGGCTAGGTGCCAAAGAGTCTTGTAAGGCAGTTTAAAGCAGTCTTTTAAAGCCTTCAGTCTGCCTCTGCTTTCTTGTGTGCTTCCTATAGCCTAGCGTAACAAAATGAAGGTGCCCTGGAGTGCAGTTCCTACATACAAGAAACAGAGCTACTGCAGGTCTTGCTGTACCAAAAGAAAGCTGAAAGATTTCCTTTCTTCATGCAGGAGAGTGTGATTTGAGGTAGGTGGGGATGGAGGGGACTCGAATAGGTAACGCTGAAGATTTGTGGGTTTTTTTCCTCCTTTAGGTTTTAATGGCTCTGTGACTTGCTAACAACAAAATACTAATGCAAACACTTCCTGCTTTTTAGGTTGCTGTAGGGTGAGAATAATGGGGGAAGACCAGTACTTATGTTGCTTTGACACTGTAAATGATTATTTGAGGCTCTGAAAATGTCAGTGACAAAGAAATGCTGCTGGTTTGGTTTCACTTGAAGCTTCTGCAGAATTTGAATAGCAGAAGTTGTCAAAAAGACATGTTTTTCATGAAAAATGTGTTGTTCATAACATTTGCTTTTTAAGAAGACAAATGAACCATTCTGGAACTTTTCTGGCATTTCTGTGACTTTTAAAATTTTACTATTTTTTAACAAAAAATGAGTTCTCACGTATTCTAATTTTCTCAGTTTATTGTTTTGTGAGTATTATTTAATCGTTCCCTCCTCCAACTTCCCTTTTCCCTCATTTTGTCATAGGATTTTCAGGCCCTGCAGCACCCCAGCAACT
This sequence comes from Pelecanus crispus, assembly GCF_030463565.1. Classification (NCBI taxonomy): domain Eukaryota; kingdom Metazoa; phylum Chordata; class Aves; order Pelecaniformes; family Pelecanidae; genus Pelecanus; species Pelecanus crispus. Next base: position 161,732,851 of record NC_134644.1, on the reverse strand, counting down.
GTCGGAGTGATAGCATGTGTGCAAATATGTGGTGCTTATAAGGAGGTCACTTGCTCCACTTGGTCTTTTAACTGTTGGGTTTGTTGTTTTTTTTTCCTTTGAAACTCTCTCTTACACCTTGTTTCTGTTATTACTCCTGGTGTAGAACTGGCCACAGCTGATACCTGTGTGCTGCCAGCAGACCACTTTTCCAAACTGGATCTGTAGTCCACTGTAGCAATGTCACTTCCTGACATACAGAGAGGATATACTAATTCTGATTTTTTCCCCCAATATCTGTTTGAGATTTCAGAAAGCTGTCAAATCTTTGCTTTTACTGTAAAACCTCTTTGCTAATGCACGACATGTATGTGGTTTGCTTAAAGCTGAGTATTCAGGACTACTGAGTAGGCACATCCCTCTGTATTATGTCAGATTTTAAATGTGGTGAGATTACTGCTAAGACACCTTGAAATGAAATCCTGCCTTGCACAAACATCCTGGCACCATCTGCGTGGGGTAAAATAGAATGTCTCAGGGTAGGTTTCCTTGTAAGATGGCCAAGCTCAGACTTTGAATTGTTACAATCTGTAGAGCCTTGTCACAGAAAGAGCCTTACTGGTTGCCCTAAAGCATCTAGCAGCAGCAGCTCTCAGAGGCGAAATCTCTCTTCCTCTCCTGGCTGGAGAGTCTGCATAAAATGCATTTGCTTGCAGATGCTTGTGGTTGACTTTTATACAGTACTTTATAAAACTTGTGCCATTCACCCAAAAGTGAGTAGAGGGAATCCCTCCATTCTGAATATCATAACAGATATCCTTATCCCAGTATCTTTCTGAGCATACCTCCTTTCTTTGTTGGAGCTATACTAGTAGATGCTGTAGGCTGACTGTACATAGCCACTGATCCTACACTGCTTCCAAGACATCATGTGTTTACTCAAGCTGTTCTGGAAGGCTGCAATGTTTTATGACAAATGTTTTCCTTTTGATCAGTTTCACTCTTCCAAATGTCTGTTCTTTGGTCTATGACTTTCTCCATATTCCTTCACTTTGCTTCAATTGCCTCAAGGAGCCTGTGCTTTTGATAAATGTGCACAAAGTCCATATAGTTGGCTGCTTCTGTTGGTTGCTAGATTTGTTTCACACTTTCTCATCCAGGCATTTCTCAATAGCTTGTGTCTTTCAGAATTTCCTTGATGTTGAGTCCTGGTGACCTCAGTCCTGGTGGACTCCAGTTCATCAGCCTTTAGCCTGCCATTCACTTGCTGGCACCTGGTCAGGGTTTGTCATAGCTGGATACCATGATCTCCAGTTGCCACATCATTAGTGTCTTGCTTGATACATAACAGGCCAACTAAGAAGTCTAGCTGATCCCATTAGTCTGTGCAAAGTTTTCTCATCCTTTCACTCTTCTTCTGGCAGAGCCCTTGATGGTATCTGGATTCTCAGTAGGTATCACTCTGTCTTTCAATCTGGATTGCTCACCTGGAGTCCATGCATGGCTCTGTCAACATGATTACTGTCAACATTATGTCCTTTGGTTTATTTTGGTTTACCTGCCCCTGCAGGTTGTAAGTATTTTTCCCAGGACTAGATCTGCTTGCTCCCATCTCTCCAGTGAAATGGATTAGGTGTCCTGTCTCCTAGAAGTGTGGGGTTTATTTTTTACAACCTTTTTAATTTTTGCTTGCAGATGCTTGTGGTTGACTTTTATACAGTACTTTATAAAACTTGTGCCATTCACCTAAAAGCTTTACTATGTATGAACATAGTAAACATTTCTTTCCTGTTCTAAGCACAAATGAATCTCTAATTTCATTCTGCTCTGTCTCAGGACTTAAGTTGCAACAATGAACATTACTTATGGAAGTGCTGCAGCCTTGATGGGCTTTGTTCCCATATGCACACAGATTCCCTATATATTCTCCAAGATCCTCCTTTCTCCAACACCTACTCCTTTCCCCAATTTCCATGCAGGGGGCTTATTTGTCCTGTTCAATTTCTGCCAATGACTTCTCTAGTGGATGTTAATGAACAGTTTCCTAAGGAAGACTGTGCATATATTTTATGGCAAATAAAATTTTTAATCACCTATTGCATCAGGAATATAGGAGTCTCCTGTGGGAAGTGAAGAGTCATAGTTGTACTGAGGTCTGAATTATCACTTCATTTGAGCATAATAATGCCCAGCTTCTCTCTGGCAGGTTAATTTTTCCTTCTGAATTCAGTGTATCCTCCCACCCACTCTCTTGTCCCTCAGAAGATGGCCCTGTGCCATTTAGTTCCTCTTTCTGTTGATTTACCTTTCAAATCTCAGTCATAAGAATGAAAACCAAGGCTTTTTTTAAAAAGGAACATTACCTAACAAATGCTCAACGGGATCACTTGGGCTTGTCTTTATCTCATTTCATCTGCAACTCAAGCCTAGAAAACTACTGCGACTTCAGATGTCACTTGAGGTTATGCTTAAATCTGAGCACAAATTTAAGTACCTCCCAAGAAAATCACTTCAGTTCTATATGAGGCAGGTGTCTACTGACTGTGTGGAAGAGCCACAAGTTTAAGAATAATATTCAGGGACTTCTACATGCCTGTGAAGGAACTTCCATGCAGCAGGTCCCAGAGCCCAAGTGAGGAACCCTTGTAGTCAGAAGGACTCTGGGTAAGTGTGTGGGGGTTCCCACAAAACACTTTTTGCAGGACTGGGGCCTACATAAACAACAGAAGAAATTTTTCTGCATTTCTGGCTCATCACAGTGTGTTCCTATCAGTGGTTTCAGAGAATGAACAGGTCCAAAGAATGAGGTAAAGTATGCACTTGATGCTTCTTTCCTGATTGGAGACATGGAAATGGATGTTGATATGTTGGAAACTGTGAAGCATGCTTCCTAACCTAAACTGTTTCCTGATTCTCATGTGACTTGGAGACAAGTAAGCAGATCTTCTCTGCTTGCACTCCAGTGGTATTTAAATTACTGAAACTGCACAGGATGGTTTAAATTAGCTCTGAACAATAGAGCCTATTCAGGCTTTTGGTGAATCCACTAAATCCTTTTTGGCTGGTTATAAGAAGTCTATATTTGTAAATGAATTGATTTTCCTGCCATTTTTATAATGTTAATAACTGAAAATAGTTTATAAGAGTGTATTTTACTACACGATTAATTTGTTTGTTCCAATTACCAACTTCCCAGTAAATATTTTTACTGAAATTGATTGTGCTATTTTATGTTCATGCTAATTAAATAAAATCTCAGAAACACCATCTACTAAAGTAGAGGATATCCTTTGGTGGAACAAAGTCTGCCATGATGCTGGACAGAATATGAATTCCTGGTTGGGTTTCATGTACTTCTGTTGCTCTGCAGGCTGCAGTGGGAGTCACTGCCTGTTCTGATTTAGTGGTATGAAAGATAAGAAATGGGAAGACTTCCTTGAACTACAGATTAATTTCCTCACTCAGCCTTTCTTCCAGCTGGGGTGGAAGAAAGGTGTACCATGTGCTAGAGAAAAATGGGGTCCCGTTCTTCAGCATGAGTGTTGTCACACTGTTAAAATCACTGCCAAAGTCTCATTGAAGTAAACTGACCAGTGTGAAAGGCAGTTGGCTATGTGGCCATTTCATACATGAAATCTTAAAAATCAAGAGTACACAGAGGAATAAAGGGTACTTACACACAGTGGATAATCCTGCATGCAAATTGCCAGTTTGTCACTTGACTAATTGCTTTTATGTGCAATTATTTGAGTCATTTGGACTGAATTGAAAATGAAATGGTTTCCAAAAGAGTCTTTCACTGATCACTTTGTCCTCTTCCCAAAGATGTGAATAGTTGTGCAGTTGCTGTCCTTTGCCCCAAAGCTGACTCTGTTTCTGATGTAGTTTTTTATATTTGGACAGTGCAGAGCATGGAGGATTTTGGATTTGTATTTGGGACAGCTAGGTGGTATCGCAGGGAAAAAACTGTGATTGTCCTACTTCTAACAAAATCTTTCATCAGAGAAACATATTCTGTCTTTTGTGAGTGCAGGAACATGAAGTGAGAGGCCACATGGAGGTTGCAGTGGATACAGAATAGAGCTCCAGAAGATTTGGGAAAACCAACCAAATGTCAAAGTTACTTTATGTTACTTGTTATTTCACTGAGTGAAAAATATGTTTTGAACCTATAGAATGCCCATTGCTCTTTGCCATGCTCTCAGCATGGCCCAAAAATTATTACCTACACACCAAGGGTCTCCCAGAAGCCCCTGTGGAGGTTCCAGCTTCTCTTTTACTCTTCCTTCTTTTCCTGCTGCTGCTCTGAGGAGAGTCTTTCAAACTGCAGGTTTCATTGCTCCAATTGAAACCACAGTGGGAGGTTGTTAGTGTTTGGCACTGCTGAAATCAACAGCCTGTTTGAGAAGACCTTGGAGTTCTTTGTAGCTGCAGGCAGAAAGCAGCTGGTTTTGCTGCAGAGGCTACAGCATGAGACGCCTTTGCTCAGCAGCTGGCTGCAGCCGATGCTGGCTACTGCTGCAAAGTCTTACTCTGCCAGCACAGCCTCCTGCTGGAGATGCCTTATATTAGCAAAATTTGTTCTTTGATGTACTTTATCACCTCCATAAATGAATTTGCTATATTGCTAAAATGGCACAGTTTTGGGAAGAGGGAGAGACAGATTATATTTACAGGTGAGTGTTTGGATGTATTGGGTTGAAATATTGAATGTCTTTGTACTCCAAAGTGATGGACTTAAGCTGGCAAAAGCACAATGTCACTGTCAGAGAATAGAAGACTGTCAGAGAATAGTAGCACAGGAATTTTGATATCAAATCTGGAAAGAAAGATACATACATATGTACATAAACTTATGTATGTATATGCATGTATATATGTTTTATAATACTGATATGTGTATAAACATTTTGTATAATATGTATGTATATATGTTCTAAACAATATCTAAATCAAAGTCCATCTTTGCTGTAACTTCCTTGAGACCATCCAGAAGTACCAACCTATCATGAAGACAGATAAATGGAATATAACAATATAAGGTTATATGTTCATGTACAGTTTCACATCATGTCTAAAACCCAGAGGTGTAGTTAAGCACTCTGGTCATGCTCAACAGGTCATGAAGAAACACAAGATTATTATTTGCAAAAGCAAGTGTTGTGTCTAGTCACTGTGCTTGCTAGAAAGGATATATAGCAAAGACAGATCTTTTAAAACAGGTTTTTTTTTCATTCAGAGCTAGCCAAATGGGTTGATTCACATTTAGACACCAAAGAAACAGAAAAAAAATCAGTTGTTGGTTGGGAAATCTATTTATAAGTGCTACAGTTGGAGTCTGGCTTGGAGATTTTGGGACTCTTAGGTTGACTATATTCACAGTGTATCCTTCTGGGATTCTGAATGGCTATTAGAAATATGTGTTTTCTAATGACCCCTTTATGATCTAAAAGAACATGTCACCTTACATTTTGACATGAGTGGCTTGTTACTCAGCCCGGGAATGAAGGGGATTTTTCCTTAGAGAGGACTGGGTGAGATTTTAAGTACCGCTGCATGAGTAAGCTACTCTTAATTAGTTTCTGTTTGTTGCTTGGCCTTGCTGGGAACTTTAATAGTTGTGTGGAGCTGCAATGTAACTCAATGAGACTATAAGCTGTCTTATCTTCCCACCACTGCCAATTCTTGACACTGACTGACATCCTGAAACAAGGAGCAGAATGGCTGGACAAGAAAGTTGCTTATTGAAGCAATGAGTTTCCTGAAATAAACAGAGCAGTTTTGCATCAGCAGGCCTGTTCTGTCCCTGGAACAATGCTGGTCATTAGCATTAGCTAAATGAGGTTAGTGTTTTGCAAAGTCTTCTGGAAGTCTGCATGTCACTATGGGCACCAGCAGATAAAGCCAACGTGATAAGAACTGAGGTCATGGAGAAGAAAAGGGAAGGAAAGCAAGATCCGAACCAGGCATTTAAACTGCTGTGATAGTTAATTAAAATGATGTAATTGCTCCTATATTAATTTCCCTTTCCCTTGCCCTGACATTTACCTCAAACCAACTCTTTGTTGACTAGTGTTTTTACTCATTTTCTGATGCCAACAGACTAGCTGCATTAACACCCTGAAGCTACTCTAACTGTCCTCAGAGTGGAGCCAAACATCTTCAGTCTTGAAAGCCAAAGGCATGGCAGGAAAAAAGAACAAACTGGGAGAACCTTGTTGGGTTTCCTTCCAAAGACAGTCCCCAAGCTGAAATTGTTTTGTGCAACACAGTGTGGCAGAGACTAGATAAAGCTTTTTAGTTTTGTTTCATGGTTAAGTCGAGCTCTTTCTTGCTGACTTCTAAGAGACAACCTTGAGTCACTTTCAAGAAAGAATTAATTCAATTTTTTTTCTTCATTTGTCAAAAAACAATGAAATTTGGTCTCCTTTTTCTTCCACTGTCTTTATTGTTGATGACTACTGAATATTGGTACATGTGCATGTGAAAAAATATATATGTATTTTTTCTTTACAGGTTGGTCACAAATATCCCTGACCAAGGGAGCTGAGTCCTTTGGTGGCACAAGATCTCTGTTCATGCCCTGCTCCCCCTGGCCTGGGCGCATGAGCACAGACATGCACATCCTGATGTAAACTGCTGCTCTTCTGAACAGTCACATGAGCCAAGGCATTCTCCCTTCATATATTTTAGAAGGAGAAGGAGGAAAAAGCACCATGAGATACCTCCCCAAAGCTTAGAAGGGATTGTTTGCAGGTTTGTTTTCTGAACAATTCTAACTCCATTTTCATGCCATAAGCAAAGCCATCACCTGAGCGATTTGGTATTTAGGCTCTGGGTTGTCTTTTCTAATGACAAGTGCTCGCTGCATTTGACATTGCATTCAGTGCTGAAATGTCCCTGGTGTGTCCCATCCTCCACTGCCTGAAAGTGGGGAAGATGGTGGTATCAGGTAACTCCCCTCAGCCCTGAAGATACTCACTGCAGAAGAAGAGCCAGTTGTGATTGTTGGGCAGAGAAAGACCATATAATCTGTCACCATTTTGGTACTTCCTAGCTGTATCTGTTTGTACGAAGTACTATGTACAAACTGCCATTTGACTAAAGAATTCAACACATACAGAGTATAAACAGGGTTTAAACAGTCTGGTGAATCTTCTGCAAATCTATTTATTTATTTATTTTTAAATGCAACAGCTGGATGTGATAATCTTAGAAAGTACAACAGTGTCAGGAAT